>NC_079152.1:18215748-18541463 GCF_947563725.1 Argiope bruennichi | reverse complement strand
AATGGTATAAAAATTCATATTTCAAATGCAATAGATATATTGATGGCCTATTATATAAATATATATATAAAATTGTTGTATCCTGCTTGGAAAGATATTGGATATATATATATTCCATACTTGTTCATGTTAAAGTACTATCGTACAATTAAATATTTAAGTTTGATTGCTTGAGGTTTCGCATGTATGCCTTTAAGTGTAACTTTTTTGAAATGACATTTTATTAATGTCTTTTATCTGTATATTATATCTTCATGTTCAAGATCTTTCCATATTGTATCTGCATGAAGGTATTTATTCAGATCCAAAGTACTGTAAAAATTTGATCAATGGCTTTTACATCTATCGTAAAAATTTTTAGGAATAATTAAAATGTTTCATTTTAAAACCTTTAGTTCATTTTGAAATTTTTATCTGCTATTACTGATTTGTTATGTCATATTTTTTTTTTTTTTTCCTTTGAACTTTTCTGTTGGGTACCTCACAAGAAATTATGCATCTGTATCTATAAAGCTTTTGTTTTCAATAGATTTGCATTCACGTTGAAAAAAACAAACAACAACCTTGGTTTATGATTATTCTATTTTTTTTTTTTATATAATATTGTATATCAAGTGTCAAATTTTGTCTAGGAATGTAACCATATCTGAAAGTTTTAATGTAAGAATAGAATTATTGGAAAATCCTAGTTATATAGCCAAATAAATAAAGCAGCTTAGAATTTAGGTTATAGATGCATTGAAGGTGCTTATTCAGGTCAAGAGTTCAGATTTCACTTGAAAGTTTTATGAAGGAATCATTAAGTGTAGTTTTATCTCTTTCTCACTTTATTTTTTTTCTCTTTTATTGCTTTTTTAAAATTTTCTTAAGGAACATATTTGAAAACAGAATGTAATATTACTCTCAGCCCTTTGAACTCTTTAATTATTTCTACATTAAATTGCCATTCTGTGGTGATTTTTTAAAATGTATTGCGAGTTGCAGAGAAGGATTTCTGGAATTTTTCTTGCTGTTTACATTGATGGATGTTTTCAGATGTGAATCGTTAAAATTATTTCAATAAATAGTAAAAGTTTCTAATTATTTGTTCTGTGTTCTTTTCTTCATATATGGCTGTTAAACTTTCCTATTTCATTTTGTATAAATTAGAAATTAAATTTTATTTTAGCTTGCAAACATTTAAGATTGACTTGTGAACATCAAGTTTATTCTGTTGTCATTTATTTAACATACACATTTTATTTACATGTAAATCTATTTGATTTTTTTTTTCAAGCTTCAATTATTTGTTGATTCAGGATAGTAATATTTCAATCCTATATATAAATTTTCTCAGGAATTTATAAGTGAGAATTTATTTGTATTTGCTGCAAGCTAAATATATATATATTTTACTTTCTTTTGTAATCTCAAGTATATATTGAAAAAAATGGATGTAAAAAAAAATCCTTAATGAGAATTGAAATAATATAATTTGTGAAATTCTAGAATTCAAATTCCATTGAAAAATTATATATGTATTACTAAATCTAATAAATGCCTACAAATGCAATTGATGTGAATATAATCTGGTGTATATAAAATGCAAGAATTTTTCACGGTGAAACGATTTAGAAATTACATACTTAAAATCAAATAGAAATTGCTTGAAGGTGACGGATAATGAAATTTTTTCTGTTTAAACTTAATTGTGGAAATTGTTTGAGCCAATTAACTTTGTTAAGGCTGTTCTCTAAAGAGAATTTGATTTAAAGTAATGTTTTCGATTTCTCTGGAAAATGGCATGATGGGGGCAGCTGTGATTTTTAATTTAGGCATTATGAGTTTTTACATGAAATAAAGTTTTTGAAATTGGTCTTCCGTCTGGGGCTGGCAAGCTGTTGCGAGATTTCCTATCGAAACTGTGCACTGAAGTTTTGTCTTTCCGGTTTCTTCGAAACCTTTCAAAAATGGATGGCGGTAAAAGGCAGGCAACCCTAAAAGACCCTTAGTGAGATACTTAGAGATTACAAGCTTTTATATGAAATAAAAATGGGCGAAATTGAACCAGTGTTTGGGGTTAGAGAACTGTTAATTTATTTTCCATATTTTAAATATGTAAATTGTCGTGGCGAAAATTTTGTCGAAGCACATTAAGACAAAAGAAAGGATTTATTATGTTGTGAATGCGTAGTAACGATAGAGTTTCCACATTAGTTCCATATGCCTGTGAAATCTACATGGTCTAACACAAATACACGTTGCGGCGAATGTAATTAATCTGTATGATCATGTATAATTACTGGTGATTATTTAAAACTCTGTAAATTTGATAAATTATTAAAAATTTATCAAGTTTACCGATTAGTTTTTAAAATCTCTGATTCGACGATTTGTTTAATTAATTATTCAAAATAATTTTATTTAGAAAAAAAATTGCGATAAAAACGATTTTGAGTAATCACTTTTACCATAACATATTTCATTTCTGTGCGTTTTTCTTTAGCAATGAAAGCATGTAATACAATTTAATACTACGCTTTACTAAACACAGTCTTCCCTAAACTGGGAAATTCTGACATAGCCATAAATTAGCAATTTTCAAATGACAAAAGATGTTTTAGGTTCATTTCACAATAAAATTCTTAATTAAAAGTTCCTTAGCATTTAAATTAATTTTTTTTATATAGTTCGGAGTCTTAGGACACGTTTATATGATTATATTCCTTTTTCGATTATGTCTATTGCTACAGTTTTAGAGAGTATAGTTCTAAGTTTTCGAATATCATTATTTGATTGGCTAACTTCCAATGATTGCATAGATAGGCCATTCGGCTCAAAAAAGGGGATTGGTAACGGCCAGGGGAAGGACCGAAATTTTCATTTTCAAATAACCTCTTTACCATTGAATTCTTTAAGCAGAGAAGAACAGTGAGATATTGAAAAACGCATTTTTGGAAAATGTCCGTCTGTGACAAAGATAACTCTAAAACGTTTTTAACTAGACGGTTGAAATTTGGTATTCAGTATTTGCATCAAATTTGCAGATTTTTATCAAATTTTGAGTAAAATCTGTTCAAAGGTTCGAATGTTCGCATATAAGTTAATACTGTAATTACAAAACGAAGAGAGCTAGATGGATAAAATTTGCCACACAGATTTAACACCTATAGTTCAGATACCTGTGAAATTTTGAGCCAAATCTAATTAAGAGTTGACTGTCTGTTGGTCTGTAATTTCAGAAATAAAGTAAAAGCGATAATTCAAAAACACAGCGACTTGTATATATCAAATTTGGTATGGGATTTTGTGACTAGAGGTACAGTTTTTTGTCAAATCTTTGTTTCAATCGGTTGAGAAATCGCGTCTAAAAGATAAATTAAATTTTCAGATAGCGCTAATTGCGCGCCAGGGATTAACAGCCAAATAACTCCCCAAGGATGACACTGTAAATTCAGTAAAACTGCCAAAAGTTAATATTTCAATATTTAACTATTGTCGAAAATGCTGTGTGAGGTGTCCTCTGGCATGACAAGTCTGCGAGAAAGTTTTCAGAAGACCACTCCGGCCTTTTTTTTTTTAGTGTTCCATTGTGCAAAAAAGAAACCTGATATTTCTATATTAATTACCTGACATTGCTAACAATTATTACGAAGTATAGATCTTTGGTGTGAATCTAGCGTGTGATTTTACAAAACATTAAAACCTCAATTTGACATGAAACTACAACTGTTGTCAAAAGATTACATAGCACATTTCATTTATTTAAGCAATTGAGTTTCTGAAATATTGTATGGACAGACCGACAAACAGTCAATCCTTTGACAAATTTGGTTCAAAATTTGATAAGAAATTGTACTTCAGATGTTAAAACTGGAAATGAAATTTTATTTACCTAAGTTTTTACCTATCTGAGTTATCGCTCTTAGATACATGCAAAAATATAGACCAGTATATAGGCAACCTTTTGACAATTTCGTTCCAAATTTGATACACAATTTCTATGACAAATTTACATACGAAATTTTATCATCTAGTTCTTCGTTTTTTATCATTATTTTAACTTGTTAATACTATTAATACCACATTTTATCTGTCTAGCTCAAAGACTTGTGTTTGTTTGTTCACAAACAAGCACAAGTGCAAGAAGTTGTGAAACTTGAAAATTTGGCTCAACCTCAAGTTTGATTTTTTTGACGATTAAAATACTTTCTCTTAATATACTTTCCATATAAGAAAGTAAATATTTAGAACTGCAATCAATACCTTAACTTAAAAATTCTATCAAAATTTTACATAAAACGAAATGTTTCAATGTTAATTCAAGGCATATTATATGGATAACTTGTACTCTTATATGACTATGTCACCAACGAATGAATGGTGCGTGCCAAGTTTCTTCAAAAATGTTATTGCAATGAAGTGAAAACAGTTGGGCTAATGAGGTGTGAATTTGTATTTATGCTTTTTTGGATGATTAAGACAATGGCGTAGCGATAGTAAGTGAGTATCGAGGCATAATGTGATTTTTTCGAGGCCATTTATCGCCGATGAACATAAAAATTATGGTTTATGGTACGCACTACGGTTACTTGAGAATATGAAAGAAGGGGCTCAAGGGAAGCGAATGCGTTGAGGATGTCCGATATGGTGAATGGTTCTTCGACCCAATATTCCATTAAGCTACGAAAAAAATCTGAGGTCCGATTTTTTTTGTTGAAGCCTTCTCAAAGATTTACATATTGTGAAATAATAAACCAGCAGAAGTAATCTTTAATAAAGGTATTATTCCAGATTACAACTTAATTTTCATACAATAGTTATGGCATATTAATCTTTGGCGTGAATTTAGCATTATTACTGAATCTACCGCATGATCCTTGGCGAATGTTTTTGGTGATTAATCTCTGACAAGCAGTTAATAATACTCCAAAAACGATTTTGTTTTTTAGAGGCGTTTTTCCCATACCGATTGGAACAAAATTTTGAAACTCAATTACATTAGTAGTCACAAAATGACACACCAGATTTGATATATTTAAGTCATTGTGTTTTTGAGTTACCGCGTTTACATGTTTCTGAAAGTGCAGACCGACAGACGGTCAACCTCTTTTTGGATTTCGCTCAAAAATTAATGGGTGTTTACAATATCGATGCTAAATTTGTGTACCGAATTGTATTGTTACGAAAGTGTAATTTTGCTTCCGAGCACGAATACTGTTATAGTAAGACGGACCGTTTTACGATCGTCCCTGTGGATACTGATCGGATGCCGCGTCAGTAACTTCAGAACTTGGCGACAAAAGGGATAATGCTGGAAACCTCGAGAATTTTTACGATCCATCCAATAGGAACTGAGATGCGCCCGGATACTCCTGATTGGACCAGAAGATTCTCGGCCTGCTTTCTGGGAACTATAAAAGGATGGCAGTCTCAAGCTGCGGGTGTGGTGAATTGAAGAGTAGTCGGAGTCATAGACAAGTAACGAGTCTTCGAGAGGATAGCGAAGCAATTGGCGGAGTCCCAGCGTTGTGTGGAGCGAGTGCTAAATTGCTGTGTGCCGAGTCCTCTTGTCTACTGTGGAAGCAGCGTTGTGTCGTGTGTAGTAGCCAGTTGTGAGAAATAGCTAGTCGGCAGCTAAGGCGAGGAGACAGTGAGAAGTTCAGCTGTTGGTGAGACCGTAGAGCGAAGCTCCCAGGATCCCCTTTCCTGCTGGATTCTGTCTGGCCGCTTTGTGTGCTGTGGTCGATGATTACTACTCGTGGGCTACTCTCTGCTGTAGAGTGATGCTGTGTGCTGTCCTGTGTTCGTCTCGACTGTAAATATTTGTCGTTTGTGCGCTCTGTTCTTCGTGTAAATAAACGTTGTCGTTTTTTACTGTGGCCTGCTGATTGTGTTTTCGCACCATACATCCACTACAAGGCGAACCCGGTGAAATCCGTTACAGTAGCTATCTATCTCTCTTGGATTTGTAGTTATTGAATTAATATATATTGTGAGAGCTGGAAAGACACTTTTGAACGGATTTTACTCAAAATTTGATAGAAATTGAAAAATTTGGTGTAAAAACTGCATACCATTATTTCAACCATCTATCGAAAGAGTTTTTGAGTCATCTTTGTCACAGACAGACAGACGGACAATTGCCAAAAATGTATTTTTTGAACTCATGTAGGTCTAAAACTTGAAGATTCGTCGAAAACCTGAATTCGATTTTTTGGACGATTGCAGTACATTTTTTTATGCTTCAAATACGAGGAAGGACAGATTATAATATTTAATAAAAAATTTCAATGAAATTCAGTAGTCTAATTCTCTGATATGATCTATAATTCATGAAATGTTAAAATAATTATCTCTATAGCCCTAATCTTTAAGAGTATAGATAATTTCTAGTTCAAATCATGAAAGATGAGCAATAAAATGATGAAGAATAATTTTATTTGTGATTAATAAAAATATCTGGAAAACCGTGCATCATTCGACATTTTTTTTGTCAAGTTATGTTATTTTGGTGAAAATATATTGATACTAATCACGTGTTGATTACAAATGAATATTTTTCAATCTTACCTCTACATATAAACTGGTCATTTAAATAAATAAATTTTTTAAAAAATCGTGAATGCACTTAGTATAAGATGTTATTCGAAACAACCTGTTATATTATAATATCCATTTTACGGTTTATCTATCATAACTTATATTTTTGAACTTACACTCAGTTTTACTATGGTTAAATCGGGTCCGAGATGGCATCATATGGCATTGTCAGTATGAGAGCAGATAAGCTGTAATAGTTAATTAGAAAAAAAAAAAGTTTTTCTTTTAAAATTGCGTTTTTTTCAGGAGAAATACATCTATATAGATAATTTTATAGGCTAAAATAGTAAAAATAAATACATAAGTAAAAAAATGAAGCAAAAAGCGCTACCTGAATTGAAGACCCGCAACACAGGCGTAATTCCTGTTGCTCTGACCCATATACTGCACTACCCACACTTCGGAGCGAGGTTTAATATACTTATTCTAAAAATTAGTTATTGTATTTATTTTGCAAAATCGCGTTTTTTTTTCATGAAAGACACCTACATAGAGAAACGTGAAAAGCAAAACCTTTATCTAAATAAACAATTTGATCCAAATCGTTAGAACCGTTTCCGAGATACACGAAATAAATAAATTTATATATCTACAAAAATTGCTCGTTTAAAGTTAAGAGATACACATTCTTTTAAATAATATATTATTTAAAAATTCATTTATTTCACCTGTTTATCTCTCATCTGTTTATTTCATCTGTCATCTGTTTCATTTATTTCATCTTTCTAAAAATGAAATCAACCATTTTTAAGTGACCTTTTAAAAATAATTTACAATTTTGAATTAACATGAATCACAATAACTTTTTTATATGTTTGTTTTCATCGCAGAATTCGCGATTGAGTTGTATATATATGTATATCGCATACATAAATATTACGTTTTCATACACATTTTTGTATAATTTCCAAAACTTATCATGATGTTGTGGTGAATAGCTTATAAGCCAGTGAACAGCTACGCTACACGAGCAATTCCTTTTGCATTATGGTCATGTTACTAGGCTGTGAACCATAAAGTCCCAGGTTCTATCCTCGCTCATTCCAATCCGCCACATTGGTGACCCGGACTTGATCCTTCAACCTTTGTACAGCTGTTGTAGCACCATCTGCCCACAGCAAACCAAAGGCGTCAAATTCTCTTAATGCAGCAACCCAAAATCGTCAGACTCACTTGACGCAGCACCAGAACCATACACGCTCACCATAACGCTTGGCGCTACTCAAATGGGTACAGGCGCATTAGACTCAACAGCTAATAAATACATCACCACTCAACAGCCATATTGTTCGTCTCATCTCCGACTCACTGGAGGGAGAGTCTGTGGTGAATAGCTTATAAACCAGTTAACAGCTACGCTACACGAAGCAATTGCTTTTGTATTGTGGTCATGTTACTGGGCTACGAATCACAAGGTCCCAGGTTCTATCCTCGCTCATTCCAATCCGCTATAATGTGATAACCACTATTTTCAGTATACACAAATTATTGCAAATATAGTGAATTTATATGTACCACTTGTGCTGTTCCCTATGATAGACTATGCTGAACTAGTGAAAAGACATTTGACGTTGAGATAGTAATTAAAAAATTTCGAGAGCATATTATTAATTTTTTGGCTATCATGTTTACTTTTAAGTCCCATAAATGCCCTAACGTTTCATTTCCATGGTGCCATTTTAGATTGGTCGCCGCGATATCTGTTCACAACTTGTTACTTTTGCTACTACCCAGCCCTTACGCCATTGAATTAACAGTTCATAAAGTCACTGATTTAAAGTATTTATTAAAATCTACATCTCCAAAGAAAATCTTTGGAATATTAATATTTACATGTATTCTGAATGTAAAATAATGTATTCATTTGTTCAAAATATAAAATGATACTGTATGATATCTGAAAATAACACAATGACAAGTTTATCAGAGTTCTGAAGCGAAAAAGAAGACATGTTATCTGGACACCATTCGACATTTTTAACAGTAAACTCTAAAACAATAAAATTTGGAATATTCCAGAGAATCAAGGAATTCAGAGAATAATTTTGGTAATTATTCTCGAAACGGAAGTCTATCCAATATTGACTTCAAAGTTCTACTTATACAATAAACCGCAAGCAAAACGAGTAATGAAAGCACAGAAAATTGGAGAAAATCTCGGAAGCTGAAGTTCCCCATCTCACTTAAATTGAAATCTTCGTTTGATGTTTGATTCAAGTAAGTAATGTTATAATTTCTATTCATTGTTTGATTCCAATAAGATATATCATCATTTTCGTCTGCCACTTGGCTCGAGTCGTTTAAGTTGGAATTTTCAAAATCATTCATGATTTCAATGTGTAATTTCTGAAAGTTTACTAATGATTTGGTCAAATCTTTTGTTAATGCATGCGAGAGGTTATTAAAACATGTAATTTAGCTACATTTATGATCCATATTTTTTACGTTGGTCAATCTTCTCAAGTTTTCCTTATATTGCTTCAGAATGTTGCTGAGATGGTCCATTTTATAGTTATATTTGGATCAAAAAAATATATGAAGCTGATTCACACTCACGTTCTACACTTCAGATACACTATTGCCATTTAGTATATTAATTACTGTACTAAAAACGAACAGTTTCGGTGTCATTCCTTGAAAGAGGTAAAGAGACTTGTGAGTTACATATGTTTTACGAATCTCAAAAAGAACTTGAATTAAATACAACATTTAATACATTAATTATGGAGAACATCGCTGATTTTACCATTGAAGAAAAGGTTTAAATTCACAGAAAAAGTGTTATCTATTAAATCCGTGTTGATCTATGCATGTAATAATGCTTGTCACGTGATGGTGACGTTAATTGAACTAATTTTATAGGCATTGTAATAAGTTTTAAGTTTGTTTAGGTAACTCGAGTAAACTTGCTTTAGTATCTTAAACATATTGAAATTTAATATTCAGCTATCCTTCATTGAAAAAGCTTTTGAGTTATTAAGTACTTTTTTTCCAACATACTACATTTAGCTCAAAATTTATCCTAGCAATGTATCTTGATACTCAAAAATAGACTTTCTCTTCTGTGAATCACCAAGTAATTTCTTACAACATATCTTGATACTTAAAAGTAGTTTTTTTCCCTACAGAAGTCACTTTTCTTTTTTGTTAATATGGTGTATCATAAAAATATTAGCAATAAATAGAGTTGATAAAGTAGTCAATAAGTATTCTTCGTCAACGAAATTAGCTGAAAATAATGTATTGCCGTTATTTTGATGTCTGTGTTTAATTTTTTATATAAACTTTCAACAATTATTTTTTTATAATTTGATATAGCTAAAAAGTAAACGCTTTTTATCTACTATATTACGTGAAAGTAAAACTCGCCGAAAATATGTCTTTTTTAAATTTTGCCGAAAACCTATTTTCTTGTTATTGTAGTTTATATTTCCAGACTCGATTCACTGACGATACACCTTTACGTGGATAAGATGTCTCTAGAAATCTACCGACATAGTTCAGACGGTATCATGCTGGTGTAGCACAGAATGTTGCAAAGTGAAGTGCTGGTTCACATGTCGAACTCATCATCTGATCATGGTTTAAAATTCGAAGATCCATCTTAGAGTTGATCTTACGTAATTTCAAAATGGGATGTTAGTTCAGAAAATTGAATTAATTGATAGAATAACATTTATCCATTACTGAATTGAGAAAAATAATATTTTTGCAACATTAGTATTGAATTATGAATAAATGGTATTTTTCATTGCAAACGAGATGATCATCAGCAGTTTAATATTGGTTTCTAAAATCAGTCCTTTTCAGCAACAAAATTATACTAATTCTTTTCTTTTTATGTACTTGCACATATCAGTTGAATACCCAGTTGGTATTCTTCTGTCACAAATGAAGATATCTCATGTTCGCCTGAAAATATAATGGTAGTAATGAGTAAATACTGTAGAGAAATATTGAAATAATTCATATTTTTTAATGTTTATTTTTTCATTTTGGGGCATTTTATTTTACAGAACAAGTTACGGATTATCAAACTGCATATTCATTTTTTTTTCTTTTTTTACACTTTTATTTAATGGCATCAGGTTTGCAGTGATGGAAATTTGTAGTCGATGTTTCATTTACTTCCTGTATTCTCTAAAGTTAATACAGAAAGAAATATTTAATCGAATCATTTTAATTATTGGTTACTCTTTTAATGAGGGCCGCTGTGGCCTGGTGGCAAGGCCTCGGCTGCGGAACCGGAGTTTCAGGTTCGAGACTAAATTCCGCCGAAGAACCGTTGTGTAAGCGGATCTGATTCACGCTAAATCCGTCGGGGTCAAATATCCTCCCACTGGTGTGGTGTGCTGTGGAAGTTTAGAGAGGAGGTGCAAGCTCAGGTGTCATCCTAGTCATCTGATCGGGGTCCAGAATTACGAGGTCCATCCTAAAATAGCCCTAACTTTGCTTTAAAACGAGTCGTTAATGCAACTAAACTAAACAAAAAACTCTATTGACTAAATTAAATTTTCATTCTATTCTAGTGGTGCCATCTGGTAGTGATTATGAAGAAGAATTGAATTTAAGATTGCATAAATTAGTTTTAGTTTGTAATATTTTGAAATTATCACACAGGGACATATGTGGATGGATATGTATATTATGCTATTAGGAGCAACATTACAATGCAGTTAACATCAAAATAACAAAATTGATTAAAGAAAATTTTTCCAAAAAGGGATAAAAGCAACCGAAACAGACTCCTGATAATTTTAGAATTGTGCGGATAACAGGAAGTGTAACTACCACTCATGGAGTGTTGATTCTTGTTGAAGTCATTAATCATAAATAGTTTCCAATCACTATGTAGATAGCAGCCGCCCCAGAGGTGTTGCGTAGGTAAATGCATTCGGGTTATATGAGACCTCCCCCCCCCCCCGCCTTTGATGTGCCTGGCGGTAAACTCTCGTAAGAACATGTTACGACTTTTTGGGCCATTTCGTTATATTTGGCAAGTTTTAAAAGTGAAAAAACAATAGCTTAGCGTAAGCTATTTTAACTTAATCTCCCGCATTTACGCCCCTTGTCCAGATCCATCACTATGCCCTATTATCACGCTATACGATATCCCCTATTATCAATTCCATCACCCCATTAATGATTTTTTTTAGATGTCGGAATATTAGAATAAGTCACTCTACGCTCGACCAATTACTTGAAAAAAAAAAAGGGAAAGCACTTTCTTATTTTTTCCTCAATATTCTCTTTTAAAGGAATATGTGAGATTTCTTATAATTAAACTGTAAGATATTTGAACTGTAATAACATAATTTAAACTGTAAGATATTTGAACTGTAATAACATAATTTAAACTGTAAGATATTTGAATGAAATAAATCTTTCTCTACAGCAGAAAATCGTTTGCTAGAAATCCTTTTTTAAGTTTACAAACATCATTTATGTTTTGCTAGAAACTACTAGAATTATTTATATTTTTTTTATTAGAAATAAATAATTATATAGAAATACGGTTCTGTTAGATTAAATGCTCTTTTGGGAAAAAGGAATTAAAGAAATATTAACCGATTCCTTTTTTTAAATTTCAGTGAAATAATTTTTTTTTCTAAATTTAAAAATGAATTACAAGATTTCCTTTTTTTAAGTTTGCAAATATCGTTTATATTTTGCTAGAAATTACTTGAACTGTTTATATATATATATATAAGGTTCTAGACTATATTTTCTATTTTGGAATTTCGGTTAGCAGTTAATAATTAAAAATGAGGAATAAACTTTTTACAAGAAATAACATTTGAAGATTATTAATTAGCATAGAGTGAGACATCAACATTCATTTTAACATAAATGCATTTATTACATATTTTTATAACACTGCTAAAATGGAAGATGAATACAATTCACAATTTTTTACTATAACGTTTTAAAATTTTTATAATATTGAAAATAGTAAAATAAAAATTCTATGAAATTTTAATAGTTATTTATTAAAGAAGCATGATTATTATCGTTGAAAAGATAACATCAGAAAAACAAACAAACTATTTCTAATTAAAAGACGATTGAAACTAATATGGATAATTAATCAAAAGTGATAACATTTATTTTTGAAATATTCTATATATTTCTTTCAATTGCAAAGCTAACAACATCGATAATTAACAATTAAAGCAATAAATTTGATACATTTATTAATTTATTATATAAGTATATAAACATAGAACAAAGTTACATATTTATAACGAATACTATCGCGCGCGCGAGCACACACACACACACACACACACACACACACACACACACACACACATACAGGGTGTTTCAGTGAACTGTTTCAGAACTTCTAAGAGGGATAGGGTACATCCTGACAACTCGAAATCATATAGCAATGTGGGGTCGGAAATGCTTTCCTGAAGCGGTGTTGTACACAGAAGCACCATAAAGAAAAGAGACCATAAATGAGAAATCGTTTTAATAATACATGAAAAGAAGCAAAAGGTACATGGATTAAAGTAAATGTTCGAAGTTTCTTCCACGGGCTACAATGCACGCCTCACATCTCCGACGCATGGACATCCGAACATTCTGGCATACTCCAGGCATATCTCGAATCTCTTCGGCAGCTACTGCGATTCTTGCAACAAGCTCCTCAGCAGTGTCAACAGGGGTGTCATAAACTAGTGATTTCATATCACCCCAGAAATAAAAATCAAGACATGATAAGTCGGGTGACCGAGCAGGCCAACGCACGGGACCCCCACGTCCGATCCACCGTTGACCAAATGTGACATCCAGGTAGTTACGAACATCTCCGCTATAATGGGCAGGGGCTCCATCGTGAACCACATTGTCTGTTGCGTCGATGCAGAAATCTGTTCATCTCTCAAAAGTTGTGGCAATACTTGTTGCAGAAAGAGCAAGTACGTAGGTCCGGTTAGACGACCCGGTAACAAGTAAGGTCCAATGAGGGGATCTCCCACAATACCGGCCCATACATTGACCGAAAATCGATTCTGCGCTGCACGACGTGTAATTCTGCAATCGTGTAATCATGCATCCTACTAACTTGGCGTTCTTGTGCGAACTGAAGATTCCCTGCACGAAAGCTCGGACTTTTCGCAAAACGCCATCTACCGCGTCAGGAAAGCATTTCTGACTGCCCATGGGTATATGATTTTGGTTCGTCAGGATATACCCTACCCCTCTTAGAAGTTCTGAAACGGTTCACTGAAACACCCTGTATATATTAACATGCTCGTAAATTGAATTCGCAATTCAGTAGCATTAACAGTAGCATTAAGAATACTGTTTGAATTTAAGCTGTCAAGCTTCAAAATAAATAAGATGAAAATAATAAACATCATTTTATTGAATTCAACAATAGCGAAAAAAGAAACCCCAGGTATAAATTAACTTCACGATTGCAGGAAATAACGCAAGAGATTAATTATACTTCAAAACATTTTTGAAGCTAAAATGGACAAGAATTCTGGTCTTCAGATCTTAAGTCTGAACCGTGTGTTATTGCAGATAATTATTGAAATAACAATATATTGGTAAGGTCAAACAGACACACCGTCTTGGCATTACTATGACACCTTCAGAATTTTTAATTATAATTTTTTGTGAGCAAGAGTTTTAGTTTAAAAATTTAAACATTGTGCAATTCTGAAAGGAAAACCCTGCAAACGATTTTTTTTCTTATTTTCCAAAATATTTTTTCATTCTGAAAACGAGAAAAAATATTTTAAAAATTCCATCACGCTTAAATTAACATCCATCATTGTTTCTCAGAAATATCTTTTTAAAATACAGTTAGTATCTTTGTTGCGTATTTATATTTTGATCGCAAAATATAAATACATATGCAATTTATATGAAAAATGCGTTTTAAAAGAAATGAAAGATACGCTAATATTTACGCACCAAAGATACTAACGTTACTATAGATATACTAAGATGCTATATATATAAATAATCACATCAAAGATGCTAATTTATAATCACATCAAAAATACTTATAGTTAAGAATGGAAGATGATAAATTTTATATTTAATCACCCTAGGTAGCACAGCCTGTTGCACAATATTATGCGCTATTATATGATATTGAACAATATTCCACCATATTAAACAATATTGCGAATATTGATCAATGTCATACAATATTGTACAGTATTTGTGTGCTACTAGGCCTAAATTTCACATATAATTAATTGCCTTAAAGATGGCAATGTTATATGCAATCACATCAAAAATATTAGTATTTAAGAATACAAATTTTTTTAAGTTTATATAAAATCACATCAAAGATTTTAATATTCATAGATAACCACATAAAAGTTGTGAATGTTACAGAAAATCACTTGTGATATTTAATCACCGGATTATTATATTTACCGTAACATATATAACCATATCAAACCTGCTAATATTATATATAATCACATCAAAGATGCTAGCAATTAATAATAAACGATGTTTATATATAACTACGTTAAAACATTTAATATTCATATATATTAAACCATATTAAAGATGTTAATGTCTACATATACTCACATCAAAGATGTTAAGGCTTAAATATGATCAAATTCAAAATAGTAATAATTATGCCTTAAAGCTGAAATAATTTATTCCGTTTACAAAAATCTTCACTACAAATTATATTCTTAAAACAATATAATAATCTACTCTATTCTTTTTGCTAGAAAGTATTCGTCGAGCCTCTGTAGGGAAATTTGATCTCATTATTCAAAAGATTCAATTTTACGAAGAATGAATTAAACTACCGAGACTTGATAGACAGTCTTGCGCAAAATCTTCAGTATTAGAAATACAACAACTACAATACACAGCACTCCCGAAAAAGAAATGTAGATTAGATTGAAAAGTTTTACTTCCTTCAAATGGGTGCCATTTAAGACGATATTAGGAAACCATCCATTGGGTATTATACTACTCATAGTAAAGAGTACAATTTAACAACTTTAGATTTAATGCAACATTTGCTGCTCTTTTTTTAAAGTATTAATGATGTGTTGAAAAATTGATGAGAAATAATTTAGCATTTGGGTTGGGAAACATTTTCCGCTTGATCATAATATAAATATTGCTGTGTTTAGTTAAATAGCTAGAAAGAAATATGTTTTATTATGTTTCATGCTTTGTTTATAATTTTTTCCACTGATTTTTTACCACTGTTTATAATTTTTTTCCACTGATGATCAAAATGAGTTTTGTTAACTTTTATTTATATTTTTTTCAAATGACAAACGATTTTTGATCTAGAATGTTTATTCATGTATTTATCTGTTCAGTTTCAGTTATTTTCTAAGTATTACTTATTTATTATTCTAGTTTAGACTAGTTACTGAAATAGCATTCATCTTTTTAATGTTCTTTTAAATCTTTTTAATGATATTTTACTGTTCTAAAAGAAGATGTAAAAAATCAAGAACTAAAAGAGATGTTTTTAATTAATTTGTTAATAATTAATTTTCTTAAAGAGATGTTCTAAACCAAGTAAGTCAAAATAAAGTCCATTGATTTAAGATCTTGTTTTGATTAGTTCTTATAGTTTTTTAAAATTAACACTTTAATCCAATATATTTAATTTAATTAAATATAAATATAATTTATAACCACATTAAAAACTCCAGAAATACTTCATATCAATATATCTTATTTCATTCGTGGCATTAATCGAATATCTACCGATTCGATAATTATGTAAAATGTAAATTCAAAGTACTGTTTTAGAACAGAATTTGAATGAAATTAAATTATTAGGATTTAGAAATGTTTCGATTTTATACAATATTTTCTTTTTCTAAAATCAAATGAAAATATTGCCTTTTTAAGATTCTAGAAAATATTATTACAAATAAATCCTTTTTTATAATAAATAAATTATAAAAAATATTTTTGCAATGCTTTAATATTATAAATAAAAATTCAAATTTAAATTAAGATATTTCAGAATGTTTTAAGATATAAAGATGGAGATGGAACAAATATTCCTTAATAATTTGATTTTGGTGAAATGGAGCGAATAGTTGAAATTCTATTTCGAGATAATCTAGCTACATCAGCTGTGAAATAAAAGACAAAATAAATAAAATATAGAAACATAAGAATTCTTAGAAAGCAAATCAATATGGAATAAATTTTTGATAGTGGTTTGATATTGAATGAAAATAAGTGAATTGCTGAAAATAGATGGAATTTTTGAAAATACCCGAATCGTAAAAACACCTTTTCAGAATAATTTCTAATGTAATCCAACTTTTACTTAGTTGTTCTAATCAATATATATTATGAGATGGCACAGAAGGAATGATATGAGTAATGCAGCTAAAATTATAATGTAGACCAAATCACTATCAATGAAATCTTCATCGCCAAAATTCGTTACATTTTCGTAAGGATGCATTGGTATTAATTTAAAAGTAAATAATTTTGAGGAAAACTAATGATTTCTCTCAGACACAAAATAACATGATATCAGTAATGAATGAAAAATAATGGAAAATATAATACTGTGTGTATTCTCAAATGAATATTGTTCTTGATTCCTCTATTTTTGAATTTAAAGTTTTAGCAGTTTAGGTTAAAGTTTGACAGAGAAATGTCACTTTTTTTAAAGATCAGCACTAATCTTCAATATCTTTTGTATTACCAATAATGTAGAATTTTTTCAAACAAAAATTGTCTTTCCTTCTTTTTTCTTTCTTTTTATTTACAACTTTATTTCTAAATGAGAAAATATATCTTCTTTTGCATTAGCACTTGTCAAAGGTCTGTCTTTTCATTGAATTCACTTTTTCTTGTTATTTCTTCAGTAGGTTCCTTCAAAATTTGTTTCAACAACAGAAAGTATTGTCTTGATGCCAAATTTCTCTTTAGTTTTGTCAGGCGTCTATATTTGGTTACATTCAGAATTCAGCGCCTGAAAGATGCATAAAATATGTATGAATATTTTTCTAATTATCATACATTCTAATTTACATCGATGTAAATTTGAATTAATTATATAAATGTATTAAAATGATAGTTCTGTTTCTAACTGTCTAAAAACATCATTTTAGAAACAATCTGACTATTTGCATTTGAAAAATTTCTTTTAAAAAGTAGCAAATAGATTACGTCCTAGACAAGTGCATACGTATCCATATATTTCCATCAATGCAATCTAATCTTTGAATATATTAACAATTGTAGATATATATCGAAACTTTGGTCGAAATTCACTATGATTTTCTTCAACGAATATTTTGAATTAACGAATGTTCTTCTTCCCTTTTTAATAATTGACACGAAAATCTCTGTTCTTACAGTATTATTCTTATTGCGTATAAAAGATAAAAAAATTGATTTGGACAAATAAAATAAAAATTATAAAATAAGCAAAAAATATTCTATTTCTTACTAAGAACCAATTCAAGACATCACAAAAGCCAAATATATATCATATCATTTTTTTGTCGTGTTGCTAAACATTAATTAAATATTTACAATATCGAATAAGCTAAAATAGTTGTTGAAATTAAAATAATTATTGCTTGTAGCATAATTCAGAAAATAGATTACTCTCTTAATAATGAGTTAATCATATGAAGATTTGGAAATCAGCAGTGTTACAGTATAAATGTGTTATTGAATATCAACAACAAATAATAATTTATGTTTTCATCAGGCTTAAATCTATATGTAAAATAGTTCTTCTTCTTGCGTACAGCCGACTACCCCGCCACCACTGAACGTAGCAGTATCGACAGGATAAAAGACTAGTTCTATCGAACTATCGTTTTAACGAAAACGATTTTTAATATTGAAATAATATCGATGATTTGTTCTGGTCCCTGTTTATCGTCTGCTTGATTTTTAAAACTAAAATATAGACAAGTTTCAAACAATCTAAGTGACAGATTAACATTTTTGCCTTTCATAAAATATTTATTTTTTGGTCAGCTATGGAAAATGATCGTATCTTTTACTTTTAGATTTATTTGTACATTGAAAAACACGAGAAACGTTTTCCCAAATTATTATGTACAGATTATTTGTTGATATGAATTTTTATGAGACCGTTGCACAGATTCCATTGACTTCTAGAGATTATTTAGATAGTTCTCCGATCTTGTTTGAATGCTAGATTTATTGAAAAACACTGCATCTGTATTTTGATTATAAGGCATTTAAACAACAAAATAATCGATAACCTCTGGGATGGCAGTATGCAAACCAAAACGTACTGCTGATAATATATCTATATAAAAAGTTTATATTGAGCTTTTAATGCCAATTTTAATAATATGTTTAGATGTTCACTTTTGCCATAACTATGAATCTCTCTCTTTCGTTCCAACATATGGTAGTTTTTTTAGATAATGCAACTTACTGCCAGAGATTTTGAACAAGTCTTTGTTTAGGGAAATGCCATTTATAATCTTTAAACACACGTCAGGCCGACAGAAATGAGTGTTTCTTGCAAGTAAATGAAACCCGTGCGAAAACTTACAAAACTAATTTACAATTTTATTCCTTGTACTAAAAAGCCACCAGAAGCAATGATTAAAATGATAAGTAAGTAAAACATTAACAAAGCACAGATGAGACCCATCATTCTATCCTATTCTGAATTTCATCACAAATATCTATTGAGATTTCACAAATCTTCCCACCATTCACAACGAAATTTAATTAATAAGTACACTAAGGAATTTGTTAGAGTGACGCGTGAGTGATAAGAACTGTACGAAGCGTACATTACAGGGCTCTATTTTTCATCTCTAAGAATTCAATTTTATAGCTCCCATGAAATAGCCTTTTCTGGAATAAATGCACAAATTTGAGTTCTAATGTAGATATTGCTAAGAAACTCTAATATTTGGAATCCACACTTTTATTTCTTCGATGAAGTCTCCTAGTCACCAAATGGTCACCATAGTCGAGGCTGGGAGTCATTGACCTGGCATCCATTCAGCATCCATTAGAGTTTTTTGTAAAAAATCTATTCCAAAATTCTCTTCTCTTAGAGACTTTCTGCTTAGGGAAGCAATATTATAAGTTTGTAACAATGTTTACTTAATTCATTTTTATTCAAATTCTTTGGTTGCTTTTCTTCTTAGTTCGTAACAATGTTTACTTAATTCATTTTGTATTCAAATTCTTCAGTTGCTTTTCTTCTTCTTTCTTCTCCTCGATAACTGCTTGGAAATATTTTATGTTTATTTAAAAATATTTTTGTATATTTGATTTTTTATTATTAAATCTATGGCAACTATATATGACTTAATAAGCTCTCTTTTAAATTCCCGAATTTCTTGTTCTGTTTTCTCTTTCTTTTCAACTATATTAGATAATGTAGTATTTAATCAATTCTACACGAATAAATAAAAAGCGAATCTAATACTGAAAAGTAAGTATCTCTTTTTTATACAATGGTATTTAATGAATTAAATTTAACTCAAGTTCTTTTTTTCCGAATCATTAAAATATTTATATACCAGAGTTCTAATATGTGTGTTCTAGACTACAATTCTAAAAATCAGGATTTCTGAGAGAAATTCTAAAATTATGAGAAACAAAAACCCTGGAGTGTAACTAGATATTTCGAAATCCTTTTCAATGATAATGCAGTATTGAAATGGTTTTAAAATTTGACAATTATTTCAGTTGGTTCATTTTAATTGAAAAGGGATAAAGGGATTACTTATGAATGATACCACCTGATAGTGAATTTGAGAAAAACTGGTTTTAAAATTACGTAACATTTATACATATTAATTATATAGCGTATTAATCATTAACGCCTAGCGTTCTAATTATAGTATACGGTTGCATCTCCATTCCGTGGCTAAATTGAATCATTCTATTGTATATCTTTTTTTTTGGTTTGTCTAATAAATGAATATTTTCCCAAATTGCTAAACAATATTCAATCGGAATATATCAACCACTAGGCGGATTTTGAAGTCAAAATGCTTCTTTTGAATTTTATTCTTTTTGAGTTTGATTTATTTTCGAAGTAATGGAAAGAATTCGAATGCTGTCTTTTTTTATTAAGATTTTATTATATTTCCAAAATTTTTTTAATATTTACCAAGGGAATTTTTTGAATGACTTTTTACCGAGTTTCTGATAATGTTTCTACAAACATAATTTTTTAAAACTTTCTTTTTTCTATTTTACAGTATTTTAATTTAAAGAAAAAATTTCACTGAAATCTATGGTTTTATCAAGTTAGGTATTAATGGGATTACCTAATAATTAAAAAGCCTGCCTAATTACCTAATAATTAATTAATTACATAATAATTAAAAAGAACAAAATAATAGAAAATGAAAATTTTTGTGCATGATATATTAATCTAGTAAAACGCAAAAAACTGATTTTTAAATATGTATATCAAAGATGTGGAGGTTAAAACGAAATTATAAAAAGATGGGAACTGGAAGTTATAGTGTAAGGAAATTAAGTTACAATAGTTATTACAAGAAAAAAAATCCTAAATGCTCATTAAAAATTAAATGTGGGAAAATTTCCTCTTTTCTTAGAGTATTTCTATCAGCATCTCGTATAATTAATTTGTTAAAAATTATTGTTTAATTTGTTAAAATCATATTTTTGATTAAAAAAATCTACATTTTAATACACAAATAAAAGAATGTTTTAAAAAGCCTTACTATATTTAAAATTTAAATTAAGAAGTTAAAAAGTTTTAATAATAAACCTTACTAAAATTATTATTTCATTATCTATGTAAGAGGTATGCAGTTTTAACCTGAAACTCAAATTATATTTATTTAATTTTTTTTCGTTATCAATGCCAAGATATATGAAATTTTAAACTGAAATTCTAACTGAAATTTAACTGAATTCTAAACTCAAATTTACTTACTTAATTTTTTCGAATTTCATTTCTTTTGCAGAATTAGGCCATCTGCTCACCACTGAGGCCAGTTAGGCACTGTCCTTCATTCAAGATGAATTTTGAACTTCTAAATGGAGGTTTTTGATTCTGGGTATTTGATAATTCTGAAATATTCAGATTTGAAAAAAATATTTTTTAAATGACAGATGTTTTTAACACTTATCGTTTGGTGTTAGAAATTTACTGTGAAACTTTACAACAAAAAAACTATTAATATCATTAAGCACTGAATAACTGTTAAACAATAAATTATATCGTACATGAAATTTTTTAGCACACATTAATTACCTCATCAATTACCATAGTAATTTGAGAACCTATCTTGAGGGAAAAATTTATTAGAGAGATGTAATACCCACACTCATCTGATATCGCCTCGATAAATGACTTTTTATAGGAAAATAGAAAAATAATATTAAGAATTGAAGATTAGCTGGAAGAGTGAATTGAGAACAAGTGTCAAAAAAGAATGTTTCGAGTACTATGTGAATGCATAGCCACAGCAACAATAGCAGCTGTCGCCTCTTTCAACAATTTCCATTTAATGACGGTAAAAAAATTGGAACACTTCTGAAAATAATTAAAAACCTACTTTTATATTAATTAATGCGATATATGAAACTTTAGTTAATATTGCTTATTATTTTTGTAAGAATTTTTTGAAATGTTTAGGATAACCAGTTTTTTATAATATTTAAGATGTTTATTTGAAGTTCATTTTATATTAATTTAAGTAATACCAATAATTAAAAATTCTACTGTTTATTTTAAACATTAAAAACGTGGAATTTATTGAATATGAAACTGAAAGGGACTACAAGAAAAATTTGATTTATACAAAAATTCAAATTCAGAAAAGCAGAATATAAATATGAACACAATAAGAATAAACGATATGTTTTATTTTTAAAATGTCTATAAAGTTTAATTTGTATTATTAATTTTAATTATTTAATCTGTTTTTATTATTAATTTTTATTGATTTAATAAATGATAATTTATCAATAAATTTATATTATCAATAATTTTAATAAATAAATAGATAATTTTAACCTTTTAACAGTATAATTTTCGCTGCTATCTAATTCGCTGATATCTGTGAATTTTTAAAAACAATATCGTATTTATATGTAATTTGAGTTATAGATGTGAATGACTAAATTTTAGCTTGTTATTTGAAAAGTATAATTATTCGATACACGTATTACACTAGAACACCACACTTAAGGGACTATATAATACAATGGCAAACATATATAATGCAGAAATATGAAAACAATAATTGCATAATCAAACATCAAAATAAAAAATATATAATTGAAATGCAATGTGAGTTTAATTTTAATAAAAAAAAAGTAATTTTAGAAAAATAATTGAAAGTCTCATTAAACTAATTAAAACAACTAACTTTTAAATAATTAATTTTTTAAAAAAATAAGAAATTTCTTTTGATTGATTATATTATTCAGGAGTAATGTCCTTGAGTGACATTTAAAAATTATTCAGTTTTCATTTCACTGAAGCCAAGAAATTCAGATGAACTCAATTAATAAACACAATTAAAAAAACGATAATTTTTTGTTTTGATTTAATTAAAATAAGTCTAAATCATAGATATATATTATTGTTAGTTTAAAAAGAAATTTAAAGAACTTGTGCAATAACAATAACAATTTATCGACACAGTAGAGTTAAAAATACTCTAATAATTCCCAAACACATATATACATATATATATATATATATCGAAAAATGGATTTAGAGGAAAAACATGAGCATAATAGATTAACATAACATTATGGTTAAAATTTTAATTTAATCATTTATTTACTGGCATTGAGATTAATGGTTAAAATTTAATCAATAATACATGGACAAAAATTAAAATATTTACAACAGATATATCTATTAAAGTAAATAACTGAAGTGATGAAAAAAAAAGTTACTTACTTTTTATCGTGTTTGAAGGATAGTGTTGGATATATTTGGTTGGAAAGGTAGACTGGGATATATTTCTGAGGAAAAAACTCTAAATTACGTAAATCGGAAAGATTGTGATTGGAAAAGTGTTAAAACAGATATCTTTAAAGAAATTTCAGCGCTTGCGCAGTTACTCAACTTTTTGATAGCTCCAATGATTCTTCCAGATTTGCTAACCTCAGTTGTAACTGGAGGGATACCAACTGCCATACATCCGTGTTTAATGGTATTTAAGTCCCATGAAATTCTATTGAATCTGCTTCCAAAATCTCTAATGCAATCAATGATAGGTATCAGCTCAACTAACTGTGAACTATTGAATGGTTATTTATCCCTCAAAAAAAGAAATGTTATCTTCTCTGCCTGTTTTAACAATAAAGTTAAAAGCTTGCATCCATCTCTAAAGTTGCCATTAAAGGTATAATCCGCTTTCAGTTCCATTAAGCGTTTGTGTTTACGGTGAAATCTTTTTTCCTTTGAAAAACCTTGACCTTATTTTTTCAAATTGTAGAAATAACAAAATAAATAAAAATTAAAAGATTTTAAAATTTGATGAATAGAGATTAAAGGAAAATTCCTGTTTATATTAATAACTACTTGTAATTTTAAATGAATTAATTTAGAGAACAAATATTTTTTAAACAATTTTGAAACTGTCTAAAACATGTATTTACATGAAAATGTTTTCACTCGACATGTTTATTTATTGCATCTCGCTTGATTATTATTTTACAATAGTTTCAAAAACAGATCTGATGAATAATTGATTATTGATACTAATAATAAATTGATAAATAATAATAAAAAATGACTTCGTTTTAAAATTTTGATTGATAAGGGTTAAAAGTAAATCCGCAATTTTATTAATTATCATTTGTGATGTTAAATGAATAGTTATATTTTAAAACAATTTTGACACTATATAAAATAAGTCTTTCCGTGAAAATGTTTTCATTCGAAACGTCTTTTTTATTGCTCCTATTCTTAACTATTATTCTACAATAATTTGATGAATAATTGATTATTGATAATAACAAATTGATAAATAATAATAAGTGATGATAATAATAAATAATAAATTTATTTTAAAATTTGATGAATTAGGATAAACAGAGAATTCATAATTATATTAAGAATTATTCGTAATGTTAAATGAACTAATACAGAGATCAAATAGTTATTTTTCCTAACAGTTTTGACACCGTATAAAGCAAGGTTTAGAATGAATTTTTTTTCACTCGAAACCTTTTTATTTTATTTTATTGATTCCTCCCCCCTTTCCCCCCTCTCCCCCCAAAATTTAATAATTCATTTAAAAGTATGATATTTGCTTTGTCTGCCTCAAATTCTACTGCTCAATGGGAAGATAAATAATGCGAAGCTATTTTTTATTTTAACTATTAACAATAAATTACTAATTTGATAATACCAAAAAATCCATTTTTGCATTTCATTTTTTTAAATTTTCTCTTAAATGAAAAACCGAAAATAATTTTAAATTCCTTACTTTAGATTCTATGAACAAAGTTCTCAAATTTTCTTTTCCATTGCAGTGTTAAACAATTCCGTTTTTTCGGAATTGCTTAGATTTATGCAATTGCATCCAATTTTAAAATATCTTTTGCTTTTTAAACGGACGATAATTTCTCATATAGAATTCTGAAATGACCATATTTCTAATTGTTTTTCTTGGGTAATTTTAGATTGAGATTCACAGTAATTCATTTTGAAGAAATTCAATGAAAGCTTGAGATTTTAATGTAAAAATCACATTCCAAATTTCATATATCTAGCTCATATTACAATGTTCACATGCACATGAATGGGCAGACATTCATAACTCAAAAACCTCATTGCCAATAGTCCGTCAATCTAGTCATAATCAATAGAGAGTTCTATATCGACATCTGCAATCGGCCATATTTCTAATTCTTTCTTACTAGTGTAATTTCAGATTGTGCCGTGTTAACAGATTTGGATGAAATTCAATAAAAGACTGTGATTTTCATTGAATTTCAAACACAAACACAAGTGCCAAATTTCATACATCTAGCCCATTTTAACGTGCTCACATGCACATGAAGGGACAAACAGACAATAATCCAGTTATAGCTCAAAAATGTTTTCTTTTTGGTTATTGCCAAAATTTTCAATATTTATCATTTTTTTGAGTTCAAATTCTTCAGCGATTGCTGAAATTTTCTTTTGTATATTCCTTTTATAAGAAAAAAAAAAGCGATAATATTATTTTGCATAGTGTTTACGTGGCATATTTTCATTAAATTTGCTTTTAAATTTTGATTTCCTTTAAGTAATGATGACGCAACTGGAGTTTATACTATTTTATGCTCTTTATTTTTATTATGTAATATAAAGAAAGTATAGTAATCGTCAAAAAATTCGATTCTCAGATTCCAAGTTTTAGACTTCCCTAAGTTCGGAAAACACTTTTTTGGAAAATATTCGTCTGTCTGTCTGTGACAAATATAACTCAAAAACGCTTTGAGCTAGACGGTTGTAATTTGGTATATGGTTTTTATACCAAATTTGTAGCCTTTTATCACGTTTTAAGTAAAATTCGCCCTGAGGAAGTCTGTATGTCCGGCTGTTTGATTATAATTTAACATGACAACTACTAAACGAAGAGAACTAGATAGATAAAATTATATATACAGAATTAACATCTATAATCTAGACACCCATCAAATTTTTGGTCAAATTTTTCAAGGAATTGATCGTCTGTCGGTCTGTTCTTTTAGAAACAATTAAACGCGAAAACGTAAAGACGCAATGACTTAAATATATCAAATTTGGTATGTAGTTTTTTTGACTACAAGTCTAGTTTTGTGTCAAATTTTTGCTTCAATTGGTTCAGAAAAAACGTATCTAAAACATAAAACATAAAAACGAATTTCAGATACTATTAACCGTATGCCAAGGATTAATCGTCAAATAATTCGCCAAAGATGGCATGATAGATTAAGTAAAAATGTTAAATTCACGCCAAAGGGCAATATTTCATAACTATTGTAGGCCAGTGTCGTGGAAGGCATTCTCTGGGGTAACATCTTTATGCGAGAAAGTTTTGAGAAGACCACACCCGCTGGTTATATTTAATTCTCAATAATATAAATTTTTGTTGTTATGTTTCAACGTCCTTTATCAAGAACAAGACTACAAAATTTTGTAATTATTTTAATTAAAGTGTAAGGAATATGACCTTGACTAGCGCAGTAGTGAACAGTTCTTCAATTATTTGAAAAATGAGAACAAATGAGTGAATTCGATCGTTTGCACGCGACAGGAAACTTGCAAGGAAATGTTCAAAGATATGATGATTAGACCTGAATGTTTCTATAGTAATTTCGTACTAGTAACAACTTTGTAAATTGCCATCGGGGAAGTTAATGGCGCAAGTTGTAATTGCCTTGGCACGCAATTTGTTGATTGTGTCATAGTTAGCGAATAGCTGTACAAGTCAGTGTGGATTTTAGTTACAGAAAAAGTATTTAATTTTATGTGACTTTACAATTTCTTTTTGAGTTTTGCCCTTAAATATGTTATGGAAAGAGTATATTTTTACATTATAAAAACAGAAATGCTCAATTAACTGAAGAAAATAATTTAAAATGTATTTGATATTTTCAAATTATTAGTGACAATACATATGTTAAAAGCAATTTCATAAAAAAAGCGCTTTTTTATGCAAATTCTTTATAATTAAGGAAATGAAATATATATGCATTTCGGCAAGTACCTTGTAATGTCTTCATCTAGACTGATCAAATAACGAAGCAGAATTTCCAGACAATTCTTTATTTTACAGCCCTATATATACAAAAGAACAACTTGTTCTAATCTTGGTTAAATAAATAATTATTTACACCTGTAGTAGGAGACACAACAGTCAAAGTCGAAGGTTTTTCTTGAAACTCAGTTGGTTCTCGGAATCCGAACTGGTGGGCGTAGTCCAACAATCTGCCTGCAATTCGTTTCTTCTCTTCTCCTAAAAAACAAAAACAAAATCTCCGCACTTTATTTCGGCGCCAATCTCCGCCTCTTAATTTACATTGGTCATTTGAGCTCTCTTTCGACCAATCGGAGTTCAGCCATATGCACTCTCAGCGGCGCCAGTCGGTCATGGGAAGGTCCTTTCTGTGACGCACCTTTCACAACTGACCATTCTGGAACACGGAGTTATCATAGTCCTTTCACAATGAGAAACATTTAGCATCCAGATGTTTGGACACTTCTTTCTCATTGAAGGTACGATCAGTACCTCTTGGACGAGAAATTCCACATGTGGTCTTTCACTGTAGTCGCTAATGAACAGATGCGAGACCACCCAGGTGAAAATATCTACCATCTAGGTATCTCGAGGAATTTAGTATTTAACAGCGTCGACACAGCTGGCTGTAAATATCTTATCAGTACTGGGAAACGGGGAATGTTACAACCTCTTCTTGATGATTATGATAGAAAAGTTGATAAGGACCTTCAATTTAGATATAAGAGTCATATTCTTCCATTTTGTTTGTTGCACATTTGAGATATTTTTTTTATTAAAAAATAAATAAATAGTTTGTTCTAAGTGTTTATTCAAAGTCTATTTTGGTCTTAACTTTGAAACAGATATAAAATTTATTGTTGAAATCGCATATCAAATTTCATCTAGATAGGTAGTTGTATTTTTAGTTTATTGAGTTCACAGGCAAATAGAGATATCTTAAAATGTTTTTTTCGAACTAAGTTAAACATGAAATGATCATTAATCCTTATTATGGTAAGGTATATTAGTGGGCTTTTTACATTCATTTCCTTCTTTCAATAATTTTTCTATAAATGTGGGAGTAAAAGAACTGTATAGAAGTTGTTATTGTTCACTGTAGAATATTTTGTTTTAAGTCATATTGAATTTTAAAATAAATAAAAAAATGAGGCAAAGAATTATTTAACTTTATTTTTTATACCGGTTGTTACGAGAGCCTTTGGCTAAAAAACTAATTTTAACTTTAATCATACCAGAGCTATAACTTGCTTTTAGAACTCTAAAAGCAGAATTAACTGCGCGCGAAACCAATGTATGTTTTTGTATATGGCAACTATGCAAAAGCAAGCAACTAAATATAAATATAGCATGTGAATAGAATTGTAATATAGATAGATAGATAATAAAATGGAGTCAGATTAATAACGAGTGGATTATTTCACATTACGATCCCACATCTTTGAATCTTATTAGCGGAGAAACGACTGAATGAAATGAAATACAGGTAGAGTCTCAACACCGGTAAATGAAATTTTTGACCGAACTCACCTACTAAAAATGTATTTAATTGAACACACATTTCATTTTCTTCATTAATCTATAAAACTATTAAGATGTGATTATTGATCTTTTATCAATAGTCACAACCACAAAAACAAAAATGAGCTTTGTCTTTCACATCTTAAAAAATATAATCAATTCTAATTACTTCTTTCATTCGCATAAACTTCTACGAAATTAAATAAAATGGGAAATCTTCATTCGATATACTTACAGTTCACACAGATCTTTTTCTACTGAATCTTCGTTTTAAACGACATTTATACGCTATTTACTCTTCATATTAAGAGATATTGTTTCCAAGTAATGAATTTTTCCTATTGAATTATTATCATTTGCCAATTCTTGATTTCTACTTTCTCATATACAGAGTACGTATACTTTGCAAAGTATAATAATCGTCAAAAAATTCGAACTCCAGATTTTGACGAATCTCCGTGTTTTAGAATAGTATGAGTTCGAAAAACAGGAAAATGTCTTTCTGTAAAATGGAAAATGTCTGTCTGCCTGTCTATCTGTCTGTGGCAAAGATAACTCAAAAACTATTTGAGCTAGACGGATGAAATTTCGTATACGACCTTTACACCAAATTCGTAGATTTCTGTGGAATGTTGAACCAAATTCTTTCAAAGGAAGTCTGTCAGTCCAGCTACTCGAATATAATTTAAAATGACAACTGGAAAATCAAGAGAGCTAAACGGATAAAATTTGGCACATACATTTAAAATCCATAGTATAGACACCTGTTAAATTTGAGACAAATTCAATAAGGTGTTGACTGTATGTCGGCCTATAAATCTAAAACGCACTGACTTAATTATATCAAATTTGATATGGACTATAATTATAGTTCTGTGTCAAATTTTTGTTTCAATCGGTTTGGAATTTTCAGTCGGTTTCTTGGATTTGTGACAATGAAAACTTTCATCGAAGTTCTTAATTTGCAGCGACTCCTTTTCATCTTTACATGCCTTAAATAACATCGATTCCCTAAACCAAATAATTGTTAAAGCACAATCCAACCTGAGTTTTCTTCAAGGCAGAGGTGTGCAAGTTTCCTTTTCTTTTGTTAGAGGCCATATGGGAATCTATGGCAATGAACGCGCCGACTGGCTTGCCATAGAAGCGACAAAACTTGTTCATTCCATTCCTATGAGCATTCCGAAATCTTATTTAAAGAATGTCTTTAAAGATAAAGTTATATATGAATGGAATACTTTATATCAAGCATCGACTCATGCGCAGCTCACTAAGGAATTTATTCCATCCATACAGAGACGCCTAAAGGCTAACTACTTTGAGTCAAATTTTAAGCTTATCCAGTTTCTCACTGGGCATGGAAACTTTAAAGCATATTTAAAACGATTCAATTTGTCGCCGACTGACAGGTGTTCGTGCTACAATGGTGCAATCCAGGATGCCAAGCATTTGATATTTGAATGCACCAAGTTTATTCCGGAAAGGCGTAAACTCAGGAACTGCCTTCTAAAGAACAATATAGCTTTGCCTCCTCATTTATCTGCCTTTGAATAGAGTAAATCATCTTTCATTTCCTTTTGTACATATAATAATAGTATTTCCCCCCGTATGATTTAAACTTTACTTCAGTGTGTTTGCCTACATATATTTGCATATATACTTTTGTATTTGTATTTTAAATATTTTATTTGATCATGCTTCTGCAATTGTTTTATATCATCTACTGTATGTTCTATTACTATGTGAGAAATTTTGTTTCATTTTGGCTTTTGTTTGTGTATCTACTTGCTTCCCCCCATTTTTCTTTCTTTGCATTTGTACCTGCGTCCTTGTATTTGAAATTTATTCAACTGTCAATTGCGTACTGAATCACATCTGTAAGCCTTGTGATATACGTGTTGGCACACAAGGAGTTTATACATAAAAAAAAAATCTGTTTGGAAAAACGCGTTTAAATCACAAATTCGATGTTAGAATACTATTAACTGTATACCAAGGATTAATCGCCAAAAATTAGCCAAGGATGACACGATGGATTTAGTAAAATTTCTAAATTCGCGCCAAAGCTAAATATTTTGTAATTATTGCACGCCAATACCATGTAAAGCTTCCTCTGGAATGACAACTTTATTAGAGAGTATGCGAGGAAGTTTTGGGGGGACGACTCCCGCTAGTTTAAAAACATTTTATGGCTTCTCCTTTGTTGACGTTACAATAAAACAACCAAATCGGTTGCCGAAAAAAATTACCTAATTTTTACCAAGTTTATTGCTAAATATTCTATAGAAAATGACGCATTGCGAAGTGTATTGAAAGGTATTGAAAACAACTGTAGTGAGATAATGAAGAAGTTTTCAAAAACCTTTTCTAAGGAGCAATGTTTGGTAGAGTTAATTACCAAATTTCGTGAATTGTTAACTCTAGCAATTATGGTAGAGTTAATTACCAAATTTCGTGAATTGTTAACTCTAGCAATTATGGTAGAGTTAATTACCAAATTTCTTGAATTGTTAACTCTAGCAATTATGGTAGAGTTAACAGTTTAAGAAAATATTACAGATAATAATTTCAATTCTTGCGAAAGATAAAAATTTTTTACGAAAAATGTACTCCTTACATTTAACTTGTACTAACTAGTATTACTATTTTTTTTTAACATTTTAACATGTTTGTTAAATTTAATAAAGCGGATAAAGAAATTTCAGTGGCTTTTTAAGTATTTTCAAAGCTTAATTTGCAAATTTTTATTTAATTAATTTTAATTAAATAGAATTTTAATTAATTTAATTTTTATTTATTAAGTTTCTTTATAATATAGTTTTAAAATATAACGGTAAGATTCAATTAAATTGAGACTTAAATGGATTTATTTTTGAACTCGTAATTGGTGCAGTAACTAAAAATCACAGTTCTCCTTCTATTTTTTCGAAATCTGCAATATAATAACAATTCAAAATAATTAAAATAACCATTGAATAATAATGTTTTGAATTTTTTTTCTATGGTGACCTAAAAGCGTTTTTTCAATTTGCAGTTTCCATAAATATATCATAAAGGGAAAACAGCAAAATCAGGACATAAAAGCAAAACTGACGCATCATCAGTAGAAAAGATTATTCTAGAAAATTGCAGATATTTCACCGATATCAATCTGGAATATTTAGTTGTGCAACATCTAGACAAAATTATTTTTGACCGCACGTTTTAAAAGATAGCCTTGGAATATAAATACACGAAAAATTCGAAAAGGGGTGGAGGAATTATTGTCCATTTATTTTACTGAATATGTAATGTTTGCAGCTGTTTTTTGAGAAAAGTAATCTAGAAATGCGATTCTATTCTTTAACTTGCTTTACATCATTATCAAACAGCATATCCCACACAAGATTCAATGTTTCTGATGACATTTCATTACGTAACGTCGAAAATTTTTCATCATATATAGATTTGAAGATGATTTACGTAAAATTATCACAATTTTATTTCAATTTAACTCTTTTCAAGCTTATAATGATGAAATTTTATTTCCATCTGATAGTTTTTTTCATTCCCAGATACATTGAATTTTTAAAATGTGAGTTCTTGAAGACAGTAAAATAGTATTTTATAGCATAATGATGAAATAATCGAGTCATTTTAATTCAGTTTTATATGATAGGAGCTGTTTGACAGGGAATATAAGAGAAAATTCATTTAAGAGTTTCATAGTCTTTATTTATCTTTATTTTTACTTATAATAATGTTGAATGTGTGTTTGTGTATTGGCAATCTACAGGCCAGGCCATTTGACCTGCAGTTACCTAACTTGGCATATGTATACTTTTAAGGGTGGGAATGTGTATTTCCGAGTGACTTATTACATTTAAATTAAAATTTTAATTAATTAAAAATTAAGCTGAAATTTTGATATATATGTTTTGATATATATGCTTTAAATTATATGTTTTTGGGCGATAATTTTCTATAATATTACACAAATATCACAAAGATGATATTTACATCATCTTAAAATTAAAAATAAATATATCTTTTCAATTATATCTATGATTTAGTCATATAATTTTTTTTCACTTATATATTTTAAGCATATTTCTCTACAACATTTTTCACACAAAACAAAATCCAATTTACAAGAGCGTTTTACGTGTGCTTTAGAAAAATTAGATTTTATATTGCCATCGGGTTGAACAAAGCTCAAATTAAAAGATTAATTCAACTCTTATTGAAATCTCAATTTAAAAAAGTGTAATTTTCAGCAATTATCTATTATAAATGAAATAATATGAAACATGACATTTTCTAAAAATATAAGGGAAAAAAAGGTTTCTGTGAACTTTTAAAACATCTGCATTATTGATTGAATAACTGTATATTATTAAAAGCAAACACGATTTATTATACGTAGAATGTCTACTGCATTTGCTTCCAACACTTAATTTCTAAATAGTAGTATTAAGCACATATATGTAATAGGAAAGATGGTCCAAATGAAGTAAGGAATATTACAAGGATGTTTTAATGAAAAGGTACGAAACGACACTGTGGGTATAAATGAAGACTTTATTCAAAGTATACACCATAGGCCTGAGCACAACGATCCCATTGATTAACGTGCCGAAGGATTTCTTGTTCCCAGAATTTCTGTAGCAGTGAGGAGACCCAATCCTTCACAGCGTCCTTGAGTTCAGTATTGTAGTATAATATTAAGAATGGAAATGATTAAATTATTTATATTGCTTAGTTTTAAAAAGTATTTATTTTGTAAAAAAATGCAAATTTGTCGAAAAGTTTTTGTTTTATTAAAAAAATTCTGAAACATTTAAAGAAATATTTTGCTGGAATTAAGTTATGCGTGCTTTTAAATCGTTTAAATTTTAAAGTCATCGATGCACTTTCAAAACATTGTGTGTAATTTTGTAAATGAAATGTATAAAATGATTAATTTTTTTTATTCCATGCACTTCGCTCTTAAAAATGTTTAAAAATCTGAAAAATTACATATATTTTAGTGAAAAAAAATTATGAAATTTTGATCTTTTGCAATATTTTTAAAACAAATTTTTAGTAAATAATTGTTTAGTTTGAAACTAACTTAGTTTATGTTTTTATGAAATATTAATAAATGAAATTATTGATATTTATTTCTTTTAACCCTTTCTAGGGACCAAATTTATCAATCTTTGCATGAAATTATGTAGGTTGGCATAAGTTCTGACAAATTTTTTTAGTAAGTCAGAAACTTAGATGCTTCAGTTCTTTATCTCAAACAAAATGATGTGCCTTGATTTGTTACTTAATTATTAATTAACCAAATTAATTAATTAATCAAATTAAATTTTTCTAATAAGCTAAATGAATCCTTTTTCTTATTCTAATTTCAAGCCTAAAAATATTTTAGCATAATATAACTAGAAAAAAATGTCCCTTTAAATGGTTAATGTATTATATTCCTAATTTCCCAAAATAAATTATTAAAATTTGAAAAAAAATCTTAGATTTTAGAAAACAAAAATTCAGTAATATTTGTCCTAAGCAATACTTTGATAAATAAAGCAATATTAATGCCGTTTAATTTTTTCTGACAATAAAACACGTAAAATTATAAATAAGCAAAATTAATAAATAATTTTTTTTATTTCATAGCCAGTATTATTAAAAAATATTCTAACTTTGTAGAGTAATTTGGATTTAATCAGAGATTTCAGAACTATTAGTTCTAAATCAGATCGAATTTTAAGTAGACAAAACTACTGCGATGTTTAGAAAGCTTTGCTTGGTTTAATTTTGTGCTTGTCTTTAATTATAATGGTCATGAAATTGAGCTTAATCCAACTAAATCATTTTTTAAAATTAATTTTGAATCATTATTTTAATAACTTTCCTAATTAATTACTATTTGCAAGTTTTGTGTTAATTTATAATTCTAAAAACACGTGATGCTTTATAATTTAACAGATTATCCAATCCTGTTATTAAATATTTTTTAGATAGTCTCAGAAAATTTTTCCTTTTCCCCCCCCCTACTATTTTGTTTAAAATTGCTTTTTAATTTCAACTTTGCATTTTTTTTTACAAACAATATATTGAAAATAATTTTTTCAGAAGTGAATTACAGCATTTAGTTTTCAAAATTCTCTACTTAAAACCATTTATCTAAAGATTAAATTAAAACTGAATACAATATTTGGTTTTTGAGATATTAAAGAAGAAAATGGAACCTCAGATTGTCACTGTCATTCACTTAAAACGGTCTTGGTTCTAAGCAATATTTTGATAGAAAAATCTTTGTCAATAGTTCATTTGTCATTAACAGCAATAATGATTCGTTTCGTTAATTTTAGAGTATCTAAAATTTCTGTTGACCTCTAAAACGTTTTTTTGTGATTCATTACTCTCTGAATCGTAGTAGAAAAGCCGCAAAAAATTGGAGTCAATTATGTCGATTGTGTTCCGCGGTGTGTAACGCGACTTCATTAGGGATTCGAGCGACGTCCTTCACTTCGTCACGTCATTCAAGGTGGGACCTACCGTGACAAATCGATTGACCTTCTGCCGTTTGTCCAGCATGGAATGGTTCGGAAGGGTAAAGAATTTTTAGACTTTTCTTTTTTTCTTCTTTGAAAGCGTACTTTTACGCCAAAAAAAGGAGTTAGGCAATTTAAGTAACAGACAGTCGTGAAATTGAAATATTGGACTATATTTCTCATGAGTTGGTTAATTAATAGTTATTTAATGACATTTGAAAGAATGTACAGATTAATATTTTATTAAGTAATCATAAACATTTTACTGTTTATTGCAATTTCAGTTATGCTATTGTTCGAAAGATTATTTTATTATAAATGTAATGTGTTAATTAGTCATAATTTAATAATTAATTTAACTAAGTTAGTGATCGCAGTATATTGTGGTTTTTATAAAGATGTAATATACTTCTTTCAAGCGCTTAGTAAAAAAATTAAAATAAAAAGTCTTTTGCTATTAAACTGCATCAGATTCTAATGATATTAGAAACAAATTTTAAATGGTTATTTATTCATTCATTCATTTTTAATTACAGCAAAAAATTTTTATCCGCCAAGAATATATATATATATATTTGTAAAAAAAGAGAATCGAACATGAAAAGTTCATAAGAAATTTTGAAATTTAATAGAAATTAACTATCTTTTACCTTAATATTAAAAGCAGATAGTAAGAAGGTGATTACAATATATTGTTAATTTTTTTTAAAGCTACATTATATTTCCTTCAAAATCTCAACAAAATAATTAAAAGAAAAAAAATTCTTTTGTTATTAAATTGAATCGTATTCTAATAATATTAGAAATTAACTTTAAATGGATATTTATTTATTTATTTTTAATTACACCAAAAAATTTCTATCCGTCACGAATATAAATGATTTTTTTTAGAAAAAAAAAAAAGAATCAAACATGAAGGAAAGTCACAAGAAATATTGAAATTTTATAGAGATTGACTATTTTTTACCTTAATATTTTAAAGCAGATCACATATTTAAAAATATAAAACTTTCTGAAGTAATGATAATAATGTATTTTCATCAATAGGTGGCATACATGATATTTAATAGTTATTTTGTAAATACAAATAAAAAACAGATTTGTTTTTTATTTCATTCTAGTTTGTACATACCGATAAAAGGCAGACGACATTTAATTGCAATTTTGTAAATCGATATAAAAGCATGTTTGTGTTCCAAACAAACGCAAAAGCATGTTTGTGTTCCAAACAAACGCAAAAGCATGTTTGTGTTCCAAACAAACGCAAAAGCATGTTTGTGTTCCAATTCGTATTCCAAAGGAGAAAAGGTTACGTTAGTATCATTTTGAGCATTGCTTTTTCCTGTTTAATTTAATAGAAACTTGTTTCTCAGTCTTGTAAGTATATTGTATTCTTAGTTTTGTTTTTGCTAATTATTTAGTAAATTGTTAATTGTTTTTAGTGAGTTTGTTGAGTCGAAATCAAGTAGACAAATAGTTTTATAAAAAATTCTCATTTATTCTTTTTTTTCACCCCCCCCCCCCCACTGAACGAAAGCGAGCGAACATGTTTAAATCCCTGAAATAATTATTATAGATAATATTTCAGATATAGATATTTCGAATTATTTAATTCCTTTGACACTTTCAAGGTCAAATATAAATTAAATGGACTCAATTCGTACTTATTCAATTCAATTTCAATTTTAGATGTATTATACATTTTGTTTTTGCTTTTATTATATTATATCTTAATATCATATATGATAGCAAGTTGTTAAATATTATATAACGTGGTGACGTTTACCACGTGACTCTGGAATCATTTTAATTGTTCATTTTCGAAACGTAACTATTTAAAAACATTTTTTTTAATACATGAAAGAAAATTCTCATGAATTAACGAGAGAAGATAAACTTATTTTAAAATCTTTATTTTTAATAGAAAAAAGAGGTATATATTTTTATTTTGTGTTTTACATTTGACGATTGATGTGTGTATGAGATAGTGTTTTGATTTTTGTGAAAAAGTAGATCTCAAGGGCAGAGAATTTTTAGCAGTATCTTCCTGTAGTCCCCGCTGGTGTCCGCGTAGATCGCTTCATTTAAATCCTCGTCATACTTCATGTGATACCATTCTTGTATATCTGACAAGTCGATCTAGAATTTTAAAAAAAGGAGAGAAATTTAGATGTTTTTTTAATGAAAAGAAGGCCATTTTTATGCAGTTTTTGAATTATGCCAAATAAGATCATGAAATAAACATTTTTTTTTTTTAATTTTAAAGATTATGAAGAAATTGTAGTTCTCTAACAGAAAAATACATTGCAAGTTACAATAAGTTTGATTTCTCCTTTTTTATAGGAACAAAATTATGTTGCAATATTTTGTAAAACTAGGACGATAATAAAAATAAAACTGACATTTTCTTTAATCTGTCAATAATGGCAAAATCCCATTGTTTAAAATAAGGAATATGCACCTTTTAATAAGTTGCAACAAAAATATCAAAAACTCCTTTTAAAAAGCATTCAGATGTATTGATATTACATTAAAAATAGCCAGAGAAATTCTGTTGTTGAATTTAATATTCTTTAAATATCATTTAGCCATATTCTATTGGTTCAGACGAACTGTCTTTCATGCAGACGTTTTTTGGCAAGTGTCCCAGGTCCCTTTACTTTAATTAACGTTCAGGTATGAAATAGCGTTTGATTATAAAGCATAGTAAATGTTTGACTACAGAGTAATTTTTCATTCATGTATTGAAAATCCTTTTTCCTTTTAGACAATGTGTCTGAGATAACAAAAACTCTATAAGTACATGGTTTCAAAGGTTCTTTTTCAGTCAAATTAATTAAGTTATGATTGTTAATACTTGAAACCATCTTAATAGAAGGTGAGATAATATATATATGTAATGATATTTTAAACTCTTAACTTCAATTTAATTAATTTCCAAGATTTTATCTTAATTTAGCCCATAGTAACTTCATTCTAAAATATTCTCTTATTTCGTGATCCAATTCCTACTTAATTAATTCAAGAGAATCTTTATAAAATTGCTTAGTCAGCTAAACGCCGATATTTTCACACGCTCGGCGTGAAGGAGTAAAAATGTCCAGTAAGCACATTCTTTCTTAAAAGATCCCTGTGGTTCCCTTACATGTGATTGACATGTATCAGAAATCCCTATCAGAATCTTAATAATATATTACCACTGTGGAGAAATATTTTCCCTATCAAAATCTAATTTTATATAAGGAGAGGGATAATTTATTTCGGCCCTTCTTCCCCACTTCGGCTTTTGTACTGCGCTGTGGCGGACGTCTTGTCCGCGTCTCTGCTTGTAAATAATTATGCTTTACCGATGGATTAAAAAGAATTTTAAAAGATAAAAAGTCTCTTCACTGCTGGTCACAATGCATTCTGCTTCACAACAAATAATATTATATATTAAAAAAGCCGACAGGATTTCGAAATTGTTACATATATATATATATTCTCACTCACACGTAGAAAAATTAAATACGTAAAGAAATAAAACATGCTGAAATTTCTGAAAGATAATTTCACTGGTATCCAAAGTAAAAGTTTGAACCGCCCTTTTCAATTGAGTCAAAATAAAAAGCCTAATATTTAAAAAATTGGCATCATATACATGTTGGAGCATGCTGAAAATATGCAAGCATCTATTGATTATCAGTTAAAAGTGTAAATTTTTAAAGAAGAAAAAGAAATTGCTTTACTTTTTTCTTTGTTCTTCGCAAATAAATATGTGTCCCTTCCAAGAAAAAGCAGTCGGGTTTCTCCAAAACTTTCTCGTAAACTTTCGAATAAATGTTTCAACCAGAGAGCGTTTTACATGGCACTGGTATATAATAGTTAAGAAATATTAACTTTTGCTTTGAATTTATCATTTTTGCTGAATTTATTGTGCGATACTTGGCGATTAATCCCTGGCAAGTTGTTAATAGTATCCGAAAATCCTAGTTGTATTTTAGGCGTGTTTTTCCTAACCGATTAGAACAAAAATTTGACACATAACTAATTGCACTTGTAGTCACAAAATCCCGTACCAAATTTGTTATATTCAAGTCACTGAGTTTGTGTATTGTCATGTTCACTTATTTCTGAAAGTACAGACAGTCAATCCGTGGTTGGATTTGGCTCAACATATGACAAGTGTCTACACGATATATGTTAAATTTGTATACCGAATCTTATTTATCTAGCTCTCTTCGTTTTACAGTTATTGTGTTAACTTATATTCAAATAGCCGGAAAGACGAATTTTCTCTAAATAATAGTTTTGACTCAAAATTTGTTAGAAATTTGCAAATTTGGTATAAAGACCGTATATAAATTTCACCCGCTTGGATCAAAGCATGTTTGAGTTATCATTGTCACTGACGGAGTTTTTCGAACTCAGAGAGGTCTAAACCGAGAAGATTCGTAAAAAGCTGGAGTTCGAATTCTTTGACGATTACTACACTACGTATACGAGTAAGTAATGATGATGATGTCGTGTCTGCGTTTCCACGGAAAGGGGGTGCAGTAGCTTCCGAGGGTAAAGACCCCTGAGCACCCGAGGGCAGAAGTCTGACTTCTAGCTCATATGAAGTTGGCACTCGCACACTCGCTTGCACAATCTCTTTTTACAGGGGGGCACATTCACACACCTCACAGATAGAACACGGATGAAGAAGAACCATGCCCGAACCGGTACTCGAACGCAGGACGCCCAGATCACGTGGAAGATGCGCTACCCCTAAGCCAGGACGCCGGCTCGAGTAAGTAATAATATGATTAATTGTAGTTAAAATAAATTCTTGGCATCGCTTTATAATGCATTGAAACGGAGAGCCATCTGAAGACTTGAAGTTGGTTTATTTCAAACGAACCTTTCGAACGAAAGAACTGCTAATGAAATAAATTCCAAATGGCATTTAGTATCACCAGGAAATAACTAAAAATTGCATTACCTGTAGAGGGTAACCTGTAAGAGGCATTTCCTGTAGATCGATAAATAACATCAAATGGCTAAAACAATATAGCAATAGCTGCTAAAAATGGTGCTTGGGATATTGTTGGTGCTCCTAAAATACAATAGATCCTCGTTTAACGAACATGCATTCGTTCCAGGATCTTATTCGTAATGAGAAATTTGTTCCATAGGAATCCATGTAATATGTCCAATACATTCCATTCCAAAAAAGAAAATATTCAAATTCATATATAAAAATGCATTCGTGCATGTTTTTCTTTGCAAGAAAATTATCTCAAAACACCGCCCCATCAGGTTGATGATTCTCAACATATGATGCAATACTTTCTCTTATTTTCAGTATGTACTTTATTTCACTGAAAAGTTGTTTCATCGCTGCGTCTATTATTTCTTCCGCAATTATCTATACGTCTATTATTTCTTTCGAAAAGTCTCTTATTTCTCCTCCTCAACATTTTACTGTGACACAAAATGTACACCATAAGTTCTTCAATAGTTGTGGCTATGTTCTTCCATCAGCTCTTCGATGTCCTGGCTATCCATCTCTAGCCCAATAAATAACCTTGGCCAGAGATAAAATCTTGCCGATTGAGGTTTCACAGACACTTGTTTAAAGTACCTGGATTTGCATTTAACTGCGCTATACGGCCATAACTTCTACCATATAGTTATAAATGTTTTCTCTAAACGAATACTAAACACTGATTGATACAGAACAATTAAGTATGTGACGTCGCTTGTTAAGTGAGTCACTTTTTTATAATTTGTTTTGTTCGTTTTTGTTCACTTGTTAAGGGAGGTTTGACTCTGTTATTGTTTACAGAATTCTAGAGAAGAGTGCTGCTTATGCTTGGCAAATGCCGATAAACAATTCCCCAAATGCATTGTAGAAAAGATCCCACTTTTTATTTTCCATGCTGGTTTTAAACAGGTACTAAAGAAGTGGGGAATTTAAATAATATAAAATGAACGTACTTCAGATCTTGAAACGAGTATTCTGATGATGGTCTTGTCATCCGTGCCAGGTCCGTTCAGAGCTTCGTGCAGTTGTCTTGCGAAAAATGCTGGTCTATTGTCTATGCATTCCACTGAAAATGATTAAAAATTAAATACTAAAGGTAATTCAAAATATAAATGCAATAGCAATAAAATAGTTAAACGTAATTATATATATATGTAAAATAACTTTCGCTGTTGTGACTTATGGCACTTTACAAGCCCACTGACTGTTATCTGTCAGCGATTTAAGCCGAGTGAGTGTCTTTTGTTTTTTCAGTAGCACCAACCAACCTTTTTACGAGGCGGACTTCATTCATGCATTTCATCCACAGATCGTAATTTAGACTTGAATCAGAGAACGAACACCCCTGATCCAGTACCCCCAGTGGTATTACTCTCGACATGAAGGATTTTATGACCACAACAAATCTAAACGTGTGCCAGCCTCCACACACGTACTCATAGTCTTTGGCCGGCGGAGTTCGAAATCACAACCTAAGATATGCGAGTACAATGCCCTACCAACCAGGCTATCCTGGCCAAAAATCATCTTCAAAAAATATTTATAGCTATAAAAATTACATAATATATAATTTTTGTAATAAAATAATCACTGTTTTTGTCTCTACTTTATATTATGGTTTCTTAAAAAAGGGTTGAGAAATTTTTTTATCGAATCTTTTTCTTTTTTTTTCAAATAAATTGAAAAGTTTAAGTAAAAATATTTTGGATATTACAGATTAATTAGTTTTTGTTGTCGAAAAAGTAATGGGAAAGAATTTTGATTTAAAAGTTACTAAAGGTAATTCCTAAATAATAATTTTAGTTTGGTTTTATTTTTTCCCTTCTATTAAAGTCTGTTAAATGGGTCGCAATTGAAATTGGCATGAGCTAACTGCCATTTTAAGATTTCTAATCCACGATTAGATATCGGACCTTACCGAGTATAGTTTATTCAAAAAAAATTAAATCAACGGCAAAGGTTTTATAGTTCCGATTAGGTCAATAATGTAAGTAAAAAGTTTCTGGGAGGACATTGCAGCATTAGAAACATTATTTAAGGCTAAATACTTTAGAATTGCTTTTTTTCCCTGCATAACCATGTGCATATAATTTTTTTTCCGTTTTCATTTTCCAATTACGCAGTTACTATTATTTTTAAGGGGGAAAATAGCTCTATGGAAAATAGTTACTACAGTGACTTTTATTGACAGAAAAATTACTTTCCTCTACAGAAAATAATGACTGAATAATGACATTTATGGCTGAATAGTGAATTGTATATTTGTATATTTTCTATAGAAAAAGAAGCGACAAACTTCCTTGCTATAGTATCTATTTTATATATATATATATATTGATTTCGTGACGTCGTTTTATTTCATTTTGAAGAAGCAGGCATATGCACAAGCGATGAGCACACAGAACGACACAGAAAAGAATGAAGAAAAGGCTCTTGGATATTTTATCCCTGGTCTTATATAACCTCAGATTTTGATAGAGAAAATATTTCTTTACAGTGCTAATATATAATGAGATTTCGAGAGGGATTTTCTTTACACGCGTTGAAGAGGCAGGGGAAACACAGGGAGATTTTTTATCGTCAGCGGTATTTTGTCTCTTTACGCGGAGTGTGGGAAAGTTAGACTTTTAGCTGATTCAGCAATTTAACAAAGCTTCTCTTGAATTAATAAGTAGAGATAGTGGAATTGGATCACGAAATAAGATCATATTTTAGAATGAAGTTACTATGGGCTAAATTAAGATAAAATCTTGAAAATTAATTAAATTAAAATATCCTTACATATATATATATTTGGAAATAGAACGCTATTTTTCTTAGAAGCAAGATTACGAGGATCACAGAATAAAATTTTAATAAATTAATTTATATTATAATGAGATTTTTTACAAATAAAAGTCATGGCATCGAAACCAACAAGAAAAGTTTAATCTAGAAATAATCACACTAATCAAATAAAACAAATCATAAGAAATGTGGCACCTATGGCTAGTAGAGCATGTTTGATGTTTCCACCGAATTCCGATTTAATGGCTTCTTCCATTAGATGACCGGAGATTTTCTCGTAAGCCGCTATGGTCGCTCTCAGCTGCTCACGGCTTCGAGTTGCCAGAACTGTAATGAAAAGATCCTGATCTGATCCCCAACTTTTCGACAGGCCTGCCTACAAGCATTCGAAAAATGTCATAAATAAGTAAACTATACAAAGAATTCACGTTTGTGTTTAAATATTCAAATTTTATCTTGAATTCTTTTATTAATTGCGCATTTAAATTTACGAAAATGTAATAAAGATTTTTTTTAATACAAAAACTTTTTCTGTGCTAAAATTATTTATTTCTGCATGTCTGTTGACATTAATAAACTACAAAAATTTAAAATGGCGGTGGTTTTTCCGAGTTTGTATCAACAAAAGCTTCGATTTCCACATGCTTTAATAGAAAAGCTATCGTTAACATATTATTCACATTTGGAATGATTATTCTCTTGATTTTGTCATATACTTAGATTTAGCTTAGGAGAGTATAGCAAAAAAAATCGAATTTGTATTTTGGATCTCTCTCTGTTCACTGAGTAGGCTGATCCAAATTTTAGTATAGATTTATTATTTTAGTGCTAATATTGCATAGATTATAGGGCTCTTGAATTATTTTACACACATCCAAACAATCAGAAAAATAAATCTGTAATTCATTTACTCTGGTGATGAATTCTGTTCAAAATTTGGTAGATTAACGAATTCTGTTAATTCATTAATCTAATTACATTGTTTATAAGGCTCTTGGGATATCTCATTCGTACCCACACAGTCAGAAAAATAATTCTGCAATTCATTTAATGAGAGATGAATCATGTTCAAAATAAGATTAGATTAGTGAGTTCTGTTTATTCACTAATCTAAACATTTAAAAAATTATTTTATAATATGTATTAATTTAACTGTCGCACAAATTTTCCCGTAATTTGAAGAATTTTTTTAAAATATTTTTTTATGATTTGCGACAATGCTTTCCTTGCCAGGAAAATCAAATGTCATGGTTTTGTAGTTATTCATCTGAGGAATTTTATTCCCTATATTTCTCAAGTTACAGTTAATTTTCATTTTTACAATGATTACTTTTGTTTGAGACGATATATACACTTACACTTGTAAACTCATGATATTTGCATAAATTTAATTTTTGTCTTTGATGTTTTATTTTGTAAATACTTTTGGCAACATTTTATTTGTGTTGAAAAAGAATAGCTGACAAAATTTTTAATGAAAAACTACCAAGGTTTGATTTTCTTTATCTTTAATGAACTTTCAACATTAACTCCAAATTATATTTTCCCTAACATACAGTTTGATGTTACAAACATTTAAATCGAAATCATTGAATGAAATGCCGCTTATTTCATTACATAATCGTTTATGTAATAAGTTTGCTTCGTGAAATATTCTATTCCACTAGCTACAAGATTACATCATTTATAATATGATAAAAGAACATTTGTTTTGTTTTTTTCGTCTGCTAATTGCAATTTTTTTTAGTTCCATTATAATCTTGGAATTGTTATAAATAGGTTGTCTTTTCTTTTTAGCCATTTTGACAATGAGTACTGAAAAGTCTTACTCCTTACGAAATTTATTATATTATTTCGACAATTTGACAGTTATTTCTTTTTAAATGACAGTTGGCTAGATTTAAAATCACGATACGACTACAAAATTTGATTCCTTTCAAAGAAGTCTCGCCAGATTTGTCATTAGATTCAATAGCTTTAAAGATTTATTTTTATTTATCTTTACAGGAAAGTACAGGAGAGAACATCTACATTTCCCATTATTCTCTTATCTCAAGCGATATGCCGTTCGATTTTCAGTGCTTTCAATTTCCAATTCCTTTCGGTTTTGGAATAATGTTTAATAAACTTAATAAGTCGATCATAAAATGGTTGGTATCAAACTAAAAATATCCATTCTTTTCCAATTTCTAATTTATGTCTCAAATCAAGAATTGCATATATACGCCAAACGATAAAATTAAAGTACGATTACGATTAAATATGTATAAATATCCGAAAGTTTTAGACTGACAATTAATAATTATTAAAAAGATGAAATTATAATTAAATTACGATTACGATTAAATATGTAATATGTCTGAATGTTTTAGAACTGATAATTAATAGTTATTATTTAGGAATGAGGATTCTGAAATGTAGGAAGAAATTTAAAAGAATAATCGAAAGCTATTTGTCATAATAGTATATAAGTTTTAATTTTTCTTTCTTTCTTTCGAAAAAAAGATTTTTAAAAAAAGTGTTCAGTAGATATAAAGGATAGTAATCAATGTAATAAAAAGGACTATTCAAAATTGGATATAGAAATGCCATGATACCACAAATTGAGTAGAGCTTTGTAATAGATATTCCGTTTTTGCACTTTATTAATTCACCCTATATCTGTATCCCTATATTTAACTATTGTATCAATTAAAGACGCTCAGATATTTTTTGCAGATAATACATTCGAAATAGAACATTTTTTTATCATCCATTGATTGTAAAAATTAAAAAAAAAGTGAATCATTACTTTCATAAATAATATTACGCAATCGATATTGTATTAGTAATGCAGCTGCAATTTCAAAACCAGCTGTCTGGTTGCAAATGCTGAACAAAAATTGAAATACAGCATGTACGAATACAATCGAATTACTTTCCCATTCAACGATTATGAAAACTATAAAGTGCATTCTTTTCTGTTTACAGTTTTTAATGAATTTGTAACTGAACTTGTTGAAGGCATAATACCAGATAATGAGCTTCTTATATACTTACGTCATAAAGGTGGTGAGCTTCCATTACAGCTAGTTCGTGGTCTACTTCAGCAAAATATTCTCTGTCTTTATCTGTCAGTGCGGAGACCAATTTCTGGATATCGCCTCTTAAGCCACTGCTCAGAAATTCACCCAAATCGTGTTTGTATTCTACAAGAATGAACTTCTTGTTAATTTTCAAACTGTTATAACAATAGCGTTATTTCAATGAAAAACTATAAATTATTTCGAATTAGAATACAAAGAATGACATAGCATCGTTACATCAATGACAATATTTTGCTTGTATTATCTTATTTCAAAATCAATGATATAATTTGAAAAAAAAAAACAGTGAAAAAGATAACTTACTTTCTTTAAAAACTGCTTTAATGTAACGTAGTTCCTAAAAAAGATATTTTTAAAAGTAAGAAGAAAAATGACACTAATTTCATTAAAATTATATATATATATATATATATATATATATATATATATATACTAATGATTGTAGGAGTGCTTTCTTCTCTGCAATCGTATATCTCTAAATGTGATGCATTTTATGTTTAACTTCGTCGTGCAATGAAAAGAATTGAGTACATTAATTACGCCTAAAATTCGATAGTGAACTTAATTTTTGGTGCAAAGATAGTGTACCAAATATCAATTTTCTAGAACACTTCTTTTTTTTAATTATCGTGTTCAAAGACAGACGAACAAATGTAATTCAGAAAAGGACGTTTCAAACTCAAAGGGCTCTCGAACATGGAAAAGCATGGAAATTTTCGTGATCCAGCGGCCGAACTTTTCGCTAAATTTGTAGATCTCTATCACAAAAAAAAGAGAGCTAAATGGATTTGATTATACAGATTTAATGTCTTATAGTGAATAGCATATAAGCCAGTTAACAACTACGCTATCCAAGCAATTGCTTTTGTATCGTGGTCATGTTACTGGACTGCGAACTACAATGTCCCAGGTTCTATCCTCGCGCATCACAATTCGCCACAGTCTATATTGTAAATATCTATAAAATTTTGATATTTATTAAGGAGGTGACTGTCTGTTGGTCTGTACTTTCAGAAACATGTAAAAGTGGCAACTCAAGAATCCAATGACTTAAGTTTATTAAATTTGGTATAGGATTTTGTGATTACAAGTGTAGTGTTGTATCAAAATTTTGTTTTGATACAAATTCAGTGAGAAAAAACGCATCTATAATATAAATTTGACTTTGGGTTACAATTAATCATATGCGAAAGATTAATCGCTAAAAAAACTCGCCAAGAATCGCACAATGTATTCAGTAAAAATGGTAAATTCGCGCCAAAGAATAAAATTTCGCAACTATAACATACATTGCTTTCTTTGGGATAACTACTTTATGCGAGTATGCGAGAAAGTTTTGGGAGACCTCTATCGTAGGTTAATTATTTTTATTTAATAGATTTTTTTCTATTTAATAATTTTTAGCAATTTAACATTATTGCCCTGAAATTTAAACTGTTATTATTGTTCCATCAAATATTGAATCGCATAATTTTCTTTTAATGTTTAACGTAAAAGAAAAAAAAAAGGGATTCTGTTTAATGTCTATGCAGCCAACATAAAAATCTAACGAGAGTGGTCTTTCGAAAACTTTCTCTCTCATAAAGATGTTATCCCATAAAACGCCCTGCATAGCATTGGCGCACAATAGTAATTTAACTTTTGGCTTGAATTTAGCATTTTTAATGAATCTTTCCTTTGATTAACTTGGCGAGTTATTTGGCGATTCATTATAGGCGAATATTCAATATAGGCGAAGAACACATGTAGAACTATTAAAATAACGCGGCTTTAATTTGTGACAATTTAAAAAAAATTATAGACATAAATTTATATTTAATCAGTTTGATTGATCTGACCAATATCTGCGAGCCAACTATTCGCCAAGTGCGGCTAGTACGAAGTGACATTCAGAAAAGTTAAAAAATTCAGAGAGAATGTGATTCTCGAGCAAAAATAAAAACCTCTTTATCAACCTGACAACTGCTTTCCTTTAAGCAGTAAATTTATTTCCAACACGCGACTGCAAGCAGAAAGCGGATTTTACGACTGAATACAAAGTATGACAACTCTTAATATTGAAGAATTATTACACAGCTACTGTGCAAAAAGAGCCAAAAATGCAAATACTATAAATCCTGGTCCAGCTAGTTTTCTTATGGTTAAATGATAATATTTTTACTAAAAATGAGTTAAAATCTATATAAATGTCTTAAAATTTATGCGAATTATTTTATAATAATAAATAGATGGTGGCATTTACTTGATGATCAAATTTATATTCGAAATTGGTGTTGAACATATTGTTGTGTTCCATTAAAGAACCCTTCAAAAGATTGAAATCTAAAATCGACAATTTATTCTTTGTCGTTGGATATAAATATCAAGACTTGCTTCAAAACAAGATTTCTTTAGTTTTTTCTATTTATGAAAAGAAAGAATCTATTTGTAATTGCATATCTGTGACTATTTTTCAATAAAAATGTTTAGAACAGTAGAAAGGGATTAGAATATTAACCCTTTCTAGGGCTGTGGAAAGTATGCTTCCCACCAAATTTATCAATCTTTGTATGAAATTATGTAGGCTGGCATAAGTTCTGACAATTTTTGTTAGAAAGACAGAAACTTAGATGCTTCAGTTCTTTATCTTACACAAAATGATGTGTCTTGATTTGTTACTTAATTATTAATTAACAAAATTAATTAATTAATTTAATTTAATTTATCTAATAAGCTAAATGAATCCCTTTTCTTATTCTAATTTCAAACCTAAAAATATTTTAACATAGTATGACTAGAAAAAAATGGCCCTTTAAAGGGTTAAAATAAAGGGTCCCTACACTCAATTAGCATTTAATTTCTCTATCGATTTCTATATGTCACCTATTAAAGTACAAATCTTTAAAAATTAGACAGAAAACTGACAGTAAAAGTAAAGCTAGAGATATTAATAAAAGTTTCAAGCCAATTGATAAGACATTGGTTTTTTTTTATACTAAAATTTTGACATGTCCAGAAAAAATCTTACACATCAGTATGAAATAATTTTAACTATGACCTACAATAATTTTATTTATAATCTATAATAATTTTATCGATAATCTGCAATAATTAATCTACTTTTACAATAATCATTTGATCAAACTGTGGTATAAGTAACATAGGTAGAATGTGATTTTCCTTACCATATATTCCAAAGAAACTAAAATTTCGATTATGCAGTTTTCATCCGCTCTGTATCCCTGTGGAAATAAATGCGCTGATTATAGAATACATGTGAATCCATACTATCACGTGATAAACGTCAAGAGAATCACACATATTTTGGAATCTATTATGTTTCACAGAATAGCATGATTATACAGTCAGTTATGCTATTATAGTGATTTCCAAGCTAGTAATGAATATCTTTATGCAGTCGCAATGACTTATTATCACATGACTGGTTAGTAGCATGAAATGACTCCCTTGCCAAAAATATAGCAATGTATATCGTTAAGAAAGGAATATAATATCTACCTTTAATGCAGAATGCAGACACTCGACAATGTATTCCGCTACTGGTGTTAAAAGAGCCAAGCACACATCCTCAAAATGTCCGCCCAGTTCCGCCTTGATATCTTCCTCCAAGCTCTAAAATGCAAGAAAATTATTTAGAAGTATGCAATCACTTATTGTAGATTTTCCTAAGACTCAGCTGTATAGACATATATTAACATGCTGATTGCCGCAATGATAAAAAAAAATAGGATAATACTTTAGCCACATTTAATTTTTGGAAATAATTTGCTGAAAATAATGTAAAATAATCATGGTAGCATTATTTTTTTTTCTCGTATATACAGAGAAAGTATTGTAATAATAAAAAAAAAATCGGAATTCGACATTTTGACGAATTTTCATGCTACAGACCTCCGAGAGTCAGAAAAATACATTTTGGAAATAAGGTCTATCTGTTTGTGGCAAAGATTTCTTAAAATGCGTTGAATTATACAACGGATGAAATTTGATATACTACTGTGGATTATTGGTGAATTGAGCTGGAATAGAACCTGTGACCTTGTGGTTCGCACCCGAGTAACAAGACCACAAGACAAAAGTAAATACTCGTGTCCCGTAGCTGTTAGATGGCTTATAAGCTTCACCACACTACCTTTACATTCAATTTGAAGATTTCTTTCAAATTTTGAGAAAATTCCGTTCAGGGGAAGTCTGCCCGAATATAATACGCTAATGACAAAGCGAAGAAAACTAGATAGATAAAATTCGGCACACAGATGTAACATCAATACTGTATATATCCATCAAATCTTGACCAAATCCAAAAAAGTGTTGACCGTTCGTTCATCTGTAATTTCAGAAATGTATAAACGTGATTATTCAAAAGCGCCATGACTTAACTAAATCAAATGTGGCATGTGATTTTGTGATTATAATTTTAGTTATGTTTCAAAGGTTGGTTTTACTCGGTGAAAAAAAAAGAAGTCCAAAATACATTTTTGGTATTCCGGTGCTTGTGTAATATGGATGGGATAAATATTTGATTACTATATCTGCCCGGTCTGTTAATGTATTAAAAATAAATATTTGGATCCATTCTAATCTTGCAAATTCATTTTGCAGCAATTTTGAATAGCTAATTTTATTAGTTCATTCAAGAGTCAACATGTTTCCATTGCCAATAAACACTTCATTCAGATATGAATTGCAAGGTGAGCTATACAATCTGAAGCAAAAATATCCGTGAAAAGTAAATACTTGTACATTTAACACAGTGTATAAAACACATATGGCGAAAACCATATGGAGATTAGATTATTGAATTTTTGATATACGACAAATGAATTTTATGCAGATGTAAAATGATTTCATTGCCAGATTTAATAATAACTTTAGATGAATAATGACCTTATTCTGCAATAAAAAGTGTCATTGATACATCCTTATATAAGTTATATAACTTCCATTTGTATAAGATTATCATTTTCATAAAGCGATTAAATATCTAATAACATTATAGTCACAAAAGATCAGAAAGGCAAATTTTGACTACTGTTCGTTTCAGTATCCACTTTTCGACTAGTCTATCTCATTAAGGGGTGAGACGCGGAAGATTGTGCTCATTTCCGGAATTTTCTTTCATTGTTAAATGTAATCTCCTTTCATCTTTCCTCTCACCCCTATTTTGTCGAATTAAACCCATCCTAACGCATACACAAAAGTGCGGAGGGTTTTGGCAAGCAATAGGTCATTATCTTCCAAAATCAAATTATTTTCTGATTTTATTTATGAAAAAAAAATACTTAGCAAATCGCGTGAATTTAGTAAAAGTTTCATATCTATTATAGTATGTTCAGCATTATAGTAGTGGAAAAAGAAATGTGGAATGGTAGTGTAGCTAGCGATTATGGTTCATTCGGTGAACCTCAAAAATGCAATTGAAATTGTTAACGATACTCTGGGATAACAGCAATGATAATAATAATAGCTATAAAGAGATTTATTTGATAAGTTATTTACAGTATTATTTGTGGTGGTGAGTAAAGAGATTAGAAAAGGAAACAGGAGAATGATTTGAAACAAACCATTTCAGACGTTATTCAAATTGAATACGTAAACTCCTTTGCAAGACTACAGAAGTAAAGCCAGCAGGAGTGGTCTCCGAAAAACTTTCTCGCATACTCTCTAATGAAGTTATCATGTCAGTGAACGCATTGCATAACGTTGGCGAACAATAGTTACGAAATATTAACTTTTGGCTTAAATTTAGCATTTTTACTGAATTTATCGTGTCATCCTTGATGAGTTTCTTGGAGATTAATCCCTGGCTTGCAATTAATATTATCCGAAAATCGAATTCGTGGCTTAGACAAGTTTTCCCCAATTGGAATAAAGATTTGACATAAAACTTCATTTGTAATCACAAAATCTCATATCAAATTAGATATATTTAATTGATTCATTTGTTTAATTGTAGCATTTACATGCTTCTGAAAGTACAGAGTGACAGACAATCACCCGTTGCCAGATTTAGCTCACCTTTTATACGTGTCTACATTATAGATGCTAAATCTGTATATCTAGTTTTTACCTATGCGGCTCTCTTCATTTTGTAGTTATCGTGTTATATTGAAATATCCGGACAGATGAATTTTCTCCTGAACAGATCTGACTCAAAATTTGATTGAATTCTGCAAATTTGATGTAAAGACCGTATACCAAATTTCAACCTTCTAGCTCAAAGCGTTTTTGAGTTATCTTTCTCATACACAGACATTTTCCAAAAATGTGTTTTTCAAGCTCAGGGAGATCTAAAACGCGGAAATTCCTCAAAATCTCGAGTTCCAGTTTTTTGACGATTACTATACTTTCTCTATATTAATTAAAAAATAATTCTGAAATATTTTTTAAAATATCAGACTGTGATTTAAACTCTCTCGGTAACAAAGATGATTGACGTTATGAAATTCTGCATTATGCTGATAAAAATCTCAAAGGAATAATTTACATTGATTCCAGAGCGAAAAGGTAACAGAAATAAGATCGTATCAACTTGGAAACCAAGTATTGGAATCGGTGGTTTAACTGTTTGTGTCGGATACAACGAATTTACTATACTCACATTCAGCAAAAAACTGACATTGTTCGTCACTATTCTCAGTAACTGAAACGCGATTGCATTTCCATGATTTTCAAGGTCTAAAATGGACTTATGACGTCATGCTGAATTTTCATTTATTTGATTCAACACCAAATGGTAAAGGTAACTCTCAGTTTGATTCTGCATTAACCGAATGGCTGCTAACGTTTTTCTTTCTAAGCAGCCATTGTTTCTATGATAAAGATGATTTCTGATGAATCGATAAATTCACTGATTCAAAATTCTTGAAAGATTTTTCTTTTTACAGGATTTGAAAAATATTTTTATAGCCGACTTTATGGCTGTTATTGCTGAAAAACAATAAAATGTGCTTTTGTTTGAGAAGAGCAGTGAAAACGAACGTTCGCTTGAGGATCATAAAAATAGCAATAATTCATTTATTTTGATAACAAAAACAATTCAATATTGATACAAGCTTTTTATATCAGATCCGAATAGTTTTTCTGGATATTCTTATGTTCAAGAACATGAAACCATATGCCTTGATGAGGTTATGTATTGGCGTATTTACTATCATAACTTCAAAGTTTGGATTTTAGAGAGTCAATAAATATGTATTTGTCACTTTTTACCAGTGGGAATGATCTCCCGAAAACTTTCAAGCATAATCTGTAAAAAAGACTGAGAACAGACTAGAGACCGTTCTGTATGCAAATATTAGCCTATGGCATGAATTTAACATATTTACCAACTCTGTCATGTTATTCCTGCGAGTTTTATGGTGACCAATACCTGGCGTCAGTTTAATAATACCTGAAAGTCTAATTTGTGTTTTAGATTAATTTTTCCTGTTGTTTCTAATCGCACTTGTCTTAGACAAGCCCACTGACTTTAGAAGTCAGGGATTTTAAACCAAGAGTGCGTCTCTTGTTTTTCAGTAGCGCCATCTAGGGCCAAAGAGTGCAACTTAGCTACACACACGTCACAATCCTTTTTACGGGCGGAATTCATTCATGCATTGCATTCACTCATCCACAGATCGTAACTTAGACCTGAATCAGAGAACGATCACCCCTGATCCAGCACCCCCAGTGGTATTACACACGACATGGAGGACTTTGTGACCACGACAGATTCATACGTGTGTCAGCCACACGCACCTGGAGAATCTTCGGCCGGCGGTGTTCGAACTCACAACCCAATGGGCGCGAATCCAACGACCTACCAACCAGGCTATCCCGGCCCGCGTTTTTAATAACCGATTGAAATAAAAATTTGGCCTAAAACTACACTTGTAGTAACAAAATTCCATACCAAATGTGACATATTTAAGACACTATGTTTTTGAGTTATTGCGTTTTCAAGTTTCTGAAAGTACAGACTGAGGGACGGTCAACCCCTTTTTGGATTTCGTTCAAAATTTGATAGATGTCGACATTATAAATTGTGCATCGAATTGTATCCATCTCAACTTCTTCGTTTTGTAATTATCGTGTTAACTTTCCGAACAACCCGACAAACGGACTTCCTCAGAAAAGATTTCGCTCAAAATTTGTTAGAAATCTACGACTTCGGTGTAAAAACCGTATTCTGAATTTCATCCGTTCTAGTTGAAAGCGTTTTTTAGTTAACCTTATCACAGATACACAGACGAACATTTTCCAAAAAACGTGCTTTTCGAGCTCAGGAAGAATTTCCAGTTTGACGATTACAATATATCTTTGTCTATATTACGTATGCGAGAAAATAAAAAACAAATAATTAGTTGATTGTACAAATGGCTAGATACATGATGGTAAATAAATGAATTTTATTGAAATTTTATAAAATTTTGTAAAAAATTCCTTTTTAAGGACGACATAGCAGTGCAGTCACAACTGATTTTATTTTTCAAAAAATAAGAGCATTTAATCGATCATTTAGGAATATTAGGATATTGATAAATACATTGTATATGAAAGGAAAAGATTATCATAGTAAATAAAGATTTATTTTTGTCTACGACTTGCACAATATATGTAATAACGTTTAAAACATGCAAATAAAATTTACAGTCCATTTATTAAAGCATACAATTTGTTTTTCTTTCTTTATTTATTTTTGTTTCTTATTTAACTCAAAACGTAAATTTAAACTAACAATAACTAGCAATATTATTTGCAATCTACAATTCATTGTTTATTATAATTTATAGGTTTATTCAAAGAAGCATAGACATAAATTAATAGTTTCTTTTCGTCTTTCAAATAATCATTTAAAAATCATACAACATTTTAATTATATTAAAAAAAACATAAAAATAGAGATGATATAAAATTAGAAATATTACTCATAAAACATTTATATAAATTTAGTGATAACATTTCAAAATATTATAAATTAATTAATGTTTAAAGAAAATGAAGATGTTTTATAGATTTTTATTTTCAATGCAAAACTATTTTAATCATTAATCTAATATTCAATCTAGTAATAATCAGTTATACAATTAAGATCGGTGTTTAAAAACGCCGAAAGATTAAAACTTCTTAAAAATAAGCACTTCTTTTTTCTGCTAATATGCATTTAATTTATTTCTGCAAAATCCGAATTTAGTAATGATAAATTTCTCGTTAAAATGTTTTATACTCTATTCAGTTTACTCATCTTTTATAAATAGTTTCGGTAACAACGCAACTAAAGCTAAAACTTGTTTTTAAAAGGTTTTACTTACCGTTCCATACATGACTTTGTATTTTTTCTTTATGATCTGTCTCTGGACGTTGCTATGGCTTGTGAGAACATCAATAATGACTTTTTCGTCTGTACCTGTAAGCAACAAAACTGTATACAAAATTTCATTCCGTAAACAGTGGCTAATTCTAAACTAATTGGGCAATAACAACTCCGTCTGAAAGTTTGAATTCATAAAATGAATTTTCTTTTAATTAATCTTAGTAAAGTTTTAAAAAAATATTTAACGGTTTTAATAAAGAATTTCTAATAGTAAATAAACTGTCAGTAGTTTAAATCTGAAAACGTAAAATAATTATAATTGAAAATATTAATTTTAAGAAATAAGTAATTAAACATCATAAACAGTTAACATGTTCAAAGTTTTTTTTGAAATGTGGAATTTTTATTGAATGCCTTTTATAGTACTCAAATACTTTTATTACTCAATGCAAATAGTTTAGTATGCAAATAGTACTTAAACACAAATAGTACTTTCATAGTGCATTACTTTTTATAGTACTGCATCTGAATGAATACCCTGAAGGATTATTCATTAATGATAATTTGCCTAAGAGGATACAGGCTTTTAATGAATGGGTAAAAATTCAGAAAGAAAAAAAAAACTTTTAATATAATTTTTTTGTTTTGTTTTCAAATTGAGTTTACCAAAATAAATGCAAATTATACAGGGTGTTTCAGTGAACCGTTTCAGAACTTCTAAGAGGGGTAGGGTACATCCTGACAACTCGAAATTATAGAGCAATGCGGGGTCGGAAATGCTTTCCTGAAGCGGTGTTGTACGCAGAAGCACCATAAAGAAAAAAGACCATAAATGAGAAATCGTTTTAATAATACATGAAAAGAAGCAAAAGGTACATGGATTAAAGTAAGTGTTCGAAGTGTCTTCCACGGGCTACAATGCACGCCTCACATCTCCGACGCATGGACATCCGAACATTCTGGAATACTCCAGGCATATTTCGAATCTCTTCGGCAGCTACTGCGATTCTTGCAACGAGCTCCTCAGCAGTGTCAACAGGGATGTCATAAACTAGCGATTTCATATGACCCCAGAAATAAAAATCAAGACATGATAAGTCGGGTGACCGAGCAGGCCAACGCATGGAACCCCCACGTCCGATCCACCGTTGACCAAATGTGACATCCAAGTAGTTACGAACATCTCCGCTGTAATGGGCAGGGGCTCCATCGTGTTGGAACCACATTGTCTGTTGCGTCGATGCAGAAATCTGTTCATCTCTCAAAAGTTGTGGCAATACTTGCTGCAGAAAGAGCAAACACGTAGGTCCGGTTAGACGACCCGGTAACAGGTAAGGTCCGATGAGGTGATCTCCCACAATACCGGCCCATACATTGACCGAAAATCAATTCTGTGCTGCACGACGTGTATTGCATGTGGGTTCCCGACCGCCCAGATATGGCCATCTACGGCGTCAGGAAAGCATTTCTGACTGCCCATGGGCATATGATTTTGGTTCGTCAGGATGTACCCTACCCCTCTTAGAAGTTCTGAAACGGTTCACTGAAACACCTTGTATATTATTATATTCGATATTTCAACATTATGTAAAATGAAACACGATATATCTTAGTTTGTTTTAGTTTAGTTATATTAACGTCCCGTTGTAAAGCAACACTAGTACTATTTTGGGACGGACCTTGTAATTTTGAACCGCGGTCAGATGACGAGGACGACACCTGAGCTGCCGGGCAGTCGTGAACCGGGACGGTGAATTGAGAAGAAGTCGGAAGCGGCAGAGCAGAGCAGAGGAGTGGTTAGTCGAGTGGTGAACCAGTGGTGAATTGGAGTCGTGGCCCAGTAGTGGTGAACGGAAGGTGAATTGAGTCGTGGACCAGTGGAGTCGAAGAGTAGTCGGAAGCGAAGCTGAAGAACTCTTCCAGGGACTAGAGGAGCAGCGACGGTGTAAAGCTGCTGTGTATACTGTTGAATACTGCTGTGTATACTGTTGTATGCTGCTGTGCATGCTGTTGTATGCTGCACGTCTCGGCTGAAGATAATCGTTTTCTGTGCTGTATATAGTTGTCATCTTTGTGCTATCCTGTGTATCTTCGTGTAAATAAGCGTCGTTGTTTTATTTTCTACTGCCGCCTGCTGATTGAGCGTTCTCCACACCATATAACTCCCACTATCCAAACGAACCCCGGAAATTCCGTAACACTATGTTATTCTGTTATTAATGTTATATAATTTTATTTATTGCAATAATTTCTCTTCTTATGCACTTTAACTTACCGTATAAAAATACAGAAATTTTGAGTCAAAATCAGATAATACGAATCAAAAATGACAAAGAGGGAAAAAGGATTGAAAAAAAAAAACAACCCACATCAAATAAAACAAAGAGCAAGGCTTAGCAAAGAACCAAATGCTGCTCTGTTTTTAGTTTTACATATACGAAATAAAGATAAAGTATTGTAAGCGCCAAAAACATTTGAATTCGAGATTTTGACGAATCTTCATATTTTAGACCTCCATGAATTTGAAAAACACATTTTTGTAAAATGTCCATCTGTTTGTCTGTAACAAAGATAATTGGAAAACGCTTATACGGAGACGGATGAAATTTGGTCTTTATTCCAAATTCTGAGATTTCTGTCACGTTTTGTACAAAAACTGTTTATAAATGATCTGCCTGTCCGGCTTTTCAAATATAATTTAACGCGATAACTGAAAAACGAAGAGATCTAGAGAGATAAAATTCGAGACAGAATTAATATCGATAGTGTAAACACCTATCTAATATTGAACCGAATCTAAAGAGGGGTTGTCCATCTGTCGATCTGTGTTCTCAGAAGCGTGTAAACACGATAACTCAAACATGATCTTGTGGCTACAAATATGGTTTTATGTCAAATTTTTGTTTCAATCGTTATGACGTGACATAGATTAGACTTTTGAAATTATTACATCAATTAGATTTTTAAATACTATTAACGTCATGCCGGGGATTAATTGCTAAAATACTCGCTAAGGATCACACGACAGTTTCAGTAAAAGCGCTAAATTCTCGCCAAAGGTTGATATTTCGTAGGCATTGTACACCAATGCCATGCAAGGGATTCTGGGGCATAACAGCTTTATTAGAGAGCATGAGGGAAAGTTTTGAAAAGATCACTCGCACTGGTTATTCACAGCTCGTTACTCATTTGCAAAGTAAAATTAACCAAAAATAATAGAAGTGGGTTGAATTTGGTTATACGTCGCGAATTTGGCATTTTGATATTCTATCGAGAATATCAAAATTCTCAATACCAGTTAGATTATTGTAAGTAGCTTCAGATATCAATTTTTCACATTAATATTTGAAAATTTTTTAATAGTAACTTTGCATTACATCGAAATTCTGTCCACACAACGGGTTCCATAATGGAACATAATAATTTATAATATATCATATTGAATTTCTGGATGTGAACGCTCATCACCCTCGAAAAATGTCTTGATTTTTATTCCGAATTTCCATCTAAAATATATTTTATTGTAGTTTATAATTAATATTAAATTGTAGATAAACTTTAGATTGAAATTCAGAGATCGATATTGTAATCTGATTATGGTTTATGATTTAAATGCCCATCTCGTCATAATCTTTGCTTAACTTCAGATAAGAGGACAACCTACTATTATTAATGAAGAATTATCAAGAAGAATCTTAATCAAGAATCTAACCAATTTCTAATTCTTTATACTTCACTTACAAATTAAAAAGTGTATTAAATAATCTCACCTATTCCGCGCATTGCTCTCCTTAACCTGGAAGCAACTTTTTCTGCATTGAAGTTGGTAACAGGCAAAATAGTTCCCTGAAATGTACCAAAAATAATTATAAAGAAACATTTCGTTTAAATCATATATACAGTTATATATCATATATTCAGCTATAATCATATAACATTATACAGTTATAATCATCTATATATAGACCTTATTTACTATGGTTTAATTCATCTGTTTTTACCACAAATTTATGATGTATTTATCAATCTTAATTAATGCTTTACGAAAATTTTTATCGGTAACGGAAAAAATGATTTTAATTTTCTCAATCGAAGCCCAACAAAATAGAATTTAAAATAATTGCTTTAAAATATTGCATGAAGCACAAATTTCCTTGTAAAATAATTTTTTTAAAAAAAGTTAAAATGAAAAAAAAAATTATATCCATGATTCAAGATTTCAGAAATAAATAATCTAAAATATAAAAAAACAATCAAATTTGCCCCAAAGTACTTTTCAACACATATTTTACAATCAATCAGAGATAGCTTTGGTTTCTTAAAATATAAAACTCTGTTTTTAATTAAAAAGAGTTATTCGAAATCTTTTTTTTAAACCTAAAAAGAAAGTTATTCGAAACTTCAATACTGATTACAAACTACTTTAACTTTTTAATTGACGATTTGAATTGAATGATTTCAAGATGTTTATAAGGAAAAGTAAAAGAAAATTAAAAATGTATGTCGCCTTACAACAAGCGCAGAAAATCAGAGACCAGAGCCTGCGGAATGACTTCACATTCTTAAAAGTTACCTTATGAATATAACTGTAGTATAATTTTGAATTTAAAATATCAAAGACGTCCAAAATACATATTCTTGCAATACATTCAAAAGCTGAAGATGAATATTTCACCCTAAAGATATATATTTTGTAACTATCGTTCACCAATGCCATGCACGGTATAAGCGATTTTACCCATGGTCCCCAATTTTATGTGAAGGAGGAGGAATAAGACCTTTATTGGAAAGTATCCGAGAAAGTTTCGGAGAGACTATTCCCGTTTGTTTAATCAGCATCTTCCAAACCGATTAATCGATCATTGAGAACCTCAAGAAATTGCTTTGTGTTATTCCATTCTTGATATTACTACAATTGATTTTTTCCCATGGGGATGTATAAAAGAGTTTGTGCTTCCTTTGGATGTCGGTAGCATGTCAATAGCTTTGGTGTAGTTAACTACAAAAACAACGAAGAATATGTGGGACAAATTTAATTACCAATTAGACCTTATAAAGGATAGTTAAGGCAGATCCTCCCAGGCGGTTCACCTCAGATATGAGAATGATAAGCTTCTGGTACGGTGATTGGTTCTGGCCAAGCGGGTGGGAAGAGAAACGTTATGGGGTCGACTACTCCCTACCGATGACGAGATGTTTCTCTTAAAGGAGGGGTTATACCTTAGCCGGTGACGGCCTCTTAGGAAGTGAGGTGACTTAACCTCAGTCCCACCAGTGCTGTTTCGGCAGTTCGGTTATTCAGATTTATCGTGTGCCTCAGGGAGAGTCGGTGTAGTCAACTTGTGATGTTGTTGATACTAATGACACTTGTCATAGACAAGCCCACTGACTTTAGAAGTCAGTGATTTTAAGCCAAGGGTGCGTCTCTTCTTTTTTCAGTAGCGCCATCTAAAGCCAAGAGTACTACTTAGCTACACACACACACATCACAACCCGCTTTACGGGGCGGACTTCATTCATTCATTTCATTCACAGATTGTAACTTACACGTGAGTCAGAGAACGATCACCCCTGATCCAGTACCCCCAGTGGTATTTCTCTTGACATGGAGTATTTTGTGACCACGGAAGATTTAAAAGTGCGCCAGCCACCACACACGGAGAGTCTTTGGCAGGCCGGGTTAGAACTCGCAACCAAAGTGACGTGAATCCATCGCCCTACCAACCAGGCTATCCCGGCCTCAACGTGTGATAGTTATGCAAAACAACGGAATGATAGTTTTAAAAAAGGGGTAAATCTTATCTTTGCATCGTTTTTCATTCAAAATGTGCAACTATTGATAATTTCTCCAATTGTTTTTGAATTAACATTCACTCGCAATAAAGTAAAGTGAAGGTAAATACAATTTTGTCTATTTCAAGAGATTATCATTATTCACGCTATTTTTTTTCCCTTTTACCCATTACATTACGTTATTACTGGTAATTTTTTGTTGTTGTTGATTGCTTTTCGATTATCTGTATATTATGCCAAAGACTTTTTCATTAAATTTTTTATATCGAAATTTAGTACATCCTCAAAATATTTATGATTTAGTATAGCTCGTTAAAATACTTGTAAAGCATTAATTATAACAAACACGAAGAAAGTGCCTTCTAATTATTCTGAATTCAACCTTATTTAAAGATTTTTTCGAAGAACTTTAGGAAGCTCAAACAAGAATACTCAATTCAAATTTTAAAAAATTACATAATAAAAGCAAAAAAAAAAAAAAAAAAAATGTGTAGGAAAAAATAAAATTAATTTCAACAATGGTAAAGGTGCGTGAGTGGTAGTTGCAATTAAACAGTAAAATAAGTTTGATATTTTATAAAAAAATAACTTAAAATGTATTAAAATTAATTAAAATTAGAAAAATTACAGTTTAGAAATAAAATTCATGTCGCTAAAAAGCAAAAGTTTTTTAAAATGTTAAGAAGATGTAAAAATAATTTTTATATAATTATTTGTTTAGAAGTTATTTTGAAACAACATAAAATCTCCGAGTCCTCTTTTCGCATCTTTTAAAGTTAAAAGCGAAACTTTTTAATAGTAGTAGAAAAATGGTAGTAGAAAGTAGAACCTTTTAAATAGCGCAGTAAATTCTTCTAAATACTAAGAAATATAAGTGCACCAAATTTCCTCTGAATATGTCAAAATGGTTCAAACATACAAGCAAAGAAATGGATTCCCAATTTTATATACACATCTTTATTCATTTTGAAGATTATTTTGGAAATCCAATTCAATAAAAAAAAGACTCTCTTTCTAATGGATGTTATCACTTTTCTGCTTTGAATCGAAATACAACATTTTGTGTAAGTCAAGGAAGAATAGTTACTTTTCCAGAACATTTCTAAATCTTTCAAATAACAATCTGAAAAGGTCAAAAACAAGCAAAAGTCTAAATCATTATCTCATGCCGCGTTATCCGTATGACAGGAACCAGGTTAAAATACATATCAAGATAAGAGAAGAAAGCAAAACTCTGTCACGCGAGCCGTCAATTTGATTGCAAACAGATTAGAATTGTAACATTCCATTAGTCTCTAACGCTTTTAACTTTAACCGTCTTGTTTCTTAGTAACTGAGGTTCCAACGTAGAGAATTTAAATCCGAGCCAATTAAATGGATTTGGCATGGAATGACGTTAATGCAGATTAACTAAATATGTTTTTAGGTTCAGCCATTGTTCTGACGTCCATTTTGCTGATATAAAAACGTATGAAAACATTTTCTTCACGCACGTGAACTAAGTTGATTAATCGTTTACTTTCACACTGACAAAATCTCTATGAATGGATTGGCGACTTCTCTTAAGGAAAATTTCCATTAAGTTGTTACAATTTTTGTAGCTAATGTTGCTTTAAGTGTTTGACTAAAAGTCTGAGTTCTTGCTTTTGACAGCTTTCAATTAAAATACTTCCTCCCAGTTAAAGGAAACAAAGAAATATGTTAAAGCTTGCAGCTTTTAGTTTTTGTCACGATTGTTTACAAGCTTGGGCTGGAAAAAAATTGAGCTTTTGTTCTGTTTTGATGGATATATTCGAAACAAACAAAAGCTCATAATAAAACGGTAACCCAAAACCGCAAATACAATTTGAAAGCAATTAAATGTATAATTAGTGACATAAATTTAAGTTCGATCTTCTTAATTAGCTTTAAAAAATTTAGAGTTTGGCGATTTTTTGGGTTTGGGCTATAGATATTGTTCCAAAGTGTACAAAAAACAACACAACAGTTTTTGCAGAAACTCACTGCACAAGCAGATAGAAAATCTCGTATTTGAAAACAGCAATACTCCTGTAAAACATCTTATGAGTCATGAACATTTTATAAATGTTCTTAATTTCATGAACAAGTATGAAATGCACTAGGGAAACTGCCACCATTTACTAGAAAGGATACCTTTTTTGTGACACTTAAACAGGAGTATAAAATGGTATATTTTTCCTTTTTCACAACCTTTTCTCTCTCTCTCCTCTCTCTCTCTATATATATATATGGTATTTTTCTTAGGAGTTTTTTTGACATTCAAGTCGTTTGTATATTACATTTATTGCCTTAGGCGACTAATTGATTTTTCAGGAATATTGATTATATTAGTTTTTCAAGTGAATCGATTTTTATAATTCCATGTTCATGATTCTGCTAAATTGTCTCACAATAAAGCCGTTTCCTTTCAATTGTCTTAATTAGTTTATGTTTTTCTTATGCTTTCTTAATCTTTCTAATGGAGTTCTGTTCCATGACGTCACAGCGCTATTAAATATGTAAATATCCGGTCATCTATCTTCCGAATTTCATAATTTTGACACTTTGATTTTTTATACATCTCGTAAACTACATAGTTATTTAATAGAAATTTTCATCTTTAGTTTTCAACAGTGGAAAAAAAATTTTTGCAATCAAGTAGTTAATCAAACAAATAGAACGTTTTGAACTTCAGAGTAATAATATTGTTGAAAATCAGGCAAAATAAAAAAGTTCTAAATAATTGCCAAAATTCGCACTACTATTAAATTGGCATCATGGAAAAATTACTTTTTAAATTTTAAAAAGGTGTAAAATTTTCTGTTTTAAGATAATAATTTTGAAAATTATCGCTGTTGAGCAAAGTCTCCAGAGAGTCTGACGCTTTGCGCTGTTGCAGTTGTTTATAAACAGTTTTCTTCTTGTATGCTGCTGTTTACTGCAAATGCTGTTTTTTGTAAACTTCGGTTGCGCTTTGCTTCTGCGTTATGCGTGCTTTTATGAAGAATAAAGAGTCGTTATTTATTACTGATCCTGTTAGATTTTTCACTACACCTACCCATCGGACAGATTTGGGGTTTATTCCTAACATTATTCCGAAATATTTAGCAATGGTATTAGCTCTTATCTGAATTTTGTTATTTTATTTACAATATTTGGAATAAGATTGATTCGGTTCTTGCTAGAAGTTTTTAATTATTATTTAAAAATGTAAAATATAAGCTCATATTAGCACAAAAATTTCCAGACAAAATTGTCATGATTAGTTTTGTATTTTCGGTGATTACACATCAATAAATTATTGTTTGAAATTATATATTCATTTTCGCTTCTGTTCGTGTCGATTTCAAACATATAATTCACAGTATATTTCTTTATTCATAAAACTATTATACTTAAGCAAAATAAGAAGGTTGAATCCTAGTTTAGTGTGCCCCCAAGCTGGTCGCCAATATGGCAGCCCGAAAAAGCAATCAGAATTATTTTCCCAATAACCGTAATACCGATTTGTTTAGAATTTTTTTCGCTTGTTGAGAATTTTTAGAAATGAAAATTAAAAATAATCGCGAAATAAACATCCATTAAAAATTTAATTAAATCTGGTTTTTTTTATTAAAAGTAACATTACTGCTAATAAAACAATCAGAGTTAATTTAAAGTGAACTACGAGAAGATAATATTTATCCTTTTGTATTTCTTGTTCGAATGATTTCATTCTAATTAAAATCTTCTGCTTAACGAATTTCTGTCGGAACAGAATAAAAGTAATGTCGGAACAGAATTTTGTAAGAACAGAAAAAAAATAAAACAACTTAAAAACATCTGCTCGAATATTTTAAAATCGTTTGTCTTTATTTTGCAGTTTTTCATTTTAATATTATCCTACCATTCTAACGGAATTTTTTACCATTTGTTGTCTTTTTCGTGGATGTCCTTTGATAATTCGACGGGTTTGTGAGTATTCAATAATCTAAAGTCTGAAGATTGGTATAATCAGTAATATTATGATCACAAATATTATGATGGATATTGGATTTGAGAATTCGATGCCTACATTTTGAAATATATATGACACCGACAGAACGACTTCACTGAAAAGTTTCACTGCTTTTTTTCATGGAAATTCCAAAATAGTTCCCAGCTCAAATGAAGAATTAGTTGTATTCGGTAAGTGCATTTACTCCTTCAAATTTCTTCTTAAGAAAAGCATCAGTCTTTAGTAGTGATGCTACTAGTAATGGATGTTTTCATTTTTCCTTGTGCTGTTCTTGTTAATCTCAGAATCTTCAAATTTAATGAGTTAGCGAAACTATTAGGCTCCTTCTTCAAATGCTAGCGAAGCCGTAGGATGTTGTTTTAAGATAAAAAAAAATTATATTACGTGTTTTCTTTAGATGCAGAAGGCATCGTTTACTCAATTTATTCCATTTTTTTGAGTTATTCGAAAAATAACTCCTTATGTTCAATGTGCTAGCAAATCTAGTTTCCCGCTCCCGCTGCAAGTATGTTTTTTTATAAGTTATAAGATTCTGTTCGCAGCTCCTTCAGATACCGAAGGCATCGCATGTTCGAATTTTGCTGTCTAAAATACAAACCAGCTTGCAGAAGTTTGTGATTTCAGAACTCAAAAGAAATTAGCAATTATGATCCATAAAATTTTAAAAATTGTTCTTAGAAAAAAAAATGTTGATCAATAAATCTAATAATTTTAAAAAAATGGTGGGTATTTAATGTAAATTGGGTTTTTAAAGGCTCATTACAGGTGAAAAAAATGGTGTGTAACTGTAATTGCTTCAGAGTATTGTTTATATGGTCGGCCATCTTGAGTTGGCACTGTTGGTATGTTTCGTGAAATAAGGGGCATACAAAACTAAGATTTTATTCATAAAAAGTGAAACAGAAACAATTTTATATTTTTCTGATTAGATTTCTCATTTCTATTAAGTATCAAAATATTGATTTGTATTAAAATATAAGGGGAAAAATTAAGCAAAAAATACATAATGCAAAGACCTTAAAATGATGTCTGAAAATTAAAAGAAATATTTTACATGCTTTTATTACAAGCACGGTTATGATATTTCAGAGTAATTTTCAGAGTAATAAATATTAAAATGATACAATTTATTCTGAATTTACGCTGTTATTAAAATCATGACTAAAAGTGGAAGATCATGAAAATTATAAAAGCGAAAATAATTTCTATGCGGAACTCATTTGTTAAATCATTTCCTTTATCTCTTCAGTATTCAGAACATTTCCTAAAAACATTAAAGTTCAATCGCGGATAACGCCCATATGCTTAAATTAGTAGGCGTTGTCTTTAAATTGAAGAAATTAACAAAAAATGTATACATTGTAATCAGGATATGTATTCGGTCTTTAGACTTTAAGGTATTAATTTACATATTTTTAAAAAGTTCGAATTTTACATTGTATTTTAATAATAATAAAAGTTTTGACTTAAAATTCATTGCAAAAGTTGTTCTTTAATTGCTTCCATTTTCACTATCCTGACTGGAATTATAAATTCACAATTAAAACCAATAAACTGCAACAAAATTTAATTACTTCAATTTATAATATTTTAAAATATCTTCATTCTTCCTTATAATATCAAATTACTTGTAATGCTTTTAGTTTTAAAGTAAGACTTTAGTCGCTTTTATTTTTTATACAATTAAGTGGTTAAAAGAAGACAAAAAATTTGTTTTTTCAAACAGGAAATTTTTTATCTTTTAAGTGTAAATGAACAAATGCCATATAGAAAGTGTTCACTCAGAAAGTTATAAGTTGTAAAATTGCAGCGAATGAACATGTGGGCGCATATGAAATAACATTTCTATTCATAAAATTTTTAATATCTGAAAGACAAAGCTTCGCTCGGCATTTTTTTTTTTTTTTTTTTGTAAAATAATGTTTTTTGGACAAAATATTTAGATACGAATCACATATTGATTGCATATGAATACCTTTCAATCTTACCCATATGTGAACTAGTAATTTAATTTAAAAAAAATCATGAATTCACTTAGTCTAGCATGTTATTTTGAAACAATCTGCTGTATTACAGTATTCATTTTACAATTTATGTATCATTACTTATATTACACTCAGTTTTATTATGGTGAAATCGGGTCCGAGATGGCACTGCATGACATTGTCAGCATGAAAGCAGATAGAAAAAAGCTCTAATAATTATAAAAAAGTTTTTTTTTTATGTGTAAAATCACGTTTTATCAAGAAAAACAGTTATATAGATAAACTTTAAAAGCAAAAATATTAAATATAAATACATAAGTAAAAAAAAAAAAAAAAAGTAAAAAGGGCGACTCAAACCAAGGACCCGCAATACATGCGCCATTCATGTGGTTCTGATCACTATACTGTACTGCCCACACTTCGAAGCGGAAGTTGAATAGTTGAATATACTTATCCAAATAGTTTATTATAAAAGAATGTTTTTTGTGTGTGAAATGGGTTTTTCTGTAGAAAGACACCTATACAGATAAACTTATAAAGCGAAACCTTATTTAAATATAAAATTTGATCAAATCGTTCGAACCGTTTCCGAAATACACGAAATAATTTATATATATGTATATATATATATATAGAGAGAGAGAGAAATCCTAGGATTAAATAACACGAAAAATCACAAAGGTTATATATAACCTTGTTCCTGCTGACATAATACATAAAGTGAATACGTACATGTTACGGTTATAGTTCAAATAAACCCTAAATAATGGAAGAAAAACCTGGTATAAAATAGTAACATTCAACAAAGTTACTGATAAAGCGTAGAACTGTTGCGTGTTCATCTTTTTATTTCGACTTTTACAAGATTTAATCTAGGGCGAACCATGTTATATCCAAGAAGATCAATTCGCCTGGTGCATTTTTGTCTCAGACTATTGATGGAAATTCCGAAATCGTATTTGCTTGATTCCCTCCCTCAGATAACCATAGACTGGTGATATGTTACTAGAGAACTTTTTCACTTGTCGGTTCTTCAATGTTTTCAACTTCAATGTTTTATCAAGCATTAATTTTTTTTCATTGATGCCGTCATTGGAGAAATTTTAAGTATTCAGAAACTGAAAATATATTTCACATACATTTTACTTGGAATTAATTAAATTACTTTAATTATCTTAGAGTAATTTTATCTCAAACGATACATATGGCTCTCTAGTTTTGTTGCGATTTAAAGACTTCCAGTTATCCTCCAGTGTTAAGTCACAAATTACATACCAATATGGTTTCTCTATATTCAGTCAATTTGAAGTAAGATATAATCTAATATGTTAATTCTGTGATCTAATATGTAATTGATCAAACAAAAGTTTCTTGAACTTTCACTAATTTTCAATCTCCTTTCGATTTAAAAAATTTCCACGATTCTTCTTTATGTCATGGAAGTTTTTCCGTGACCCAAACATAAAGTTGCGTAAGAAAAATTCAAGAGAAAAAAAGGAATATCTTTTAATATATAGTAGAACTCCGAGTATCCGAAGTTCAGCTGTACGACTCTCCAACTGCTAAATCAATTTTTAGGGGGGGAAAAACCCTGAGAAAATAATAACTAGGCACCGAATATCAAGTGACCTTGAGGTGACATCGAGACAATAGTAATTGGGAATATAATAATTAGAGAACGGATGTTCAATAGCCTTTGAATGCGATTTTGGGAGTAAAAGTAATAGAAAAAATAATAATTAGAGAGCTAATGATCCGTGGCCCTGCCGTAATTTCCAGGAAAAAAAAGCGATTGGGAAAATAATAACTGCCGACCGAATAATCAGTGGCCTTGGCGTGATTTGAGGGGAAAATATTAATTGGAGAACGAATGATCAATGGCCTCTACTCGACTTTGAAAGAAAGTGATTCGGGAGATGATAATTGAAGCGAAACTGGACAGTGGCTTTGACTCGTTTCTTTCCACCAAAGGAGAATATACATAACACTAAGGGACCCGCCTCTTCTTTGGGACAACTCATTCCCTCCATATTCTTTGCTTTCCTTGATGTTGCATGACATCCATTTCAATGATTATATTGCATGTTGATTTTGTATTTAATTACTCCGGTGTAATTTTCCGAACTCAGTGACGCCTTTTAAGATTTGAAGTCCAAAATGGTCTCAAAACAGAAACATGTTGTTCTTTCACCGAGTTGATAGAGCAAAGGGATGACGGGGAGAACTGGAGGAGAGATATAAGATGAAACTATCCTACGTACCAAGAAGAGTTCAAGAGCATTAAAAATGTTAGAAAAGAAGAGTATCAGAAAGAGTATCAGCCTTTTGTCAACTGCCTACAAGGCCTTGTTAGCGGAAATGAGTTATATTTTTCAATATTTGCGCACCTTTTTTTTATATGTTTCAACCAAAAGAGGGTAAAAAAAACATCTTATTATTCAAATGGAATTTTCCAAAAGTGTATGTGTAATGAGTACTCCTATATAATTTAAATTGTATGCTTTTTTTTCATAAATCTTAAGGTTAATTTCATAAACTCAAATTCATTTTTTTTGTTTGTTTTTTACTTAATTTCTGAATTTCCACATATCCGAGTCGATCTGATCTTCAGTCTTCATCAATTGGTCAATTGGACAAACGGTCCATTAAATACAATTGCTTAGTGGACAATTTATAAAAGGAATTTTGGCACTTTTGAATTATTAATATTGAAGCAGCAGGCTGATAATCATGCGATAAAAGTGTTCACAAGCCAAATTTATACTTCATGAGTCCATATGGGATTGAAATTCACAGATTAAGAAAACGAGCTATGAAGCAATTAACTATTATTTCGTCATTTGTACTAAACAATACAATCAGGAAGTAACCACAATTTTATGATTTTAGAATTTATCATCGAAAATTATATCTAACCGTGCACATATTGATGTTTAACATAGAATAGCAGGTTACTTCTAATGAGATAATAAATATTGGAAAAAATACTGAATTTTTTTTATTATCTTTTTATATACCGATAATTTATAATAGCACAATACAGTTTAATCTCTTTTTTCACTTATTTATTCCCTTTTACATCCCCTCATCTTTATCTCTATTAATAATAAAAATGAACATGTGTAAGTATTGGAGCGTTACAGGGTAGACCGTTTAATTCTGCGCGGTCAATCGTGACACATATATACTTTGGCAAGTAAAAATGTGCAAATTGGAAGAATTTCTTAATATTTTAACTAATTAAAAACTGAGCGAAATTTTGGCGCAATAATATCTGAAAATATTTCAATAACAACAGCAACAAAAAAGATTTCTGCGTCATCTTAAAATCAAATAAATTACTTCTCCAATGATATTAAGATTTTTGTTTTATATTTTTTTTCTATTTTTAGTCGATTTTAAAAAAAAAATAATTTAAAGGTATTTTAAAACAGTATATTTCATTGCTTAAGTGAATCTTAAATCTTTTTAATTTCTTGTTCAGAGAAAGCATTGTAGTCATCAAAAAATTCGAACTCGAGTTTATCTTTGCCCAGAATCTTTACATTTTAGATCTCCCTTACCTTTTTTTACCTAACACATTTTTGGTATTATGTCAGTCTGTCTGTCCTTCTGTTTGTGACAAATATGACTCAAAAATACTTTGAGCGACACGAATATAATTTAATATATAGTCCTTTGACCAAATTGATAAATTTCTATCAAATTTTTAGAAAAATCCACCAAGTGTCTTGTCCGGCTGTCCTAATATAATTTGATACTACAACTACAAACAAAAAGAGCTAAATGGATAAAATTCGTTGCACATATATAACATTAATCAAGTTTTGAGCCAAATTTAGATAGGTATTGACCGTTTGTTTGTTGACCTGTCATGCTTCAGAAGCTCTAAAACGTAATGACTTATGTATGTAAAATCTGGTATGTAATTTTATTTTTTCAAACGGTTGAACAAAACCGTGTCTAAAACACAAATTCGATTTTTGCCAGCCAGGAATTAATCCCCAAGAAATCCAGTACTGAAATGCAAAATTCAAGCCAAATAGTAGTATTTCGGAACTCTCATACGCCTGTTGAAACTTTATTTACACCCCTTGAGGTCCAAGGTTTTCCGCCAGAGGGCGCTATGTCCACGTCTGGGTTTTGTTTGTAATAAGCGGCGTTCCTACGACCGGGGAATTTTCAGGCGAGGTTTTGATGCCTGTCTAGTTTACCAACAAATTCTCGGTAACCTGGACAAACATCAAAGCACCCCAGAAAACCACAAGAGGGGTCGAGGGGGGAACGCGTGCCTCGTCTGCCGGGTGGACAGGTCGTACGAAAGCCGCTTTAGCCAGTCTTGTTGTGTACGTGGTGATGTCATGTTGTATTATCTTTGTGCGCTGTCCTGTATAAACGCTATGTGTTCCTGTTTCCTGCTGAGTGTGAATAAAATGTGAAAAATCCAATAGTTGACCCCAGTTCCTTTCTGACTGGTAAGAGTTCTTTGAATCATTTCCATTGGCTAATAGAAATTGGATTGAAATCTAATCATTTTTTGGTGCCGAGACCCGGGAAACGCCCCATTCGATCGGATATACCTTTAGATGCGAAACTAAACTAGATGCGAATTAGCTAAAATGGATCTGGAATGTTTAAAAAAAGTCAGAGCCTCTGTCAGAAAGGCGGAAGCAGAATATTTTAAACCACTATAGAGCAGGGAACAGGAACGCACAGCATTTATACAGGAAAGCGCACAAAGACAATACAACATGACATCACCACGTACACAACAAGACTGGGTAAGACAAACAAACCCAGAGGGGGACACAGCGCCCTTGGACAGAAAACTTTGGACCTCGAGTGATGTAAATAAAGTTTCAACAACGCCAATGGCGTTTTATGCTTCACCCATGGTCAACAACTTTTTGTGGAGGTTGGGGGATAACACCTTTATTAGAGAACTAGCCGCGTTAGGCGACCAGCCGGTTCGCCAATCTTAATGCACATTAAAATTTTAATAATTAAATATTTTACGGAACTCCCATTTTAATTGCTTCTTCATTAAAATATTTTAAAACTTCAAATTTTAATAGATATATAATTCACTCATAATATTATAAAGGCCTTCAGCCATAACGTAATATGTATCTCTCTCATTTTCTGTTAGCTCCCGTAGAATTTATGCTTTAAATTAAAGTGGAAATGATTAAACTGCAATTAATATAATAATATTTTTTTTTTATTGAAACGAAGCATTTTTTTAAAAATTAGTACTGAAAAGAGAATCGCTGAGTATTTAAACCTTATGGGCACTAAAGAATATTTTTCTTAATTTATATAATATCTCAAGAAGTTTTCAACAAAATTTTCTCAGATTCATCATGAACAGATCGATTCATTAACAATGTTTAGTTTTAAATGCATCAAAAACTAAAAAAATAAACAGAATCGTTTGAAATAATCTGTCGAAAACATATTAAACCTTCAAAACCAAGTCCGTATCCGTTGTCAACAATCAGAACACAATGCGCATGCGTGAATTTTCAACGCCAATTATGGTAACACAAATGCGTAAATTTTCTACGCCAGTTGGGGTAACGCTATGCAGATTAGAAATTTTTAATTTCCTTTATTCTGTTTTATTTTTATTCAAAAGTATTTCAGAATGAATCTGAAAGATCGATTCATTAACAATGTTTAATTTTAAATTCATCAAACATTAAGAAAATAAACAGAATCGTTTGAAATAATCGGCCGAAAACAGGTTTAAAAAAACTACTTAAAAAACGATGTACTTAAAACTATAAGCATATACAAAAAAATATATAACTAACATAAATACAATTTAATTACAAAAGCATGCAACTAACCTAAAAATAATTTAAATCATTGAAAACAGGTTAAAAAAACTACTTAAAAAACGATGTACTTAAAACTATAAGCATATACAAAAAATATATAACTAACATAAATACAATTTACTTACAAAAGCATGCAACTAACCTAAAAATAATTAAAATCATCCGTTGATAATGGTTGTCATGGCAACAATCAGAAAACAATGCGCATGCGTGAATTTTCTTCGCCACTTACGGTAACGCAAATGCGTGAATTTTTCTACGCCAGTTGGGGTAACGCTTTGCAGATTAGAAATTTTTAATTTCCTTTATTCTGTTTTATTTTTATTCAAAATTATTTCAGAATGAATCTGAAAGATCGATTCATTAACAATGTTTAATTTTAAATGCATCAAACATTAAGAAAATAAACAGAATCGTTTGAAATAAGCGGCCGAAAATTTATTAAGCCTATCCTCTTTAGCGTGGGAAAAAAACTGAAGACTTACTTATTTGGCGGTTGGGAAATGAAAAGATTTTTTTGGAGAGAAAGTTAGTTTTTAATTAATAATTAAAATTCTAATCAGAAATTCAAAAAAAGAGACCCCAGGTGCACATTCCCGATCTCCAAGGTATGCATGTGCCAAATTTGGTAGCTGTAGATCAAACGGTCTGGCCTGTAGAGCGCCAACACACACACACACACGCACACATTGAGCTTTATTATAAGTATAGATATGAGAGAAAGTTTTGACGATTACGCTCCCCCTGATTCATCGTTACTACTAATATTTCATCCTGCCGGTCTTTTTTCCATTGTTGATCAAAATATAAAGATTGGGTTTAAATTTTCATGTTTAGTAGGTTTCAGTGTAACTTTTGCTTTTAATAAAATTTTAAATCTTGCTGTATTTACAATTGAGATTTAACTTCAGAGTCTTGCAGTAGTGAAGCATTTTTTTTTAATCCTGCTCTTCTCTATGATATGATTGGATTTATTGTGTTAAAGACAGAGAAAATAACACCGTAATGTATAGTATAACGGACTTTATACTAGTATGAGTTATACAACTACCAAAATTTGAAAATGCCTCGCCTTGGTGCAATTAAAACATATTTGAAAAAATATTTCATTACAGTTTTAACAATAATTAATTAGGGTGAACTAACGGTTTCCAAAGGCCAGAGGAATGAATTGATAATAAAAGGAAATGTGAGTATGTGTGCACTTGTTAGTGCTCTGCAGGCCAGATTTTTTGATCAAGAACCAACAAATTTATTAAATGCAAAATATATCTTTTGGTGGATAAAAATGTGCAGCTAGAGTGAGTTTTTAAAAATTTTTAATCAATTAAAAATTCTAAGATTTTTTGAAAAAATTTTGTAGTATTTTCCGAAAATGTTATTATATAAAATTGATTTTTAAACTGTTTTGAAATTAACAATTATTTTTTAAGGAAAATAAATTATTTGTCAGGTAATTTTTTTCTGAATTTTGATAATTATTTAAATCTATTTTTAGTGTAATTTTTCAATATCATATTTCATTGTTACAGTGACCCACTGGGGGGGGGGAGGAGGCACCTCAGATATGAGTATGAGAAGCTCCCGACATGATGGCTGGTTCTAGCCATTCTGGTGAGCAGAGAAATGGTATCGGGTCAACTACCCCATACCAATGACGAGACGTACTTCTCATGGGAAGGGTTGTATCTTTGGCCGATGATGGCTCTTATAACTCAACCTTAGTTCCTGCCAATGCTGTCATGGCGGCCTTTATGCTTGGGCCTCAGGGAGGATTGGAACATTCAATATGTTTGTTATTGTTACAGTGAAATTCTAGCCATTTTCATTGCTTCAGTGGTTTTAATAGCATTATGATGCTATGGGACTTGACTCCATTAGGAAGATTCATTTATACAATAAATAGAATAAATGCAAGGTTATTAAACTAACACACTATAATATATCATACTTAATACTTTTTCCAACGAATATTTTTAAAAATGATCTTTTGAAAAATCATGAACATGAAGAAAGCTATGCGAGCTTAATATATTTAAAGTAATTTAAACATAAGGAATATTCCGGACAAATCAACTGATTGTCAAAGAAAGGAAAATGTATTAACACGCATTACAAAAATTCGATTTTATGTGCATACATTTGTCGCAGATACTATAGAGTAATTTTATGCATAACGCTATTAAATATTCATTCAATAAATATGAGAATAAAACAAATTAAAAATTTAATGACGCGTGAGTATCTTACAATTAAGACAATCTACAGACAGTGAATGATCCTTTAAAATGGATGCTTTAAATGTTTCCAATTATTTGATTTACAAAAATAATTATTTTTTAATATTAGTTATATACTTCCTTATTTAATACAAAATTTAAAAACATTTATTACATTAAAAAACATTTTAAACATTTAAAACATTTTTTACATAATATGAAAAAAAAGTTATTTAGAGTAAAAAATTTAAAACATTTCCACCAGATTATCTTTTATAATGCATTCATCGAATTTCAGTAAGTAAAATAAATAGGAAAGAAATATAAAATAGTTGTATTTAGATTGTTTTTATACCTAATGCACGTGATATTTTATCTGAAAAAAAATAGTTTTAAATTATTATAAATATTTATATGTCTTACATTTTATTTATTAAATTCCCAAACGATAACAGTTTTTTTTTTTTTTACAAATATTGAAAGATTTAGACGTAAAAGACAGCAATTTATAAAAATAGACATACAACCATCCTATATAAACATAATTTTTACAAGCTTTATTTAGTATTCAAAACTACTTGTAAACTATTTAATTATAATTCTTTATAAAAAAAAGCTTTTTAATAAGTTTGCTACATAAATAATTCCACATAGCAAAATAATTCTATTTCTTTTTAATTGCACCCGACTTGTAACTCATGTTTTAAACAAACCTACAAAATTCACCTTAAATTATTTTCTACTAACAAACTCTTCCTTAATAAAAAATTCTGTCCTCAAAATCTCGTTTGGCACATGCTTGCTATTAGAGGGTAAAAATATTTTGCTTACCCGGCTCCTGGTGTCCGTCATTGTTTCGAATGGAATGAAGTAAGGTTAACACCTGCCCCTTGCTTTTATTCTATTCGTTGCTAAGGGTGATAGCACGCGAATCTAGCGATGCGAAAGAGAAAAGTTTTTCTTCGCTATTATTTTCGACAGCAAGGTCTTCGCGGGGCATTTTCGAAAATTAATGCATCACGAATGGATTATTTAATTAATGAAGAAGAAAATTTTCTATAGGATGGGATCTTTTTATTATTATTTGTCATGAAAACAATCTCTGCAATGTTTGATTTTGCCATGTGAACAGTACTTTTCTAAACTAAATAGGGTTATTGGGTAAAAGCCTTGTTATTTTCAACCGTGACGACCTTTCAGATGACAAGGGCGCCCACTGAGCCGTCACTCGTTTTCCAAATATACACTTCTAATAGGGTGTTTGAACTCTCTCAGAGTCACAGCGGTTAACCTTTAATTTATGAATTAGAAAAAAAGATATCATCCCAAAATTTAAACTTTGTAAATTTTTCGACCACTGGCTAAACACCTCTCTTACTTTTATCTCTCTAGTTTGAACACAATCACAGAAAACCATATTACCTTTTCTATTATTGCTTCGGGAACAAAATACTGAATATTATGATTTTTATTATTATGTTCTGAAATACTATTCCCTTCTTTTTTGTGTTTACATGCCTGATCTTAAAACTCTTCTCAGTTTTCCTCTTTTTTTCCCTCTGAATCTCTTCTCTTTGATAAAAAAGGAATCAGTATCCTTGAATGGTCTCACTCACTAATAAAGATAATTTAAAAATTCCTTGAAAATTAAACGAAACATAGAAATTGATTAATCAATTCGCTTCATAATTAAACTAAAGCACTGGATTGCTGTGTGTGTATATTAAAAGGAGGATACGAGAGAAAAAAAAAAGTAAATGAAAAATATTGATCCGAAGTTAATTTTCCAGAAAATAATATTTCTCTCATTACTTTAGAAATGGCAAAAATATATGAAAAGCGGGTATGGTGAAGCAATACAATGAGTTTTAATTTAATTAAAACAATAGAAAGGTTTGATACAGAATGTGTTTAAAATAAATTTTGTAAAATTTATAAAAACTAAAGAAAAAATTGTACAACAATTAAATTTCGTCTTAAAAATTAAAGAAAAATTGTACCATAGTTAAATTCAAATTATTGAAAAAATAATTGTCTGTTCATTAAATGATATATAAATCATTTTCATACCCCTCCCCCCCCCCAAACTAATTTTTTTGTCCAAAATTACAAATTCTGCTCTGATGAATCTTACGCACGATCATAGTAAACCTATTTTGTTTCATATTATCTAAACATATGAACACAACTAGTTTCCATAATATTATATTAATTCTGAGTTGCTTGAGTGGTCTTCCCAAAACTTTCTCGCATACTATCTAATGAACTTGGCATGCCAAAGAAAGTATTACATATAGTTTAATAGTGATGAAATATTAACTTTTGACGTGAATTTGGCCTTTTTTCTAAATCTATTCTGTCATCCTTGGCGAGTTATTTGGTCTATTCATCCTTGGCTTAAAGTTAATAATATCTGAAAATGGAATTTGCGTTTTAGACGCGCTTTGTTTAACCGATTGAAACAAAAATTTGACACAAAACTGCACTTGTAGTCAGAAAATCCCATCTGAAAGTTGATATATTTAAATCATATCGTTTTTGAATTATCGTCTTTACATGCTTATGAAAGTACAGGCCGACTGACAGTCAGCCCTTTATTGGATTTGGTCCAAAATCTGACAGGTGTCTGCACTATAGATGTTAAATATATGCACCGAATTTTATCTATTTAGTTCTCTTCGTTTTGTAATTATCATGTTAACAGTTAATCGTTTTGTAATTATCGTGTTATTTGGACAGATGGACTTCTTTTGAGCAGATTTTACTGAAATTTGTTTTTAAAAAACTGCTAATTCGGTTTAAAGAAAAAAGTGTTTATACCAAATAAATAAAAATATAAACCAAATAAATAAGTTTATAAAAGTGACCGTATACCAAATTTCAACTTTCTAGCTCAAAGCGTTTTGAGTTATCTTTGTCACAGACAGACAGGCGAAAGTTTTTGAAAAAAGTGTTTTTTCGAATTCAGGAAGATTTAAAAAGTTGGAGATTCGTCAAAATCTCGAATGCAAATTTCTAATTTCTTTTTTGTATATAATCAAAATTTAAAAACTTTCTATATTTTAAATACAGAATTTTGTTGGTACCATAAGAACCTTTTGCGCATGCAATATAATTCTAATTGAAAAGTAAAAAATATATCTTTGAATCTTTTACTCAAACTATAATGGAATAATTATAGAAAATAGTTTAGACCACCATTTTTTATAGCAAAATTTCTAAGGAAGTTATGCATTTTGTTCCGCTAGATTTTTTTAAATAACTCTTTGTGGGATTTATAAAACATGAGCTAATTTATTCATCACAAACAACCGAAAATACGCGCCAAAACAAAGCCAAATTTTCTTTTCTATTTTGAATGCAGCAGCGTATCCAGGGTAAACAACAGTCTAGAAGCAGCGGAATGTTTTCTTGAAAACGCAATATAGATTGGCTTCTTTATGCACGCTGCATCTTTAATGTACTCTTCAAAACAAACATTTACATCTGGACACAAATTGGCTTTTTTCTTTTGAAAAATAAAGCGTTTCTTTCTTAATGGAATCCATCCATAATCACGTGATGCACATAAAAAAACCAGTGCTGATTTTCGTTTTGAATCCATTTTACATGCAGGAGGATGAAGACCGTGTTATCACGGCACAATTTAAAGCAATGTGCGCTGTAGGATCAATGATATTGCAGTTAATTTTTAGCATGTGATTAAGACTTCTTAACAACCAATGAAAATATGAACATATAAGGGCATTAATTGATTAAACAAGACTGAGAATTCTACTCTTTGATCATAAAGTAGAAAAATAATTGCAATATTTGCGTTGAAATCGTTTCGGTTGAAGTTTCTGATACTCGGCATTATCAGTCAACTATTAGTACTTCCTCTTTTTTAAAGATTTCTGATAAATCTGACTTTTTCGCAATCAATTTTATATTTTTAAATAATTGATATTAAGATTATTTTTGATTAAACGATATAAATTTGAGAAGAGGTAGAAAAAAGAGTAATTCAATAAAAAAAAGTGAGAGGATTTTATTCATTTATTTTATTTTTATTTATTTTCTCACATTTGAACATACAAAACCCAGCCGTAATGGTCTAACCAAAACTTTCTCGTACTGCTTAAATGTACTGTCCTATAGAACGCTGTAATAAAAGCTTATAAGCCAGATAACAGGTAGGGGACACGAGTAATTTCTTTTGTCTTGTTACTCGGCAGTGAACCACAAGGTCCCCGGTTCTATTCCAGCCAATTCAACCTTCACATTGGTGACCTCGGACCTTCGGATAGCTGTTGTGGCTCCATCTACCCACAACAATCCAAAGTCGTTTGACTCACTTGACGCAACAGTAACCACTCACCCACAAACGCTCGCCATAACGCTTGGCGCTACTCAAATGTGTACAGGGCATTAGACTCAACAGCTAATACATCAACATTCAACAGCAATATCGTTCGGCCCACTAGAGGGAGAGTAATATTGTGAAGCTTATAAGCCAGATAACAGCTACTGGACACGGGCAATTGCTTTTGCCTTGTGGTCTTGTTACTCAGCTGCGAACCACAAGGTCCCAGGTTCTATCCTTGCTCCTAACAATCCGCTACAACGCCTTACAGATTATTGGCTTATAACAGTTACGAAATATTAATCTTTGGCCTGAATTTATCATTTTTATCGAATCCATCGTGTCATCATTGGCGAGTTATTTGGCTGTTAATCCCTGGTATGCGATTGATAGTATCCGAAAATCGAATTTTTGTTTTAAAAGTATTTTTCCCAACCGATTGAAATAAAAATTTGACTAAAAATGTCACGTGTAGAGACAAAATCACATACCAAATTTGATATAGCCATTGCGACTTTGACTTGAGACTTACTGATCGACAGACGGTCAATCCTTTATTCGATTTGGCTCAAAATTTGATAGGTGTCTTGCCTCTAGATGTTTATTCAGTAATCTAATTTTTATCTTTTTAATTTTGTGGTTATCGTGTAAAACTATATTCGAAAAGCCTGACAGACTTCCTCATAGCGGATTTTGCTCAAAATTTGAAAGATATCTACAAATTTGGTATAAAGACCGTATACCAAATTTCGTCCATCCAAGTCAAAGCATTTTTGAGTTATCGTGTCACGTGCAGACAGATGGACATTTTCCAAAAATAAGTTTTCGAACTCAGAGAAGCCTACAATGTGGATACTCGTCAAAATCTCTAGTTCAAATTTTTTGACGATTACTATACTTTTTCTCTACTACAAATGCGAGAAAATAAAAAGTATTGCATTTGTGGAAAAAGCTCCTCAAAATCGCGAATAAATTTTAAATGGTACTATGAATATATATCTGGAAATCCTATAACTCGGTAACGCAAGGAATAGGTGGAGGAAATTTGGCATAGGGTTTTTGTTGTTGCTTCTTATGGCACTTGCCATGGACAAGCCCACTGTTCGTAGACAGCTGATTTAACACTGAGGGGGAGCGCTTCTTGTTTCTATAGTAGAGCCATCTAGGGCCAAGAGAACGACTTTAGCTACACACAGGTAACAACCCTTTTTACGAGGCGCATTTCATTCACTCATCCACAGATTGCAATTTAGACCTGAATCAGAGAACGATCACCCCTGATCCAGTACCCCCAGTGGTATTACTCTCGACATGGAGGACTTTGTGTCCATGGCAGATTTATACGCGCGTCAGCCACCAAGCATTCGGCGAAACTTCGGCCGGCGGGGTTCGAACTCGCAACCTAAAGGATGATAATCCAAAGCTCTACCAACCAGGCTATCCCGGCCTTTGTATGGGCCTACCATATGGTTTTTATTGCTATGTATTGAAAGTACACCATATTATATAATGTCAAAAGAACAATACTTCTGTTAGTACCAAAAAGTATGATCTGTGACATGAAACCCATAACGTTATAAGACATTATTTTAAAATTAACTGATCAATAACTTATTTTCAAATATCATTGAGAAGTTATCTTTCACTCACGGGGGCTTTAATGTGAGAAATTGTCTTTAAGACAGAAGAAATTGAGATTTTACCAATATAGCCGCACTGCGCCTGAACCTGGTGCAAATTAAATGTGATGCCAGGAATCGAAGGTCTTCTCATCGATTTGGAGCAGAAGTTTTAAGAGGAGTTGCCGTCTCAGGTGTAGTCCTTGTCATCTGACCAAAATTCAAAAACTGAAATACGCCTCAACTGTTTGTATCGTTGATGAAAATTTCACTATAATATCCTAGTGTAGTAGAAAGAAAGTATCTTGTTTCAGTTGAGTTGAGACACTCTGAAATGGATCGTAATCCGGATTTTCTGTGTAAATATTATATGTATCGTTTTTTTCTACCTTTCAACCAAGTTTGTACCGGGAATTTGGAATTACGCTGTGTAATAAAATAATTCTCAAATTAAATATAAACTAATTTTCTTCAATTTATCATACAATATACAACATACCATATCTTTGTTTTTTGCAGGATAGGTACATTTTTTGACATAGTTCTCTTTCGAAACTTTATGCATAAAAGTATCGTGCTAATCGATTAAATGTTTTCCAAGAATTTATCACAACTCTAATTCGAAAGGGTTCATATAGGAATCAACCTTACAATATGTTTTGGAGAAGAATGAACAATATTGTTACAAATTTTTTTTCCTACCAATACCATCAATGAATCGTAATAACGCAGCTCATTTAATCGCTAGTTCAGCAGCTTGCTTTCTGTCTAATCCTCCAAATTTTTACTTGTCGGCGACTCCGACTACACACACACACGACTTCCCCGCAGCTTCAGAGTGTCTGTTTTTTACAGTTCCGGGAGGCGGGGCTAGAATCTTCCAGACCAATCAGGACATATCCGGATGTATCTCGGTTCTTACTGGATGGATCGTGAAACTTCTCGAACTTTCCAGTAGGATCCATTTAATCGCCAAATTCGCCAAATTCGTCGCCAATTGGTAGCCAAGCTCTCAGGTCATTGACGCGGCACCCGCTCAGCACGCACATTACAGATCTTACAACGGTTTTTCCCACGATGACAATATTCGTTCCGGGTAGCAAAATTATAGATTTGTAACAATATACTTATTATGTTTTATCCAAATTGCCGCATTTTCTCTAAACAAATACTAAAAATGTCGAATCGTATTTTTGCACGGAAAAAAAATACATAATGGAATTTTATCGACTTAATTTGTTGAATTAGCTACCCAAAATAGGAATCTATATTCGTATTCGTAGCCAGATATGGTACCGGATAAAGGATATAGGGTTAAGTATTTTGCATTTATACAGGAAACTGTTATTTTTAGAGGAAAGGTTTAAATTAAAAGTTTTTATGCATATTAAAAATCAATATATATAAAACGCTAATATAGGTGGAATAGAAATCATTCTTATTAATTATTTACTAGCCTTCCCGGGCGACCACGTGATTTACTAGTAATACTGATTTTATTTGATTTTCAGATAAATTCTTTAGATATAATTTCATGTCCATGATTCTGTCAAATTATTTCACATTAACACAATCTTATTTAAATTGTCTTATTTAAGTTGTGTTTATTGTGTATGTGGATCGTTCGAATGATATCAGTTTGGTGACATTACGGTCTACTAAATATACAAATATAGGATTCATCTATCTTATAAATTTCACGGCATTGTTACAAATCTGTAATTTTGCTACCCGGCACGAATAGTGTCATCGTGGGACAAACCGTTAAAACCGTTATAAGATCTGTCCTGTGCGTGCTGAACTTGGCTACCATTTGGCGACTTGGCGACGAATTTGGTGACTAAATAGATAATACTGGAAAGTTCGAGAATTTTCATGATCCATCCACTAAGAACCGAGATACATGCAGATACGTCCTGATTGGTCTGGAAGATTCTAGCTCCGCCTCCCGGAACCATAAAAAACAGGCACTCTGGGAACTCCGTTAAACTTTTTATTCGCGGATTGGGTTCATATTTAGGGATTAGTTTTATTGCTTCGTTATCTATATTTGCAAGGTTGTTATGGAAGACCAAAAAACGTGCTCCTTTAATCCATTTAACCCTTTCACTAACTGGTATAACCCTTTCACCTTACCTGCTTAATTTAAGTAAACAGTAAACGCTCATGGCGCCATCTAGTGCTATTAAACTTAATCTGTAACTTCCCCTGCACTGGATTTTCATCGCAAAGACCCGTTACCGCTGGCAGCATGCCCACTCACCCACTCCTACAGTAACAACCAATAGCCTCACGCCATTCCAAAACTTACCCAAACCAAGCCAATCATAAACCTAGCTTCACCAATTTCACAACAAGATCCTTAAACTTCAATATCCTAATAGTATCATGGCAATATATTAAAAGTAACGCTCTTATCAGCCACATCATTAAGGGGATAGTCCTTCTCCAAGGACGGGTGCCCCGATAAACCCACCATCGAGTTCGAGTTCAACTCCGTTAAACTTTGTCATCTAAGCTGCAGGGAAGTCGTGTGAGAGTAGTCGGAGTCGCCGACAAGTAACAGAATTATAGGATTAGACAGCAAGCAAACTGCTGAACCAGCGATTAAATGCGCTGCGTTATTACGATTGATTGACGGTATTTGTAGAAAAATTTTGTAGCAGTATTATTACTAATTTTTTTATTACAGAGATATTAAACAAAATCCTTCTTCTTTGATTTCCAGTAATGAAAGAATTTGTGATCAGATAGTTGAGAAATATTAAAAACGGTTTGAACTTCAGGGCAACAATGTAATCTGTTGTTGGAAATTAAATAAAGGATATCTTTAAAAAAATTCCAGAAATTTAGCAAAATTTTGCATAAATTGGTATCATTGAAAAGATAATTTTTTTAAATTTTGAAACAGTGTAAAATTTATTTTTGTACGATAATATTTCCAGAAGTTATCGAGCAAAAATGCTAAAATTAAGCTTAATTTCTGATTAATTAAAATTTTAAAATAATCTCTCTGAAAGGCTCATTCACATTTTCCAAAATATATATGCGCCAAATTCTCTAACTGTAAATCAAACAATTTGGCTTTTAGGACACCGGTGCACACATACACACGCTGATCTTTATTATTAGTAGAGATTGCAGAGATAGTAACTGTCAAAAGGAAAAAAAAAAATTCTCAACGAATTGTTCAGATTGTTTCATTGAATATCTTTTTATTCAATGCTTTGCTAATGACAGCAACTATACAATATTATTAGAAATATTCAGGACATTTCATTCAGTTAGAGGAAACAAGACGTAAAACTAATCAAGAAATAAGCGCCAAAAAGAATGTTTAACACTTGCCAAAATAGATTTATCCGTCGCCAAATGGGTAATCGCTATGACTTAATTGTTTCATATTAATCATTTAAAAAACCAAAAATCTGGGTGAATTAACTGGTCGGGAAATGCCACTAGATCTATAAATCTTCCTTTATACTGTATATACAAGAGAAAATAAATGGTAAAAATATCTTGGACATTAATATATTTAAAATATCTTTTATCTAAGATAGTCGCCAATTCTTTCTTATCATTTTATATTCACTTCTTATCTTTATTATACAGGATACAATGATTGTATTTTATAGGGGCAAATACAACGTCAGACAGATACGACTTGAAAATTATTTTTCTCTATGTATATACTTAGAATAAGGCTTTCTTTCGTATACATTTTTATATAGAAAACATTTGTTCGAAAATATTATATGTTACTTTTGTTCCATTTTCTTTATTTCAAATAAATAAATAAAAAAATAGATGATTTTTTTTAAAGACTGTGATGTTTTTCATTACTTTACCCTCACTTTTCCAGATTGATTAAATTGAAGAAAACTTCTTAACCCTTAGAGAATGAAGCGTATGTGAGTGAAGCAAACGCTGCATAAAAGTGATTAAAAACATGATAATAACCTGTTACCATCGTTACAAAAAGACAAAAACATTCAATGTCACGTACACTCTTCCTATCTTTTCTCTAAAGCTGCCATTCGAAAATGGAGACTCATTCATTCTGTCTAAAATAGAAATCTTAAATGCTCTAAGAATATTCTTGACAATTTTGAAAATGAAAAATGCATGCATTCTTTTTAAAAATCTAATATTGTAATAATCATATCGAGCAATTTCCTTTTATTGATATCGTAATTTCTTTAAAAAGAACTCATTAAAAAGAATAAAAAAGGATGTTCGTTTTAGTCTGCATTTTTTAAAAATGTTCAGCTTTCTTTACAAGAATGATTAACTAATCTTTGAGAAACTTAAGAAAAATTATAACGTAAATATATACAGGGTGTTTATAAAGTCTCGGACCCATTTTGATGTTTAATAACTCATAAAATAATGAAGATATAAACAAACTTATGGCATTTATCGATGGAATAACTCATATATTTTCCTTTTCAGGTTTGAATATTTTTACTTTTGTAAATATCGTCTGCGCGTGTGGTTAATTTCAAATAATTTCATTTTCCAGTCTAAATATCTGTACTTTTCTAAATATCGTCTGCTTATTAATTGCATTTTTCTCTCTTTGGTTTTTGGCAACTATTGCTATGTTATGTTTACTTTTGATGTGTTTGTTCTATGTAGTACTTTTGTGTGTGATGTTTTATTCGAGCGGATATTAATGAGAATGCATACACCACAAGAGAAAGCACAGATTTTATGGTGGTTCATAGAAACGAAATCGATAGTGCAAGCACAGAGAAATTTCAGAATTTACCAAAAAGATCCTCCAACGTTTTCAGGAGGAGAGTGTCGAACATTGATGACCTAAAAGCCAGAATTACAACCGCAATAGGCTCTGTGGATGCCGACATGCTTGCCGCTACCTGGCGTGAAATTGACTATCGACTTGATATTCTTCGTGCGACGAAGGGGGCACACGTGAAAGTTCATTGACGAGGGTCATGAAACTTTTTGAGTTTATTTAACCATTTATGTTATTAATTTTAATCTATCTTTATTATTTTATGAGTTATTAAGCATCAAAATGGGTCCGGGACTAAATAAACACCCTGTATTATTGTGAATCAATATCATATATAAAAATTTTTCGTATTAATTACATTTTAAATATTTGAATTACCAAAAGAAAAAAAACCGCATGTATACCATGATATTTGTTTTCAAAATGATGCGATTTTGCTTTAACATCATCTAGACATTTTGGAAATTTTTGATTGTGCCATTTTATAATGCATTTAATATTTGAGAGAAAATATTTTCTTTCTGGTTAAAAAACTTTCTCCCTTCATTTTTTTTTTTGGAAATTATATCAACTTAAAGTATTTTTCATAGTTATTCTGAATCCTACTATTTTGTTATATTTTTACATTAAAATTTTCTTCTATATTTTTACACCTACTTAATTTTTTATAATAAAGTCATAATAAACGTCATAATAAAGTGACATTATTGTATACGTTTACATATTTAAATTATTTTTTTTTAAATTTTGATACAAAGTAGTTAGTACTGGTTCACCATTTCAACAATTTCTACAACTTTTAGGTCATTTTATTTTTGCCCAACGGTATTATCTATTGGTGATTTTAGACAATGTATACTAAGCTACAAAATCTAAGACGGGTTGTTTTTTCACAATAATTTCAACTGAAATCATTTCTTGGGTTCAAAATTTTCGTTACATACGTTACGGTAAATATTACTAATCTGATGATTATTTATAACTGCATGTCCATAGTTATTGAAGTTATGACTAATAGAAATATGGGAAGGACCCAAATAGAAAGATGCCTTTATTAAGAAGAAAAAATGTCAAAAAAAAATCATTTAACAAAGGACTCTTAATAAGAAATATAGGATATATTTATCGAAATGATTAGTAAATAGTGATTTAGTTTATTTTATATTAAGTTTATCAGTACTTGGTGTAAACATCCTCAGGGTCGGATGACGAGGACGACACCTGAGATGTCACCCTCCTCTCCAAACTTCCGTACTACTCCAGTGGGAGGATGTTTGTCCCTGAAAGATTTAACACGCACCAGACTCACTTATAATAAGGGATGGTTCTTCAGTGGAATCGGGTCTCGAACCAGAAATCCTGCGATCACAGAACCGAGATCTTACCGCCTAGATTGACTGGGATTCGAATTGTACACAAGTATTTAATAGTATTTAAAGTAACAATGTATCATTTTTCATGGAGATGTTGTGAAAGTTCCAGGAGAGATGCCGGGGAAGGTTGATTCCTGATTTAACACTTTAAAATAAGATCATAACGGTATAATTATATGGATGTCAGGGGATTGTGCGTTCTAAGATGGACGTTTTACTTCATCCTCGTGTTCATCAAATCACAATTGGGCAAATCTCCCTGCATGAGTAGGAGCATTGTCATTCTGGAAAATTACATCTCTTGTTCAACCTCCAAAGTGTACGTCATAAGACGGATTTGGAAAGTCATATCACTGACTCTCCGACCCGCCCGAAGACACACGGATAAATAATACTAAATGACCGGACCACCATAACAGCAACACTGGCGGGAACTGTGGTTGAGTCCTAAGGGTCATCACCGGCCACGGTAAAACCCTTCCCTAAGGAAGTGCATCCCGTCATCGATGGGAGGAGCCAGATCCCCCACCTTTTTGTGAACCCTCCAGGGTGGCGAGATCCAACCACCATACCGGAAGCATCTCATCCTCATTTCAACGTGCCCTTCCGGGGATTAGATGGATTTGGAAAGGTAAAACTTCTCTGTACTTCTCCAAAGTGATCCTTCCTTTCAGGGTTGCGATTGGGCCGGCCAGAAAATCCCGCACAGGTCCCATACAGTGCAAGGTCCACCTCCATGTCTAATAGTTGTAAGGGACAATCTCGATCACACGAGATTTATTATCAGGATTCAGTCACTGTGAGAATCTAAATGTTGTGTACCGTTACATAGACCTGAAATTCTTGGAATGATTGCAATGAATGCATTCTGCTCCTTTTAGGGGTAAACGGAAACAATATATTTCTATCTTATTGCACCTATTCATTCTTTTAATATTCGATATTTAATTAATAGTTTAAAACAAACGGTATTATAAAAATTAACATTTTGATTACCACTTTGCTTTATTTATGCATTAGGATAATATATATAGGGATTTTTACCGCTGTTAATTATAAAATGTTCAAAATATTAACTTTTTAAAGTTAACGAGAAAAGGAGGATTCTTATAAGGAAAGAGCATGGGTTCGAAAAATGAGTTCGGGTTTCAGGAAATTGAATTGAATTAATTGGAACCATCTTTAAATTGTTAATTTATTTTATATAATTTTGAATATTTAAAAAAAGTATGTAAATAAATTTCAAATTATTTTTCTCCAAAAAAGTAAATTATTTATTGTTATAATAAAGCTCAATGTGTGTGTGTGTTTGTGTGTGTGTGTGTATGTGTGTGTGTGTTGGCGCTCTACAGACCAGACCGTTCAACCTAAGCTATACGAAATTTGTCATGTTTATACCTTGGTGCACCTATGTGCATACTATGTGCACCTCGGAGCGATTTTTTAAAAATTTTTTTAATTAGAATTCTAATTAATTAAAAATCAAGCGAAATTTCGGCGTTTTTCAGTTATAAGTTCCGAAAATATTATAGCACAAAAATGATTTTTACATGAAATTGAAGTTCAGAAACTTATCTTTATAATGATACCAATGTTTTGACCTAAAAATTTAAATTTCTATTTTTAATGTCAAAAGTATTTCGCAGAATATGATTCCTTAGAACCAAAGGACTGTGTAAAATTTAAACTTTTTCTAATAAACTAATAATTTTTTCATAAGTGCATTTATTGACTGAAATAAAATAAAATACTTTTATTTATATCATTTAAATATTTTGAAAGTAAAATTGAAAACTGAACTTTACGACGAATAAGAGATATTTTTGCTGAATAATTCTTTGAGATATTATATAAAATATGAAAATTATTCTGCAGTGCATATACAACTTCAATGCCGAACGCTTCTGCTTTCAATTTTCATAATAAAAAAAAAGATATAGCTGATTCAGTAAAAAATGCTTTTATATTAATTGCATTTTAACATTTCCACTTCAATTTAAAGTAGAAATTTTATGGGCGCTGATAGAAAATTAGGAACAGATATAAGTAGTATAATGAACAGAACTGTTTAAGATCTACATTATAGTATGACTGAATTATATAACTATCAAAATCTGAAGCTTAAAAATATTTTGCAGAAAAATTTATTAAGAGAACAAGCTACATAAAATATTTAATTGGAAATTTCAGCCAACATTAATACTGCTGTACAGACTGGTCGCCAAAGGCGGCAAGTAAGGACATAAGGCTGAAAGGAATATCATTAAATAAGGTATCGATAAAAATTTATTAAAGCTCTGCTTCATAATTGTCATTTGTTTCCAACTTGCTAAAAGCATTTCTGTTAGAAATCAAAATTCTTACAATTTTGTTTTAAACCGCTGATTTTTAATAAAATAACATATTTGCTTTTTCAATGTACGAGTTTAACTGTAGCTGCAATTTCCTAAGAAACATTTTAAAATGCTGATAATTTAATGGTCTGTGAAAGAGAATGGAATTTTCATATGTATATACTTTTACAGTGCAAGTTACAGGTGGATACTTATACAATACAAGATATTTTAATTGTATAATAACTAAAATTTTACTAAGTTATATTTTATAAAATGCTGAAAAGAAATTACATATTACATAGTGAATTCAATAAACATTTCAATAAATAATGAGACATAAAATTGAAGCCGAAAATTTTATTTGTGTGAAGGATCAAGACAGGGCTATTGGAAATTTTGACTATTGCATAAAAAGTCTTTATTCTATGAAATCATAAGGAAACAGGTTCTTTTTGGAGTTGCTTGGATGGTAATAGAAGAGCCATAATGACAGAACAAGCCTGGAGCATTCGAGATGGAAGACTAAGATGATGAATCAGGAGCCGCCGAGATGACAGAGCGTTTAGGAAAGTCTTGCAAGACCGAGATGACACCAGGAACCACCAATTGACAGAACGATATAGTACGCTTTCAAACTGTGCAAGATGGAAATTGTGGAACCATCGTCGAATTAGCAGAATGAGTTGATAAGTCTTGAGCCGCTGAGATGAGGAAGTAAGATAGAAAACATGAGTCACCGAGAAGACATAAGCGAAAGGGTAAGTTTGCAGCAGTCGCTAGATAATAAAGTGAAAGAGTGTCTGTAGCCATTAAGATGATGTGATGGCAGTCTTGATTCGCCGTCTTCTCAGAAATTTGCTGATGTCCGAAGTCATGATCAGTGTTAACCTCAGTGAGGTATTAGTCATAGTCGGGAAAGTTTTCAAATCAAGTATCAGTAATAACAGTTGCAATTGACTGTTATCATGCCATGCATATTAAATACACATGGCATATATCCATTATATAAAAGTCACAGTTTTAATAATAAATAAGAGTCCGCAGGTGAAATATAAAAACAAACAAAGAAAATACAAAATAATATATACAATATGTACAATATATACAATAATTACTCGCACCCATTAGGACAAGGAGATTCTTAGCAGGTTGTCGAACTTGTGCTTTTAAATCCATAAGTCATTTCATTTCAGCCTTTGTCAGATAGTATAATAATTCAGAAATCTTTGAAGAAACTAAGTGTTCGTATATTTCTCTAAAAAGTTGTTCCAAAATGATTTACATGGCTTTTTTCAGAATATTGGTAGAACAAGGCAGAGAATCATTTAAGTGTTCCGTCTCAGCTATTGAAGGACTAGTGATGGGGTAAAATGTTTCTCCCAGTTCTTGAAAAGTTAGCGCAAAAGAAATTCAATAACATTTTGCCATTTAAAAAATTGTTTAAAATTGCCATAATTATTTCAACATCATTATTGTCAGATTGTAAATATGCGTAAAAACATCTGTAAAAGTAAATGTTCACCATTGTTCGACAATAATATTACTACTTTAGTTTCAAATAACATGGTGAATTGGTAACCATATTTTTTGACTTCAACCAAGACGCAACTTTGTTCACCTTTCGTTTCAAATAATTTCTGCGACGTGATGCCACTAATGTAAGATTATCTTCTTTTGGACATGAACAAGCGTTAAGTTCAGACATTTTTTGTTCATTTGAAATACCAGAAAAGGGATTGTTATTTGCGATGATTGATTCTTTGAACGGGTTTTTATTTGTTAGTTCGAAAGGATTTCTTGCCAAAAATGGATTTGTAGCAAAATCGTTTTCCGAAGGATTGTCAAGAACACTGAATGTATTTTTTGAGTTTGCAAATATTTCTATTAATTCAGGTTCGTCAATTTCAAACCAGGATGGATCTATTTCTGGAGGTTCATCCACTTCCTGGTATAAAAGCAATGTTTTCTCATTCGAATAAATATCCGTTTTGAAAGGATTTGTTTCTTTTTTCACATCTGCAAAATCCTCAAAATTGTTCAAGAATGGATTAGTTGCTTTTAATTCAATTGGGGAAGCAACAAAATTATCCAAGAAAGGATTATTACCAGGTCGAATACATTTAGTCTTTATATCTTCAAAATCCGACTGCGCAGAATCAACATCAAACACATATACTCCAGTATCGCCAGAGCCATAAATATCAGTCAAAGTTGAAGCATGTTTGGTTGCTTTATTCTGTTGATCATCTGTCTGCACAAAAACATCAGTCTTTTTCCTGTTTTTTATGCTCGAGTTCCCCATGATGACGAGGTAAATTGCGTATTGAATGAAGTGAAGGCAATTGAAAAATTCTAGGCAGAATATTTAAAACAGAGTCGGCACAAAATGGATAAAAGCACAAGGACAGATAACAATCTCCGCAGTTTCAATGACTTAAATTCACTTGATAAAATCGCAAACAAATTTAAGCTCACCACACTTGAATGCGAACAAGCAGATAATGTTGTATTGTTAGATTATAATTGCAATGATATATCATCAATAATAATTTCAAGTATTGTTAACAACAAATATTGAATTTTAACAATCACTGTTTAAACACAGGTATGCACTGTTGAATCATAACAATAAAAAAGTTTTTAATTCTTGTCTGAAGGATGATTGTAGAGAAAATTTTATATTGCCAAAAAACTTAAAAAGTATACGAAGCATTTTAATGATATTCGCAGTTTTTGAATTAATAGAAAATAGTAACTTTAAAATTAGGAATTAAAAATAATACTATTCAATTTTATATTGAAGGCTTTAATATATTAGGTTTTAGAAAATTGATAACAAAAACGATTAAATAAATATCGAGAGATAATATTCACTATAAAATATTTAATTTAATTATATCATTTTTTTTTCTTACGGCACTAAATTTTTCTGAATTTAATAATAAACAAATATAATTTGAGGAGTATTCACCTATGTTATATAAATAGAAAATTGACTCTTTCATCTGAGCTTTATTTTGCTGCATTCAATCAAAGAATTTATCAAAAACAAATCAATTCATTTATGAAGGAATAGAATAATATGTATTTGAGAAAATTGATTTTATATTTAAATTTAATGTCTTTATAAATTAATAATTACTCGAACAAAATATATCTATGAGAATTAATTTAAAGCTTATCAAAAACCTAATAATAATTTTTAGAACCAATTCTGAAGTTATTTTCGAAAATAAGAATAATATGCAAAAATTTTTGTTGCTGAAACCGTCGGTAAGTAGTGTTGAATTTAAATTATAACAAACTTCTGTTTTTAAGGGGATAATCGATATTGTTTTTGACATACTGTAACGTTTCCTCTTTTTCCTCACATGGTAATTTTCATTCCTGCTAGATGTAACGTCGCCCGTTTCTCCGAAAATAGTTAAGAGCTTATAAAAAGCCAGATAGGTATACCTTCACTAGTAATTCAATAATTAGAAGAGTAAACATTCTTTTTTACCTGAAAAACATATTAATTAAAACTATTTACGAATCAATTTGTAATAATTTTCAAAGACAATAAATAAAAAATGCCACCCCAGGACCGAACTCGAGTCTCATGATCGCGAAGCAAGCGCCTTGCCGATTGCGCAGCTCGGACATTCGCCGCCGTTGCCACATTATTATTATATAAACTTTACTAAAAGTTTGAGCAACATTTTCTCGAAATTGACCGGCTATTTCTCTTTAATATTTTAATCCTAAAGTTGTACTACCATTATACTAAATCTCATCTCGAAGTCAACTTTCCAACCCGTGCCCTCCCCTTGTTAGCTATTTTGGTTTCTTTTCTTTAAAGCTGCTTGAAGACTAGGCTTATGAGTTTTATTCAATTCATTTAGATTACCACCCCGTTATGAACTAGGATAATGAACATTATTAAGTTCATTAGGGAATTTCAAAAGTAAATGTATGCTAATTGAACTTGACGACTTGACAAGTAAATTTAGGCTCATTGGTAGAAGAAGGTTAACTTGGGGTGAACCTCAACATTTTGCACCAAGGACAAATAATAAAACTTGATCATAGCAAGTATCTGAACATACAATATCGATATTTGGACATTTGATGGACGATGGCAGATTTTAACCCACGATTTGCCTGGATTCAGTGTAGATAATAAGTGAAATCAATGCATATATTTCTAATCAGTCATCTTCTGGTATCGAAGCAGGGCTTCAATCAGCATGCCGCCAAGGCTCCAAAACGATGAGAGAGGGATTAGTTTTATGCAAATGAATGCCAAGTGGTCTGACAAAAAATATCGATTAGAACTATTTTGATTGGCTAGGAAATATTTAAGATGATATAAAACAGACTAAAAGTTGTCTGTTTTTACTTTTTGCGGTATTTCTAAGTTTATTTGAGTGATGTGTTTGTGGGGAATGGTTTATCTTCTCTTAAAGTTGGTTGTCCTCTACTTGTTTGTATTCAGGCAGCCATTTAGTGGTAAGTGTTTTCTGAAAGTTAATTTTATTTTAACAATATCTTTGATTATTGTATGTTCGATGAATATTTGTGTTTAAATAATGGTTGTTGCTTCCAACTGTTTGTCAGCGTATTAATGTGATAACGTCTGAATGTTCTGAGAATTTAAAACTGTTTATTCTGTTATCCTAGCTTGTTGAACTAGAACGCTTTCCGCAATGATAACTATAAAAAATCTAACTCGCATTGTAAACCATATTGTAAAGAGGATTTTTCTGAAAGTAAAACTTGATATTCATGGGGAAACTTAACTCGCAAGAACGAGTAATCTTGTTTTTGAAACGGTGAAAATAGTTCTTAATGTTTTTGAGCACAAGTCGAACGTGCTCGGTTAGGATAAGCTTGTAGTTCATATCCACATATTAGAATGCACACGAAGTCCGAGTATTTAATTAAATTTGGCATAATTCATGAGCATCGGTTTAGCAATTACTTAAATTGCTTTTACTTAAATACGCTAATAAAACTTCAAAAATGTCGTCACTTGCACCTATAAAAATGTATTTTGCATGGCAAATAGCCTCAAGTTCAACACTATTGTTCAGAAAAACGTTTATTACTGCTTAACGGTACATTCGATTGTGATGGATAGGATGTGTACCGAAGTTAGAAAAAAGCAACCTTAACTAAGGGCGGGGCAAAAGTCGTTTCGTTGAAAAGCATAACTGTCTATTGTAAAAGCTTCTGTTGATTTCATCGTTAGAGTATTTCGAAGCTTGTGACTTTTCCAATCTATACAAATCTAGCATCTTCATTATTGAAATGCTCCGCATTTTATGCGATTAAGACGGCAAAATAAATCTTTGAGGGTATAAACTTGCTGGATTCCTTTAACTGGGTTCTTAAAATTTCTTTTTACGTTTTCGTATGTGTTCTTGTTTTAGGGACAAATAGTTATCTGAAATTAATGTAGCTAAACTCGAGACTGCTGTTTATTATCGTGTGTGAACATGTTTTGGGTAGGGAGTTTGAAGCTCGATATCGCGTAGGCAACGAATAAAGCTTAAATGGAATTTCCATCTTCGATTTTCTTCTTGGCTGTCAGTTTTCGAGCTCTGGTCAATCTCGAAAGAAAACTTCAACTTTTAAAAGTTGACGCATGCGCATTAATATAATCGAGTGATCAAATTGTTCTCGCATAACTTGAAACTCGCGATAGGAGACTCCAACTCTTATAAATTTATATTTGCAGTAATTTATATTATGCTCTGCTTTTATAAAATAAACGATTTTTTAACACACTGAAGCCAGGATGATTACGAACAGTTCAGGAAAATACGACTTTGTAGAATCGAAAGATTTCGCTTCTGGGAGAAATAATTTTTAAATTGGCTTCAACGTTGAAATCATAAAGCCTTATCGGAACGAATAAGTTAAGACTTCGAATTTTAAGCCGATTTCTGAGGTGGATATTGGAAGAAATGTTGGAATAACGGATACTTAAGTTGCGGATGCTTGTAGTATTGCCCAAATTGTAATCGTCCTGTTAGATGCCATTCTACTAAACATATAGGCATAATTGGTTACAAAAAACAAGTGTTGGTGAAAATAGTTACTTTTTAAATTGGAATATTCTAAATGCTACCGAGCCGAAGCGATTCGACAGATGTATATACATTATCGCTTTTTTTGTATTGAGAAAAATGATATATAAATAAAATGTGTGGGTTTTAACGCTTCGAAAAATTCAAAATTTCTCATCGTCTTTCACGAACGATGTTTAGATTTTGTAATTTGATAAAAAAAAAATCGACAAAAGGCGGGGGAACTTCCAGATAAAATTTTGACTTTGTGCAATAAAATTCCAAACGCAAAGTTTAGTGGAATAGAAATCTTACTCTTGTCTTTACTCTTGCAGAAACTTCGCATTGCTTCAAACTGATGCTCTTCACCGATTTCAAAACGGCGCAGCCAATTTTCATCGAAATCCTAATCCGGTATAACCCATCAATCCAATTATCAAGACTAGAAACCAGAACCGCTACGACCTCCCTGCAATGTTCTATCGGAGAAAGCTATCTGAAACTTCTAAGGTAAGAAACCTACGATTTCTCAACTTGTTGTATCAATTTATACCCTCTGTTTTCTAGAAACTATATTTCTGAATTTTCTTGCATATTCTGCAATGAATTTCTTGTTCGAGAAGCGCAAGTCGTTCATTAATCTTCTATCGGAATTACTTCACGGATATTCCATGAATACCTATCTTTAGTGATCTTGGTTCTTTTTCATTAGTAAAAGGTCGTACTATTCAGCCAGCTGGTATTTTAGAAAAAGACTAAACAGTAAGAATTGCTGAATACTTTCAAGAGAATATAATATACCGAACCGATCGACATTGCACTCGATCGCATTTGATCGACTGAGAAGTCGTTAGTCGTATTATAGTTAAAGGGTTTAAACTATAATTACTGGGGAATGTATATTAAATTTTTCCTACTTAATCTTTCAAAATGTTCTATAATCCTATTACCCGACTTCTGCTGTTCATTCCGTATGAAGTCAAAGTGATGGCTCAAACGAAATTGTCTATTGGTATTGTTGGGAAATTTCGGCATTAAGGTTATAAATTCCAAATTATTTTGTCTCCCGTACTTTATTGAAAAAATGATGCAATGCATTTTTGAACCTGCTTCTGTGCGCCATTGGTATGAATAAATCGCTTCACGTGACATTAAACATCTAACTATTTAATCGGTATCGCATCTGATATTTATGTAACCTAGCAACTGTAATATAGAAACTTTAGAATTAAGACATGAGATAAAAATTCGTGTCGTTATTGTTTGTAAGATGTTTTGTTTCGGTATTGGTTTCAGGTCCTGTAATGACCGTTTTTGTTTTTCCCGTCATATCTGTAAATAGTTCATCATGTGTTCAATTATATTTCCTCGTAATAAATTCAATTTAAATTGAATCTTTCCTTTTGTCGGACCCAATCTTTGGAGACTTTTTATTCATCATTTCCACTGCAATACTCTAACTTCAAACTGCTGAATTCCCAGCCGTTTTATAAAATATCATTGTAACAGGTATCTCTAAAACAATTGCATTATTCGAGGAGAACACGCGAAAATTTTGTGAATATCTTTATGCAAAAAAGCTTGACAATTATACTTCAAGCTTGAATTTTAACCAACTCGCGTATAATTAGGAAACGGAATCTTATGAAATGCAGTTAGGAGAGATTCCATGGGGAGAAGCAAGATTAACCCCTCTGCATGCGGAAAAGAATCGGTAATCAAAATTATTAGTTAACATAAGGACTTGCTACTATGAAAAATACTTATTCTAGTGTTAATTTGAATTTTACCGAAAAGTAACCCTTCGTGCTTGGATGGTGCCCCTCACTCGCCGTTCAAGTCTGTGCATCGCTAAAATTTTATTCTCTTAAAAAAAAAAAAAACCTAAAGAATGGTAAGGCAATAGACTTGAATGGCGAGTGAGAGGCACCATCTGAGTACAAAGGGTTAACTTTCTGCTCACCTCAAAATACCCTTTTGCAAACTTTTATTGTTTTAATTCCGATCGTGTTCGATCCGGGCGAGTACGTGGTCATGATACATTTGACTTTTCAAAATTTCTTGCATTCTCAAATTGAAAAATATAAATCGTGGCAGCATTTAATCGCAAATGCCTTTTTTCACAGGTTATTTCCGTCGAAGCTCAACTATTTGCTCTTGCCAAAAAGTAACAAGTGCCGAAGTGTGACGACTTAAACCTTGGAACTAAATGCTCTGACCGCAACTGAAGGAAAACTTAAATGGTGAGTTCTGAAATCCTTGATCGATTGACGGGAGTGAATTAACTGTGCGTCTTCCGTAAAAGCAAATATATTTGCAACTGAATATTCAAAGATGGCATTTGACTTAATGGGAATGTCTAGTAACTGCCTGTAATGTTACTAATCCTAATCTTGCATCGTTAAAATATCGTATGCTGTGTACTTGGAAGGGGGAAAACTATTAATTTACAATACACAGTTTACACTATTTGTTGGTGCATCTCTCGTGTTTCTCTTCTCATTGCGAAACATTGTATATGAAGTTCCGTAGGTCGAAACAAGAGGAATGGAATATTCATAGATTAAACATATTATGACCGTTGTTAAGATTGGGTAATCTAGCCTCATTACTTTCGTGATGACACTTCAAATGAAATGCTTGGTAGAATCTACTTATGCTTGAGACGCTACGGTCAGATTTTAGTTCGTAATCGCAAACCACAATTTGTAAATAAAGTTAAATTCTCGAAAATGCCTAGAGGGCTGAATCCGAAATTCGCGGGTACGAAGCCAGTACCTTGATTCAGCTATCAGCGCAACTATTTCTGCGTATCTAAATTCACTAGCTATTGTTCTTAATCTTTATAAAAGAATCCTAAAGTTGTACTACCAGTATTAAATCTTAGGATTCTATTTTCCAACCTGTGTCCTCTCCTTACGAGTTATAAGCATTTCTCTCAACATTCTATACATGTATAAGAAATTTGCGATAAAAATGATCCCAAATTTAAAACTCTAGACTCTAAGCTATGGGTATATTTAACATAAAACCAAACCTGGTGAATGAATTGCTTCATAACCCCTTTCATCTGCTACTGTAAAATGAATTGCTCCATTAGAAATCTTCCCAAGCCCGAAACCATTTTTAGGATGGCAGTACTGTTAGCTCGAGCATTAATTCTTTTTATGCATGAATTATTTGTCATATTTAATAAAATATTACTTTTGGCATTTGAATATAACGAGTGTCACCAATTTTCTTTTCAGGGCTCCCAGTGAATTCCATTCATGGAAGATGAAGATCCAAGTTTGCTTCAATCTCGATAATCGTGGATCATGTCGACTCTTCATTCTGAAATCCAAATAGTAAACTAGATGGTAAATCTACAAGTACTGAATTTACTATTGCATGCATGAATAAGACTGAAGTCGATGTACCTAGCTTGTATCGCGTCGTTTACGAGATAAATGAAATGTAAATTGAAGTTCTCAGCGATTAGTTTGATCTAGTTTTCTTCTTTAAGCTGTAGATTAAAAATTAACTTTAATTAGATAGTAAATGGTCATTAGCCTCTATGCAGGGAACTTCAATGCATCTATTAATAGTGTTTTCGAATCTTGTAAACTCCTTAATTAAATTTTCCGTCCTTAAATTCGGATGAAACGGACAAGACTTCCTCAAACTAGATGTCCTGCAGAATTTGGAGATTAGGCTCGTAGGCGCTTAACTGTTTTGCCCGTATGCCGTACGTGTATGGAATTTCGATAGTTGTAAGCAAAAATAAACCATCCAGAACGATTTTAATTAAATACAAGTTACTTAAAATACATAGATATGCGACGTATTCAATGGATTTCTTTTGAATCAAAAAGGTGTCATTTTATTAGATAGTACAGAAAACAAAACAGTTGTTCGATTCGGTGGAAAATCGGTATCGGAAACTACAAGTAAAACCAACTATATTAAACTGCCCAGTCGAAGGTCCTTCTAAATATTCATTTAGTTAATATGCGTTCTAGCTCTTAAGTTAAAACTGAACTATAGAATTCTTCAATTAGCATGCGTTATCATTAATTTAGTTCTACTACACTCGTTTGTATGGAGATAATTAAGGCAATAACCTCGAATTAGCAGGACGAGTATGGTTATCAACTTCAACACGCTTTCTTGCAAATAATTAACATGATTTGGTCCTTTCAGATAATTTCATGTAGGATTAATCTTGTAAAAAGTGTCTTAACGCAAATTTTTAAAAGTATTTGCAATATTTTCAAAACGTTCTCGTAGGAGATTCCTAGGCTTGATTTAGAAAGGCAAGTTCAGTGGTCAATCTAAGATTTTTATAATCGCCAGATACTGACTGATGTTTCCGTTTTATTAATTCAATCTTTGGCGTAATTCAATCTCGCAATAGCTCCAGGAATTTGGCTATTAAGAATCAATCCTTCGCCAGCCACTGGTTTAAAATGTCTATCCAATAAGTTTGTATGCGAGAATTTACTGCAACAGTCACTTTAAAATCGGCAAAAAAAAGACCGAAAGTTTCAGTTAGTATCTAAGCTGTATTATCGGTTCGAAGCTCGGTTATTTAACAAAATATAAAATCAATCGTTGAAGAGCTTTTGAATTAAAATTTTCTACGAAATCTAGCTATAACCACAGGCGGTCATGTAGGATAGAGAACGGAGTGACAAATCTCCAATTCAGTTAAACGAGGCATTAGTTAGGAATGTTAAAAGTAGAAATTGCACTTGACGGGTCCATCTTGGGTAGGTGAAAAGATAGACTAAGGCTTGGAGAATGGGTAGTTGGAACGGAGATTAACGCGTTAATATGCTGGTCCCTGATTACTTTCCATCTAGGCTGTTTGGGACCGGCGGTCTAAATGGAAAGTATCGGTCCCCAGGGAACCGGTATTTAACGCGTTGCCGATAAATTAGGTTGACGGTCATCTTGGGAAAATGGGAGGTGAAGAGGGTGGCATCAGTAGTTATAGTAATTTATATATTAATTGAACATCGTGGGAAGGAAGGGGGATTGAACCTGTCGAGTGTAATTTCTGCTTCAAATATTGTCCTGCGGGAGTGTTTGAATATACAAATGTGTTTATAACATTTTTTCTTAATGTTTTAAATGTGGAAATGTCCCATATCGTTTGTACTTTGCAAGAAATTCGTGTGCTACAGTAGCTTTAAATTCGATTTGAACTAAAATTGACTTGCGTAAATGTTCTTGCATAAATGTAGGAATTTTTCTTGCCTTTACATGTGAAATGGATGGTATTGCCGATGTCGGAATAGATCAGTTTTTGAATCTTCATCAAAATTAAATGTGCATTGAACGCTAACCGGTCAGTATCCTGTTCATCTACTAAATTAATCGCTAAAGATAATTTAAGTATCTCAACTTTACTAAATCGTCGGATGCTTCAAAAGTAATGAAATCTTAATGATGTTTGAAAAAACACTTTAAATTTCTCATTTAAAACGTGTCGTCTCTTTTTGTAGTAAAAATTACTCCTCAAACTATTTTAAAACTTTCAAGGTCTCGAATTTGGCAGGCGTTACAAATTATTTGCATGAAAGTGTATACATATTTTTATTCGTTTGTTCCAATACCAAGTGGCACAGTTTGGTCGAAGGCTTTTGGGCCCTAATGCACAATTCTAATATTAATGTCGCATCTACTTCAATGAATTTCTCTAAACACGTCTCGGTTACGATCATATTGACCATTTCGCCCCAACTTTCATGGGAATCGATCGTTTCCCTCGTCTGTTTACAAAAGGTTCTCGAAAATTACGACTAAAACTTTAATTGTGAGTTAAACTTATCAAAATATAGTACAACTCTATTAATGAAACGCCTGTAGGCTGAAGCTTTGAAGAACTTCTCTAAAACCAATCCACTTAATTCATCAATTGGTCCACTTCGTTTTGTGATTGTAAGTTAAATTTAAAACTGTTTCATTCGAATTTCAAGTTTTTAAACATCCGTTTAATCTGTTGGGAATGTTTAGTTAACTTAGCTCTCATTCAATTACCGTAATTTTCTTTGACATGCAAATTTAAAAGAAACGTTATTGGCGGATATATTTTCGTGGAATAACTAAAATTAAAAATTTCAATCCTTTAATTCGCTAGTTAACATCCGTAGTTCCTTTAAGATGTAATTTAAGAAATCGTTTAAGAATACTGAATTTTGAAGTTCCCTTGCCATTTTTTTTAAATTTAACTTTGTATTGTAATCTTAATTGAAATTCTGTAAACTTGATAAATTAATTGAAACTGTAATGTATATTGAATGTTTAACATTTTGAAGCTGTTATTTCTAAAACTGTAGACTTCAAACTGTATTAAGGCTATATTTTAATCATTTAAATGTATATTTCAGGCAACAGCTGGAAGTCCAAGTTTTCCTTGTAACTGTAATATTTTCGGAATTCTTGTATATGTATATATTTGAAGGCTGGACGCTGTATGGGTAAAATCGATCCTCTGAAAATCCTAAATTTTAATCGTTAAATTTATTTAATAATGTAAATGGACAAACTGCTCGGATATCTTTTCTTACAGGTTGATAAAGGTTTATAACGGAAGTCGAAATGATGTGGAACCAAGTCGGAATTTGTATTAAAATTCGCATGTCCAGATGTCTTTAATTTCGGCTTTTAACTCGAGTCGTATCTTTTGAAACTCCTCGCAGTATACCGGACTTAAGTTCTTAAACCTTCACATTACCTTATAAAGCTCGAAGCACTAATTTCTACGAAAATAGCTGCATAGAAAACGTAATTAGTGTAAAGATTCTTGTCTAAACCTGGAACTACTTTTGGAAATCTTCCGTGAATTGAGGCAAAATTCAACTTTGATCCAAATTTGCATTTTCAATTCAAATTGATTTTAAATCGATGTAATTAAAGTGGTTAATTCGCTCTTTATATTCTCGCAATGTAAAAACAGGCCCGCCAGCTTCACCCACTGCTGCCAGTCTCGAGTTTTTGACATCTTAATGTATTACAACTGATTTAATTTCTTGTCCCATTGAATAAACGATATCGTATTAAAGAAATTTTTAAATGCTGAATGGGAGGGATAAAATCTTTACATCCGAGGCATAAAAATTGACCAAAATCAAACTAAATTTGCTCTATTAGATCGCTAGGTCAATAACAAATTACAATCGCCACTCGCGACAACCGTTTGAATTATAAATTATTGTAACTTATAGAACCATTCCTATTGCGAAATAGTTAATGACCAATATTAAAGAAACTTTATCTTAAAACTCCAGCTATTCTATCTAAAATGTCCAAACCAGACAAGTCCGTTATCTGAATCGTAGACTAGTAGATGAAAATATTTTAAATTGGCTTTTCTCACGATTTTTCATGTTAAAATCTTTAATTTAAACTTACGCAGGATTAAACTTAATCGATAGGTTCTGCAATTTAAATTCCTCTTTAGCTGAAGGCAGCCTATAGCTTCGCCGGCAAGCTATAGCGACTACTTTCGGCTTTTATTAACAACTTGGGCATTTTGATCTTGATGCCTGGCCAACATCGGATCAAAATGTTCGGTCAAAATGAATTTTTCGAATCGGTTTTTTGAGCAGAAGCTTTTAGTAATTTAACTGAAATATTTCAAAATATAAAGTTTTGAAATGCAAAATTAGGGAAAAATCAAAATATTGATTTGTTTATATAAGATATCGTGCCCTGTTCTCGTTAATTTCAAGCCTATGGTGCCCTAAATCTTTCAAATATCTTAACTTTGAGTAACGCTTGAACAGCTATCCAATTCCATTAGGTGATTATTTTCAAAAATGGAACTTGTCTGGTTAATATTTCTGTGACAATGTCTTTAAAATAAACTTCTCGCATCGTATATATTTCAGTAATTCTAACTTCTCTACAGTAAGTTAATATCTGGCTTTAATGATTAACTCGTTTCTGTTAACACGAGTCCTCTCCTCCTCCCTCTTTCATTATTTACTTGTAATCTCATTCCGAGTCTTCTATTAATTAGCCGATTGAGTACTTATAAATCGCTATAAAATCGCGAGTATTCCTTAATTTTCGTATGCTCAAGTAATACATATCGGTTGGCGCTGGTTCTAGTGGTTAGTATAAAGTATTTTAAATTTAAGTCGGCTTAAAAAAAATATTGGTTGAATCCCCTGTTTGTACAGCGAGGTATGAATTTGCAAGTATAATCTCGACATAAATTAATTTTAAAAGGAATTAGATTAGGTGAGTAAACGATTCCACTTTTTATCTGGATTTTTATTGATGTCAAGAAAGAAGGATTTTACAATATCGTGCGCACGAAGCAAATCTATGGAATTGCAATATACATTAATTTTTTAATTGTACCACTTTTTGACAACGAGCTTTGAGAAATCTTTACGAATCTTAACTTCAGTATTGGTATAAGCAAATTCGAACACTAATAAAAAGCTGCTACTTGATGAATTTTTAATTCTCCAGAAAATATCGCCATGATTTTTTCTAGTAAGGTAATGAAAGGGTTTTTAACTCTTTAGATTTTCCCACTTCAGAACTTAAGCTTCTGAAGAAAGATTGCCAGCGACTGTGCTAGCCAGTTACTGACAGTCTTCTAAATTCCTGAAGACATTCTGAATTCGATGGCTGATCACCATCGAATTCAAAATGCCTGGGAATTTCGATCCCCATGGTAAAAATGTGTAGCGTTGTTTCGGATATTATGGCGATAAATGTAGCGTATAACGTCCAAAAACTCTAATTACTTTTCTAAAATTGCGCCTTAAGAATTTAAATGCCTTTTATCGGTTATTTAGCAGTACCTAATCGCATCAATTTTGTAGACTAAACCGTTAACGTAGAAATAGTCTTCACCCATATTCGAAAAATTCAAAATAAACTAATTCTTCGAAAGTCCTTAAGATTTAATTAGCATAAATGTCTTTATACTGAGACTGCATTATATAGCCTACGAAATTCTTTAAAAGAAACCGCAATCGCTTGTTTCGTTAATTAAAAGCATGTCCATAATGAACTTCAAAAAATTTGGCCTCAATTTCGGCGGGATTTATAGATTTGAAAGAAATTGTTCTGTAACCTAAGTATAGGGTGGGTTCTTTCTTCAATGAGTTAAAACTTCCGGTATTGTGCTTCAGTTCTCCTCAATCGTACAGGGAGTCAAACTGGCAATTAAACGAATGTTTCTTGAAACCAAAGTAGTCGCTTTTTTATCCATATGGAAATTTAGACTAAATTCTAAGCAAAACCTAGGATCTTGTTAAATCGAGGACTTAGTATTTGATAAATTGTTACGATAAATCGTTTAAATTCAGTATTATATGTTGCAATATTTTATCTTTTGCAATAGCAGAGGAAAGTGATCAATACTTGCAGGATCGATTCGGGTCTTGGTTTTAAATTGCGAAATACATCGTCCAGCCTTGAGTAGTTGAATGGAATTTTATTTTGACGTGCTAAAAGCTTTAGAGCATCATCTGGAACTTTAATTTTAATGATTAAACTGAAATGTTCGAATATTTTCTGGCTGTATAATACAAACTTTCAGATGTACTCTTATTGCTGTGCTTCTAAAGTGTTATGCTATGTCTTTAAGTTGACATTCTGCGTGTGCGATTCTGTAACCGTTTAAACTAAATGTCTTATTATTTGCTGTATATATTCTAATGGAATAAAAGGCTTATTTGTGTACTAAAACTTGTAGAAACGAGTAGTCTAGTGCAGTGCAACTTTAATGAATTTTCTCTTCATATATTCCGATTTAAGTAGTGTTGCGTTAATGGAATGGCAATGGAAATTCTGTGGAACTTCATTAATTTCCATATGTATTAAGAACTCTCAAATGAAGCTATTGATTTCTATCTAAATCTTGCATGGTGCATTAAACTTCGTTCCAGAGCTAGAATGAATAGCTTCTGATTTTTGGATGTTTAAAGAAATTGTATATGATCTTTAGCACTAATATAAATTGCTAATTGGTATGCATCTATAAATAAAACTTGTATATGTAAGCATATTCATTCATTGTACTGCTGTATAGCAAGTTCAATACATGACCGTTTATGAGCGCACTTAAAGCTGGCATGCACTCATACTGTAGTAGAATATCAATCCTCCGCTTTTCAGTATCTAATCTATTATTGCTATCTTTAATTTAAAAGACACAAACAAATTTGTAATGTATTAAAGAAGCTATCAAACGGAGCAAAATGCCACAATCAAATTGAATGTTAATTGGAGTAGTTTTGAGGATAAAATACTAAACTGGAGTCTTCAAATTTAATGCCTGGCTGTGTTTTTGTGCACTTCTCAAACCGCATGAACCAGCTACAAATGCTATTCTTAACAGCGATTCTTTGTTAAGAAAATTCAATTTTATCTACTATTTGTCATGAAGTTGTAATTGACTGTTGTCGCATTTGTCTTTAAAATTTAAACTTTTATATTCTATACTACATCTGCCAAGTTTTTCTTTCAATAGACTAAAATGTGACTGTAATCTTAATACTGTAATATTAGATTTCATTTCTATGAAACTTGTGTTAAATGAATTGAACATTTGGATGATATTAATGTAATGGTATGAATATTTATTCTGGTGAAATGTAAACTCCTACAAATGTGTTCGATAATAAACCTGGTTCTTTAGAATTCGGAGTGTTTATTTGCTAATATATTCATAAATATTTTTTGCTGTGAAATTTTATTGCAATTAATACGAAAATACATTGTATAAATGATTGAAATATTCAAGACTTAAATTTCTAACTCCTATTGAAATTTCAATATTTCTAATTAGATCCCTATTCCGATTATCTTAAGCAGGTCGCAAAGAATAATTTGATTCAAAGGTTGTATTTAATTTGAAATTTCAATGCCAACACGCGTATTTAAATCCATTTGCAATTAAAGCTGCTTTCCTAAACTAGCTTCAACTAAAAGATGGCTTAATAAGCATCCGCTTTTTTTCGTGTAATCAATCTGGTTTGTAAACATCTAATTCGCTTTTTAATGATTAGCCAACTGAAGTGCCAATGTGTTCAAATAATTAGTTGTGAATTCTTTGTCGTAACTAGTCTTAAAACTGCTCTCTACATTGCAATCCAGACTATTGCAAGGATTGTATCAGACTTGATATTTGTTGTGCAAACTTATTCCCTTACCGTTCAATTTGCTTTTAAGCAATATTTGAAGATGAAATGAACATTCCGACAAAAAAATGAATTTTCTTAAGCTTTTAAGCCGTAGAATTCCTTGTTCTGGCAAAATAATAAAATCAATATCGTCTTGAGTTGATTTTTCAACTTCATTCTTAGTAGCGTTGCTTTTTTTTCTTGTGCAAACCAAATGAAGAGCCTCCAAACCATATTTTGTCAAATTCTGCGTCTTCATTAGTAGCTGAACTAGCTTTCTTAATTTGAATTTTGCAGCTGAAATAAGAAATGCTTTTGCTGCCCCCTTGGTTTGATACCAATATATTGTCAGTGGCAAGCTTTATAATGGATTCACAGGTGGTAGAAAATAACTCCGCTGCTGGAATTCTTGATTGCGAAAAACAATATTTTTGTCACGAGAGGATATTAATATAATATACTCTAAGCTCGCTGCCTCCATAACTTAAATACTTCGTTCCATAATGCAAAGTAATGTTTAATGGCATTTTTACATTATCTTAAAATCTGGACGCAAAGGAGTTTTTTAATGCACAAGTTCATCTATAACATACACGGGTAGAAGTCTCATTACATAAAATAGAAATGTTATTCCTTTAATAAATTAAGTACTTCGTTAAATTCATTTTTTAAAATGTCGCTTTCCTAATGCAAAAGTTCTGAAATTTCTAACCCTTTTCAGATATGCGAAAAAGAAACTAAGATATTAAAGCGTTTCAAAACTGAATTTGTAACTTGTGATAAGGCAAATACAGAAAGGTTAATCAATTGATATAACAACTGAGATACTTAGCTTTTCCCATTTAAAAAGAAAATATCTAGCTATTTTGGGTATTAACCAAAGATTCATTTTCCACGATTATTAAAAAAAGAGGGGAATCCCCCATGTGTTTTTGCTAAAATATATTTTAGTCTATTCTTTTGAATACTGTTCTAGAAAAAGGCTTAACTACTTTTTACTTCAATTATGAAGAATATAATATTTATTCATATACAATTGAGTTTAAAAATGTTAAATTGAGCCATTTTTTAAAAATAAAACTTGGATATAAATTTTTATAAAGCTACTCTTGCAATCCTTAAGATAATGCAATTTTTATGCCTGGAATAACAAATGAAGTTTGAATTTGTATAAAGTTTCTAAATTGTGTAATATTCATATTATGCATTTGTTGCTTGCGAACTTGAATAAATCTGAAGCATTTTGCACTTGTAGAAAAATAGTTGTTTTATAACTTGATATGTTAATGTTTTTAAGTTAATACGTTCTGCAAATTTCGCTAACTCTTTCGCCGTCCTGTCCTGTCCGCGAAAATTTCTGTTTTTCCCGTCTTGCGCCGCATTAGAACAAAAATAAAAACTCCAAGTAAACATTTACCAACCGTTTAAAAGTTTTAAAATGTAGAACGCTTGAAGCGTGTTCGGCAGTCCTGCAGAAGTTTCACTTGAACGCGCTAGACGCGTTATGGCCGACGAAGAGATTAATATAAAAATTCGAAAATTGATTGACTTATTATGTAATTTGCTTCTTTTGTGCCAGTTGATCTTCTGTGCACCAAATGCTACACTTCAACACGACCCATATTTCTGTAACAGTTTCTCCCACTGATATAATTCCGATATTTTATTTTTGTTTTTAATTTTTCTGCTTGTTTATTGATATTTTATAGAAATAAACGGGTGAAGTTGCTAGTTCCCATATATAGAATACTTGACTCGGATATCAGTTTATTTGAGACTGTGATTTATTGTGATAGTTGACTATAGAAGTCAGTTTAAGGATAATATAAATTTGTTTGAGATCTCTTAGGTATTCATGCAAGGATGAGATTCTTTGAAAGAAATGCATGCAGAAATGTAATTAAAAAGTTTCAAAGTCCCCAGGAAAGGCTACACCTAGTGAATATGGAAGTAGATATATTTAAACTGCATAAAAGTGACATTAGCTTAGTGAGTACAGGTTTTAAAAGGAACATAATTGGCATACAACCGACTTTTACCTCACTAATAATTCGGATGGATTTTTATTGATGTCTTCAAAACTTATCCTGGAATATTCTCTCTACCTCCCCTTCCTATAACTCAGCAACTCTGAAATTGCCAATATATAGGAAATAGTTGGTATTTGTGTATCCTATGATCGGATGGAATTTAACTTCTTGTTCTGGTTATTAAATAGGCTACACAAGGATAGTTGTCATTTATTTACATTAAATCTAGATATTTTAAGAAAATATATGTAATAGTTATAAATATCAAATTTAAATTTTTTTATTTGAGGCATTTTGATTTTTCTGCTAGGCTATTATATCACATTATGTAAACTCTTACTATTATCCCAAAGTGACTAATCCGACGCATCCTGAGGCACACGACAAAATTTGAATGACCGGACCCCCTCTAAAGCATTAGCGGGAACTAAGGTTAAGTCCGAAGGGCCATCATCAACCATAGTTGGAAGCCTGTCCCGCCATCGGTAGGAGGTAACCAGCCCCTACCATTTCTGTATCCACCAGGGGGTGTAGAACCAACCACCATACTGGATACTTCTCATCCTCATTTCTGAGGTGCCCTTTTAGTTTGCCAACTTTTAATATTATAGAACATACTTGTTTGAATCTATTGTTATAGAATGTTTTTTATATGTGCGAACCTAACCTCCTGTTGTCTAGTCATCGTGGGCATGGTAATTTAATAAAACTTGAGTCCTCGATTGTGTAATTTGTGTACAAAGTAAATGTAATTTTGTTTAGTTGCTTTAAAACGGGATGTTAATATAACACCAGGACGTAATTTTGAACCGTGGTCAGATGGCGAGAACAATACCTGAACTGGCATCCCCCTCTCGAAACAACCACACCACACCATCGGGAAGACGTTTGGCTCCGACGGATTTAACGTGCACCAGACTCACTTCATTGATGATTCTTCGGTGGAATCGGGTCTCGAACCAGGAACCCCATCAGAAAACCGCTCCCAAGTAAATGTAATGGAACTACGTCTGCTCTAGGATGTAGATAAATGATACGTATATTATGATTGTTAAATCTATCTTTAAAGTGGGTTTTCCAAAAAAATAATTGAAAAGATGGTTTCTAATGTTTCCGTTAATTTTGATTCGAAGGCGTTCCCTTCTGCAGAGGGGGGGGGAGGATAACGGCCTTACAAACCGTCTATGGACAAGCCGTGCTTCTGGAAAATCGGCAGTATATAAAACAGTGTAAATTACTATCACACAGCGTAAGTGTTTTACAGTATATTGAATAATATATTCAGAATTATCTGGCTCTTAATGCATTTTCCTTTTATTTACTTTTTCTTCTATAATGTATTCAATTGTTGTTTATTGCATAATGGAAATTGCTTATGAAAATAACTGAATAAGGTTTAACCATATGTGCTAATAATCGACTTAGTATTTTAAATTTTATTTCGATTAAGTCAATTTTAAATAAATTTTGTAAATAAGGATAATAAAAAATCAAATACAATGTGATTATAATTAAACTTTCCCTATAAGCAGCATCCTACAACCTCAAATTGCGACTAAATTTGGTATATAGACTATACACATGATACACGCACGAATTTTCGAAAGAAATTTTTTGTTCCAAAATGATTAACAGGGGGCGCCTTTTCCGGAAAAATCTGTCTGGACTGATGATCTGTCATGGCCTTGAAATATCTTGTGGGGCGATGAGGCTCCTTCCTACCTCAATGATGCAGTCAACACGCAGAATTGCCGCATTTTGGCTAAGGAAAACCCGCGGGTGCACACTGAAATTCCCCTACATTCTCCAAAGGCAACTGTTTGTTGTGGATTCACGGTGACATTCATCCTTAGGACATTTTTCTTTGAGGAAATAACTGCACATAGTCCTGTTGCATGTTCCGTTACGGGCCGTCAATAACATGAGAGGCTGCAGACGTTTGTTGTGACGCAACTACAGCAAATGCAAGTCCTTGCACTAACCATTTTCTTAAAGGGCGGGGCGCCCCACATATATACGAGTCCATGAAGGCACTATTGCTCCAACACTTCACAAACGAACGTATTAGTAGCTTCTTTCGTGATCCCTTGCCATCACGTTCGCCGGACCTAAATCCGTGCGATTTCTGCTTATGGGGCCACTTAAAAATTCTGATGTATCGTCTAGGTGTTGCGACGTTGAATGACTTAAAGAATTCCATAACGCTTCATGTGCGAAGCATCGCAACTGACCAGTTACGAACTGCTGTTGAACACACTATCCATCGCCTTGAAATTTTGCAAGTGAGTGAGGGTGCACATAGAACACCTTTCCCTACTTCGTCCTGGACACGATCAACAGCTGCTCCTCTTGTGCAATTTCGTCCTAATCTGTTCTTGTTTCTGCAAACTGAACTGTTTTTTTTTTTTTTTTTTTTTTTTTTTCTTTCTACTCGAACAGCGTACTGTTATTTTTTCCTTACCTTTACTTAATGTGGTTCGATGACAAGATGATCCGAGACCAATCAATAAATATTAATATTGTTTCTGTATTCCGTTTTGATCGTTTATTGTGTTAAATTTAAGGTTTTTCCGGAAATGGCGCCCTCTGTTGGGCATTTTGGAACTATTTTTCCCCCCGATCCTTGAACGCATCTCGTGTATAGTCTGTATACCGAATTTCGTTGCAATCCGTTCACCCATTTGCGTTGTAGGATTCTGTTTATAGAGGAAATTTAATTGTAACCACCCTGTACAATAAGATAGTAAAATGCGGAGTTGATTGAGCGATAAAAATATTTTATGCATCAGATTATAATAATAAAAGCTTAAGTATTTCGACATCGTCCGAACTAAAGCTCGCTTCCTGAAATCTGCAACAGGTCTATAAAATAATGCTAGGAATTAAATAGATGCTTTTGAATTGTATCTTTTATTTCTGAAATTAAATCTTTACTGAATTTATCGCTTTTACTTTAAAGTCAAATATGCAATATTTCCATCAACCACTAAGCCTTAGCTGTGGTCTGACACCATATTTAGAGAAATATCCACAAGAAAGCAACATTTTTGTTATCAAGATTGTAAGTAAGCACATGCGTAAATGATTTAACGAAAATAATCATAAGACCATACCGAAATAGACATTCTCATTATTAGATTAATACCTTGACTTTAGAAGTCAGTGATTTTAAGCCAAGTGTGCGTCTCTGGTTTTTTCAGTAGCGTCAAGAGTACAACTTAGTTACACACACGTCAACCCTTTTTACGGGGCGGACTTCATTCATGCATTTCATTCCCTCGCCCACAAATTATAACTTAGACCTGAATCAGAGAACGATCAACTCTGATGCAGTATCCCCAGTGGTATTACTCTCTACATGGGGGACAGTTGCAACGGGAAACGAACAAACTTTATTCGTTTTCGTAGTTTCCTGTAATTCCTTTTTTTTATTATTTGTTTTATATATATATTTATGATGCATCTGTTCATTTCCGGTCTGGTGGCGCCAGAAGGGATTATTATTTATATTGGGTTTTTTTGTAATTTAACAGTTGTCTGTTAGAACTCCTGAAGGAGTGTTTGTAATTTATAAAACTGCATTAAAAGATGTTAAACAAAACGACCTCACTGCTTTTGTCATGTGGAGAAGTTATTGGATATTTTTAGGGTAGGCAAGCTCTATCCCGGACATTTTGGCTCGAACTTTGATCAGCAGAAAGGTATGTGGATTCTTTTTTGTTGATAAATAGAAATTAAAGAACATCAAATCCGCAATATGGCATCCCTGCCGGGATCAGAGCTTGATAAGTTTTTGATAGAATTTTATGAATAAGCATTTGAAAATCGAAACTTCGATTTATTGGAACATTTTCGAACATGTTTAGAACTTTATTTAGATTTGAAAATTAGAACATTTTAGAACTCAAGAACAATTTCGGTTTCAATTTTGAAATATTAGAATTTTTTCTAACCAACTGAATTTGGTGCTTAGAAAATTAGATTTCCTTTTAGAATTACTTGCAACTTGAAGCAATAAAAAGAACTTTTGAAATATTTATGAATGGTTGGATTTCTGACACTAGCATCAGGAATATTTTTAGAAACGAAACTGAATTTTTATGTAACTTCAATTTAGAATTTTAGAATATTTGAATTTTTATGAAACTTGAATTTAGAATATTTGAATATTTGAAATCTTGTGAATTTATACTTTTGTATATTTATAGAAACTGAATTTTAAATGTGCTTTCTATTTGAAATTTTGAATATTTGTTTTTGAAATTTAAATGTGTAAAAATTGAAGTATTGTGGGGAATAATTTATTATTGAAATTGAATGCTTAGATTAGTAAAGAGTATTTTTTGAGTATTTAAAATGTCGGAACAACAGCAATTTGATTTGTTAAAACGAAAACGGAAGTCTTTACGCACCGCGGTAACGAAAGCTGTAAACGATTTAGAAACTGAATTGGCTAATGAACAATTAAATTCTAAAAAGTTAGAGGAATTTTCGGAAATTCTTAATTGTAAATTCGAACAATTGTCTATAGTTGATCAACAACTTGAGCCTCTTTTTAATACAGATAATTTTGAGGAAGAGTTTGAAACGGCGCAAGAATATAAAGTTTTACTTTGTCTGTTCCGCACTAAAAAGAAAATTAATCATGTTGCTAAGTTGAACTTGGATAATTCGTCATTAGTAGAAAACACGGCTTTGACTATTCCAACAGAAAACTTTCTTCCCCAGAATGTTGAAAGTATCAAAATTAAAATCCCCAAATATCATATAGCCAGATTTTTTGGCGATGATGCCTCTAAGTGGCTGACATTTTGGAACAGTTTTGAAACGGCTGTACATAACAATGAGTCATTAAATAAAGTCGACAAATTTAATTATTTAAAGGCTCATCTTGGAGGATCTGCATTAAATACCGTAGAAGGATTTCCTATTTCAGCAGCTGCGTACGATGAAGCAGTTCAATTATTGAAAGAACGATTTGCAAGTACTGAAGTATTGGTTCAAGCCCATATGAATAAAATATTATCTTTACCACCATTAAAAGATTCTAACGACATTCGGTCCTTCCGACAATTTGTTGATAACTGTAATGTTCAATTGAGAAGTTTGGAGTCTTTAGGTATTTCAACCTCACAATATGGAAGTATCTTGTGTCCAATAATCATGAAACTTATTCCGGCTGATTTACTTTTAGAATACAATAAATCAGAAAAACAAAATTCAGGTTCTAAAATTGAGGAACTGTTATCCTTCATTACTCATGCCTTAGCTGCCAGAGAAAAAACGCAGTCTATTAACAAAACAAATAAATCGTGTATTGAATTGCGTAATCGACGTATGGAGTTTAAATACCAGGATCGCGAAAATAAAAGAATAAATCAAAAAGGTATCTCTACTGCTACTGCTAATGAACTGTTAGTGACTCCTCTCAATGAAAATAGAAACAAAACGAAGAATAGCTGTGTCTTTTGTGAATCGATGACTCATACTACGAATAGCTGTGGACGTGCGATGACAGATCTTTCTCTACAGGAAAGAAAGAATATTTTATTGCGAAACGGTTGCTGTTTCAATTGCCTTAAAATAGATCGGCATCTTAGTAGGAATTGTCCCATAAATAAAACGAAATGTGAATTTTGTTCAGGATTACATCACAAATTTTTATGTTTTAGACAGCAACACATAGAAAGAAAAAATCTGGTTCAGACTGGGTCGACAGATCTAGGTAATCAGAGTGAAGGAGAAGTTTTTTACAAACTTTGGTTGTTTACATCAAAAATGGTAATTGTGAAAGGCTAGTAAGGGCAATTTTAGATACCGGAAGTCAGAAGAGTTATGTTTCGCAATACATTGCTAAAACTTTGGGTTTGAAGAGCCTAGGAAAACACAAGGTAACGCATGGACTTTTTGGCGGTCAACAAATGACTGAAGTGCATGATAGATATTCTATTAAATTATGTAGTCTGGATAGAAATTTTGATTTTACTTTGGAAGTTAACGATCAGAAGAATATATGTTTAGGAATATCTAGAATTACTGACTATCGTATTTTAAAGAAATTAGAGCAACTTGATATTTTTATAAGTGATTCTACTGTGAATAACAAGCATTGCATTTTTGATAAAAACGTTGATGAAATTCATATTTTGTTAGGAGCGGACATAATAGGAAAACTATTTACGGGTGAGATTAAACAAGTATCTAAAGGTCTCACAGCAGTAAATACAAAACTGGGATGGACTGTTATGGGAAAATCGAACTCTAAATCCACTTTTGAATCCAAAAATTCATTACTGGTGCATTCTTTGCTTACAAATCAGACAAAAATTTCGGACCTATGGGAATTAGATTCTTTGGGAATTAAGGACCCAAGTGAAAAGAAAACGAAACTTGAGTTGCAAGATCTTACTTTAAAACATTTTGAGAATACGGTCTCGCAAAATGAAGATGGTAGATATTATGTATACATTCCTTGGATCGATGGACATGATAAACTTAGTGATAATTTTCAACTAGCCGAAAGAAGGTTGAAAAATACTGTAAGATCTCTAAAAGGTAATGGTAGACTAATAGATTATGAGCAAGTGTTTTTTGAATGGGAAAATGAGGGGATTATTGAAAGGGTTAATGAAAATGATCATGACAAAAATAAGAAAATTCATTACCTACCACACAGACCTGTGTTCAAAGAAAACTCTACAACCAAAATCCGCCCTGTATTTGATGGGTCCGCTCGTCATGGACACTTTTGTTCTCTGAACTCTTGCATTGAACCAGGACCTAATTTAATTGAAATAATACCTGCAATCTTGAATAGGTTTCGTTTAAGAAAGATAGGAGTAATATCGGATATTCGTAAAGCATTCTTGCAAATCGCTTTACACGAAAACGATAGGAACTGTCTACGTTTTTTGTGGTGGGAAGGTGGCGATCATGAAAAGGTTATTATTTATAGACATTGTCGAGTAGTCTTTGGAGTATCATGCAGTCCCTTCCTGCTAGCTGCAGTATTAAATTTTCATCTAAAACGGGCACCTGAGCATTTGAAAGCTGCAGCTGAAAAGCTACTAGACTCTATGTACGTTGACAATTGCGTAACGAGTGTGGAAACATTCGAAGAATACTTGTTTTTTCAACGAGACTCTAGAGAATTGTTGGCATTAGGAAATTTCGACTTACGTGGTTGGAGACATAGTAACATGCATTCACCTATTTTGGAGGAAAGCATTGATCAACATGATCTCTATTCGCCCGAGGTACAAGTTCTTGGTCTTTTGTGGAATGTGGAAAGAGATACTTTGTCCATCTCTTTCAAAGAGCCCGTTCTTGAAGAAGGACCCGTTTCGAAAAGAAAAATACTTTCCATTACTCATCGAATTTTTGATCCAATTGGAGTCACCTGCCCTGTCACTCTAATTCCCAAACTGATTCTGCAAGAGTGCTGGAAGATGGAAGCGTCTTGGGATTTTCCATTGCCTGAAGACATCGAGAAAAAATTTGAAATTTGGCAGTGTCAACTTAAAGACTTGAAAGAATTAGAAATTTCACGGAGGCTGTCACACCTCGATCTTAAAGACGCCAGCTTGTCACTAGAGGTATTTTGCGACGCTTCAAAATTGGCTTACGCTACGTGCGCATTTCTTCGAGTTGAGAAAGATGGCAAGGTGACCTGCCAATTAATCCAAGCACGATCAAAGGTTGCTCCTTTGAAAGGTATTTCTATCCCAAGATTGGAACTTTTATCTTGCATGATCGGAGCAAGGTTAGCTGATGCGATAAAGAGAGATTTGCATTTGGAAGATATTGAAAGCACTTTCTGGTCTGATTCAATGGATGTTCTACATTGGATAAAAAGAGAAGGCCCATGGGCTACCTTTGTTGCTAATAGAGTGGAGGAGATAAGAAAACTATCTTCTGTGGAAAATTGGAGACATGTACCTGGTATTTCTAACCCAGCTGATCTCCCATCGAGAGGATGTACAGTGAGGACCCTCATCAAAAGTCATTGGTGGGAAGGACCTGATTGGATCAAAAGGTCGAAAGAAGATTGGCCAAAATCTGCTCATTTTCCAAATATGGAAGTGGTTAATTCAGAAAAGAAGAAGACTATTGTAACCGCTTCTGTTTTACAACTTGAGGAAAAGTATTATCATCGATTTTCATCGTATGTTAAAATTGTCCGAATTACAGCTTGGCTTTTAAGGTTTCTTAAGAATCTGAAGAATGGGAGAAATCGAAGAACAGTAGGTCCATTGAATTATGATGAAATCAAGAAGGCTGAACGTATTTTGCTGAAACAAGTGCAGTTAGAAGCCTTTTATGATGAGAACGACAAAAGGTTAAAATCTTTACAAGTTATCAAAGACTCTGAGGGAATTCTAAGAGTGAAAACCAGAATATTTTTTAGGGAAGACCATAGAGATTTTCGTCTGCCCATAATTCTTCCTTCCGATCATCCTGTTGTCATGACTCTCATAATGTATGAACACGAACATCATGGACATTCTGGAGTTCAAATGCTTATGTACCATCTTAGGGAAAATTACTGGATTTTGAAGTCAAGAAAAGCTATTAAAAAAGCTATAAAGTCCTGCATCATTTGCAATAGATTTGATGCAAAACCGGTTTTTGTTCAGGAGGGCCTATTGCCTCAAGACCGTGTGAGAGATGCTGAAACTTTCGAAATCGTAGGATTAGATCTAGCTGGACCTGTCATCCTTAAAGAAGAAAGAAAGGCTTGGATTTTGATCCTAACTTGCGCGGTTTACCGTGCAGTCCACCTCGAACTTTTAACTTCAGTATCAACTGAAAATTTCCTACTAGGTTTGAGGAGATTTATTGCACGAAGAGGTCGACCATCTGTCATCTATTCAGATAATGGTACAAATTTGAAAAGTGCTCATCGTCTACTGAAGGAAGTTGATTTCGAAAAACTGAAGAATATTGAAGAACTAAGACCTATTTCTTGGACTTTTATACCTCCAAATGCCCCCTGGTGGGGAGGATTTTGGGAGAGACTTATCGGCCTTATGAAGCGGATTTTAAGAAGAACTTTAAGAAAGACATCTTTAAATCATGAAGAAATGAACACAGTTCTTTGTGACTGTGAAAGAGTAATGAATTCAAGACCACTTACTTATGTTTCGGAAGATGCCGAGGATTTGGAACCCCTTACTCCAGCAATGTTCCTGAGAACCGGTTATTAGAGAAACCGGTGTGCCTGATTTAGACCTAATTGAAGAAACTAAGTTTAATAAAAGATTGGCCTACCGAAACAGAATCCAAAAGGATCTAAGGAAACGTTTTCGATCGGAATACTTGGGACAATTGCGAGAAATACAAAAGGTAAAAAGAGAAACTGCTTTATGTATTGGAGACATCGTTTTGGTTGAAGATAATACCAAAAGATTGAACTGGAATTTGGGGAGGATTTTGAAACTGTTTCAAGGAAAAGACAATAGAGCTAGAGTAGCTCTAGTTAAGACCAAGTTTGGTTCTTTTCTGCGTCCTGTGCAGAAATTATATCTACTTGAAGTGAGCGAAAATGATAAACCTGTTGAACACAATACTAATTCTCCTCTAATTTCAGGTGCTAATAGACAAGAGACTTTTCCCATCTCTTTAGATAGGAAGACTTCCCTGATAGAGCCCCCTGATGGTCTTCCACTTCCTTCTAAAGAATCTGACTGTGGAACCGACATGGAGCCGACGATGGATTCTTCGCCTCTCCTTCCGAATGAAACTTCTCATCCTGTCTTACCTGACGGAACTGAAAAATTGGAACCAAGGCGATCCCGTTATGGACGATTGCTGAGACCTGTCCAAAGACTATGAACTTTTATTTGAGTTTATGAACAGCTTATAAACTCAAAATGGGGAGTGTTGCAACGGGAAACGAACAAACTTTATTCGTTTTCGTAGTTTCCTGTAATTCCTTTTTTTTATTATTTGTTTTATATATATATTTATGATGCATCTGTTCATTTCCGGTCTGGTGGCGCCAGAAGGGATTATTATTTATATTGGGTTTTTTTTGTAATTTAACAGTTATCTGTTAGAACTCCTGAAGGAGTGTTTGTAATTTATAAAACTGCATTAAAAGATGTTAAACAAAACGACCTCACTGCTTTTGTCATGTGGAGAAGTTATTGGATATTTTTAGGGTAGGCAAGCTCTATCCCGGACATTTTGGCTCGAACTTTGATCAGCAGAAAGGTATGTGGATTCTTTTTTGTTGATAAATAGAAATTAAAGAACATCAAATCCGCAATAGGGACTTTTTGACCATGACAGATTTATACGTGCCCCAGCCACCGCACACACGGAGAGTCTTCGGGGGCGGGGTTCGAACTCGCAACCCAAGGGACGCGAATGCAACGCCCTACCAACCATGCTATCCCGGCCATATTTATATGATAATATATAATGAATGATATGAATATAGATTTACGAAGTGCCAGTCTAAGAAGAAACGAAAAAATATTTTGTTTCAAGTGCTCCGGTATGCAACTAAATGATTTCAGTTTGGACTTGCGGGTGTAGTCTCCTCAAAACTTTCTCACATACTCTAATAAAGGTATAATCCTAGGAAATCTCTTGTATTGGATACATTATTTACGAAGTATTAACCTTCCGTGTGACTTTAGCATTTTTACTGTATCTATAGACTCTATGTATAAGAATATAGAATCCTTAGCGATTAATCCCAGGCATGTTAATAGTATACGAAAATCGAATTTGTCTTTTAAATACATTTTTTCCCGACCGATTGAAACAAAAACTTGACACAAAATCTACACTTGCAGTTAAAAAATTCCGAACCAAATCTGATATATTTCAATCATTCCGCTTTTGAATTATCGCGTTTACATGTTTTTAAAAGAGCAGACAGTCAACTCCTTAATGGATTTAGTTCAAAATTTGATAGTTGCCTGCATTATAAATTTTAAATATGCGTAGCGAAATTTATCCATTTAACACTCACCATTTTATAATTATCGTATTAACTTATATTAGAACAGTCAGGCGGACAGACTGAATGAATTTTGCTCGAAATTTGATAGAAATCTACAAATTTCGTGTAAAGACGGTATACCAAATTTCATCTGTCTAGCTCAAAGCCTTTTTGAATTATCCTGTTCACAGATAGACACATTTTTTTCTAAAAATGTGTTTATCGAAATCAGATAGGTCTAAACATTGGTGATTCGTCAAAATTTCGAGTTCGAATTTTTTGCCTGTTACAATACTTTTTTCATACTCCATATACAAGAAAAAAAAAAAAAAAAGAATTTTTGCCTTTGTTGAAGTTGAGAAAGTACCAACAGGCTTATTTAAAGCTATCCAGAGACAAAACGGTAGCAGTGCTAATAAATCGAATTTTAAAAACTGATTAAGAGTTAAAACAGATACAAAATGAATTGAAATTTCCACAAAAAGTCAACAAATCATCAGTATATTATATGTCGTATTTAGAATCTATGTGGTTTATTTGTTGGTTGCTTTCTGCAAAGATGCCACAGCAATTCTTATTTATTATGAAATCTGAAAATCCGAAAAAGAAATGCAAAGGAATCCTAAATTAAAACTGCCAATAATAAATGGACAGTTCGAAAACAGTTGATTTCATTGTAACAAAATTTCGTAACGTATATTCCATATAACGCACCACAAATAATCAGTAGATAATTTTTTAGGTATAAATAAAGTGAAAAAGAAAAAAAAAAAAGACAAGACCTGTAAACAGTTTGTTTGTCCATAAAAGATACGGATTGAGGTCATAAAAATTTTGTTTTGAAAATTTAGGATACACTAAACGTTTCTTCTTCAAAATACTTCCCATTTAGAATAAACATCATTACGGACCGGAAGTTGGGGGGGTCACACTTTTTTTTTTCATGTCTTTATAAGGAGGAGATGTGCGGATTGATGAGAAATGAAACAAGGAAGAAAAGTTAATAAAATGTTATCTTTCTGCTCTCTCTTTGCTGTTATTTAACTCTTTACTGATATTTTTCACTCTCTAATAGAATTTAAATGTAAAAAAAGGACGATAATTGACTGATTTAAAATTATTTTTAAATTGTGTCTATCTGCTTATTATGATAATAGTTAAAATCTCGACTTCTTAAGTGTAATTTATTGATTAAACATCAGCATACCAAGCACACAATCCTACCCACTGGTCCGATTTCGTAGATTTTTATTTCATATAAAAACGCGTGATGCCTGGATATATCATGAAGGATTGTTTCCTTCCAACACCTTCCATTTTTGAGAAATCTATAACATATTCGCTACATATTCTCTACGGGGAAAATCCAAGGCATAGTTCGCCAACCCCTAACACTGGACCAATTTTGAAAATTTTTGTTTCTTATGAAAGTACATGCTCCCTAGATACGAATGGGGAGGGGACATTTTTAGAGAAATGTAGGTAGCATTATTTCAGTCTATATTCTCTGTGAATAAAAACAATGATAGAGTTTTAGCCACAAACATAGCAAAATTTTCGTTTCATATGTATGCTCATGACTCCTTAATAGTTAATTATTTCAAATATAAAGATGGGAACCGAATAGCATGTCGCCGAAGGCGGCTTGTAAAATTTTATTAAAATCAGTGTATAACTCCCGATTGTACATTTCCTTCAAAGTAAATTAAAAAATACGTTAAGCTTGTAAATTTTAGGTTTAATACACAAAGTTTGAATGTTATCTGTTCACAGGACTGTTTTTTTTTTTTTAAATGTCAAAATACAAGTGATATAGCTATATAACGTAAAGAGCTAAATGAATAAAATTTTGTGCACAGAACTAAATATATGAACAAAATTTTATCTATTTTATTTATATTTCATATTCGAATACTTTCCAATATAGAGTTATATTTTAAATAGCATTTAAAGTGTAGGTTCGCAACAAATTTTCAAACCAAATTTGATAAGGGTAGACTTTTCTGTCCATCTGTATTTTTGTATGCATGCAAATAATTATAATTTTGCAATAATTCAAAAAAGTGATGTCTGGTGCATGATCTTGTGACTAAAATTGCATATCTGTGTCAAATTTTAATTTAAATTGGTCGTAGTGAAAGCACTAGAAATACATTTCCAATTTTTTTTTTCTATTTTTATTATTGCCGAAAGAAAAATCGCACTCTACATTCAGTAAAAATGATAGATTCACGCCAAAGTTCGATATTTCGTAATTAATGTTCGCCAATAAAATGCAAGTAATACACAAATACCGGTTTTCTTTACTATATTGCACAGCGTGTGACTCTAATGTTTGCAACTTCTGAAAATAAAAATCTGAGGTTTCGTGACATTCATGGTATTGCCAGAGAAGAGGGCATAATATATTTACTGAAGCGTATGTGGAAAATTTTTGGCAAAACTATTCCTGCTGGTTTTAAATTATAAAGCAAAATATTTGTTTAGAATTATAAAACAACATAATATAAAATTTACAAAACGCAATTAAAAACATTTTTTAATAATGTTCTGAAATTTAAGTTATACTTGTTTTTTAATTTGAATGCAATAACCTGTTAATTAACTGAAAGCCTAAAATTAATTAACCTAAAAATAATGGTTTAAAAAAATCAAGGTCCTGGAGTTATTGCATAGTTGCCTACCCTAACTATTTGATTAGACCCCATAACGATGACAGGACATACCTCAGTATAAAGAATTTATACAAGAGATGTATATTGCGGTCTTTATTGCATGGTTTCAGTGCAGGTGTTATTATTTGAGGTGGTCCAGTCAATCAATTTTTTCAAGATATTCATGTGTGAGTAATATAAATAGTTATTGTGATTTACACAATGATTCTTGAAATAAAAAATTGTTTTACAGAAAAAAATCATTTAAAAAATATTTCTATTATTTTGTTATACAGTAAAAGACACGATTTTTTAAACTACTTAATGTTAAATCATGATAAAAGAATTGGCTGGAAAAAAAATCACAGTAATATTTATTTCAATAAAATTGTTAAGAAAACAATATATTACATGCAACAAAATACATCTCCAAATGCAATAGAAAAACATTATTTACTAATAATTTTTTAAGGTATGATATCTTGTAAAACACTCCCCCGCATGCAATGCAACATTGCATAATTTACATACATAACGCGTCTCACGTCTCTGGCTGTGGGCTTTGCATACTCTGCAAACTCTAGTTGGAAATTTCTTACGCCCAGAGGGTGGAATTGCCACAGGATAATGATCTTTCATACCACCTGATAATCTCAGAGGATGATCTTTCGAAATTCTGTTAGAGCTAACAGATGGCGCTTTATCATCAGTGTTTTCCAAATGTAGAATATCTTCTGGTATTCTGGGCTTAATCCAGTTGCTAGCTAAAAGAAGAAGAAACTTAAAAAGTTTTAACTGCAATTAATTCCTATTTTTAAACCTGATTCTTTACACTTTCCATCTTTATAAGTCAAGATGGGAAAATATGTGAAAGTTTCAATTCCATCTTTACAAGTAAAAGTAGGACTGAAAAAGGATGCAAATCAAAATAGATAAAAAAAAAAATTCAAGGTTCTTTTTTCCAAAATGAATTAATTTTATAACACAAAAAAAGTAGTAATTCATCTTTAAAATGTTAGAATTAAAGTTCTGAAGTTTGATGTTTTTGTTTTGTTTGGATTTTTCCGGCACAAGAGCCATGGGTTTGACTACGCTGTGCCAAACTAGGGTTAAAACCATATCAATGTACAATAATCAAAAACGGATAGTGTACAAAAATACCCAAAAGCAAACAAGTTTAAATGAGTGCATAAAATTTGATAGAATATAAAAACGCAAAAATTTGAGCATGTGGTGTCTTACCAAGTAAGAAAGGTAATGGAGTGTTCGTGTTTTGAAAAAATAGCAAATGCTGAGCATTGAAATTTGGGCATTCTGACAATATATGTTGAACAGACATTTGACAGTCACACTGAGAATATAGAGGTGGTTGTTCAGCTAGCAACAAGTGGAAATGGGTGAATCTAGAATGCCCACTACGTAAAAGGGTTAACAGTGAGTCTGCTTTTCTATTCGCTAATGAAGACCACAGTTGCACATTTGATAAAATTAAATATTTTAATCTCACTGCAAAACAATGTTTAATTCAACAGACTATACAGTAAATTGAGAAAACAATTATTATTAATCAATGTGAAGATGATTATATTGTTTACAATGATTAACAATTAATCGTTCAATGTGGTTCTTTACATTTATAGAGAATGATAAAATTGAACAGAAAATAAATTCTTTAATGAATTTAAATGTCGCTTGATGGAGAATACATTATGTATATAAACCAATGCATACATTATGCAATGGTCTGTACTTTAGCATGCAAGGAAATGTGATAATTCAAAAACGCAGTGGCTTAAATCATTGAAACTGCTTGCTGCTAATAGTTGTTTCTAAAAGGAAAGACAATTTTGTGCAATTTTAATAAGTATGCAATCATTATAATAACAGTGTAAACGCTACATTGTTCTGTTGAGATCTAACAACTTCTGAAAAACCTGTGATTAGGAAATAAAAAGAATACAATACATAAGATGATTATGTAGAGAAATAACTAGAATGTAATATAATTCAATTTAAAGTCAATACATTATAAGAAGTGAAAAATTAATATGACATAAATATCAAGCAGATAACTGCAAATTTTTTTTCCACATTTCAATTTAACTTTTATTAAATAAAATAACCGTAGGAACTAAAATAATATAAATAATCAAAAGTAATGAATAATCTGAATGCAAACAGTTAATAAGGAAACATTAAAAAAAATGTATCAACAGATAGAAAATCTTTTACAATTAAGTCATTCAAACAGGCATATAGTGTGAATACTATTTCTGTACTTCATGTGACTCTAAAATATATAAATACCATTGATGCATTTGGTGTGACTTTTTGATGGTGAAAAAATTTTAATCTAAGATACTACTGTATAAATTATAGTTCATATCCAAAAATTCGCATTTGAACTTCAATGTATTCGATACTATAAAGCAGTATTTATATTTAGCCAATGTTGTTATACTAATAAAATCATGCACATACAAAAAGAGAAGGGGGGGGGGCAGAGTTTTTTTCTAGAGAATGGGGGGGAAATAAATCTAGAATGTAGAGACACACAATCCCTTTTTCCATATTTTTATTTTTTAATAAAATAAAAATAAATTTATTAATTTTAATAAAATTATTAAACATTTTTTTAATAAATAAAAGCTTAAACAATAAGTTTCAATTTTTTTCAGGAATAAAGATATAAAATATATCTCAAAATGAACAATAAAATCTGAAATCAAATAAAATTTAAAAATAATATATAATGATTTAAGATATACAGGAAATATGCACACTTTTGCTGTAGTTTTACTGCAAGACACAAAAAAATTTAAATTTGGCACATTAATTGCAAACAGGTCACATTTTTTTATTGAAGAAAATTTATCAAATCAATAAATTATATATACAATGTAATCTTTTCTATTCCTTTACCATGAATGAAAAACTTATTGCTGATTATAGAGATAAAAAAAAAAGAAAAAAAAAGAATGGAATGAATTTTATTATTTCTAAGGAACCATTCATCATTTCATTAAAAAAAAAGCAGATAACTGTTTTTTTTTTAATTAAATGCCTTTGTATACAGAACCCTGATAAAAAAGATTAATTTTAGAATATAATATTCGTGAGAAAATTTTAATTTCTCTTAAAGATACACTTAACTTTCTAATAAAATGGATATAAAAACAGAAACTGAAACAGGTATAAAACTTGGAAACATAAAGAACTCACATATTAAAGATATAAAAAAAAATAAAAAAAATTTACCTTTTGTAACTAAAGAGAAATATATAAACATTTACAATAATTGTACTATACATTTCAAATATTGTTCTTAGTACTACAGCTTTCATTTCAAAAACTTTGCAATAATGCTACATACAAAGTTATAAAGAAATTTATCCTTTTTATAATATTTTTCAATACAAAATACACAAAAATAAAATTTCAATTTAAATATAACTTTATTGTACTGATTAAATAAGGAAATATGAAAATAAGAAACAATTCGTATATTCAAATAAATACTGTGTAATATTCAGATGAACAGATGCCAGAAAACAAGGCATTTTTCAAAATTTTTTAATAATAAAGTATGTATTAATTTTTATGTATACTTAAAACTTTAATAAAAATATTATCAAATAGCTGTTTATTAAATACTTAAATATTTCTAATAAACTGCTGTAATTTCATCTTTTTAATTTGTTGAAATCTTTACCAACAATTTAGTTAAGTAAAATGCACCAATCTTGATTATAAAATACTCAGTTAATAAAAAAAAAGATAAAAAGTTAATACAATATTAAAAGAATAATTTGCATTAATCAAATTTTTTAAAAACCATGATTAAATCCTATGCATTTCATTAGAGTTTTAAATGTTTTCTTGAAGCTTGTATGGTTTATAGCACATACAAGAAACAAGACATGTAAATTATCTGTAATTTATGTATAAAGGACACCAAAACAATACTTTGTTTTTGGATATAGTTATTTATTTCCATATTATGTACATTTGTTTGAATAAATGGCTTCAAAATCATTTTGGCAAAAAAATGAGAAATGCAAGAAAATGTATATTTTTTTAAGATGAAAAATTTTAAATGTATTCAATTTTGTACATAAATATTCAACCAAGAAAATCATTACAAATTTAAGAACTTTCACAAAGTAAAATTTTACTTTATTTAATGAATAAAAATAAATTATTCAAAAATTCAACAGATATATTTAAAGGAGAAAAGAATTCTAAAAACTTTCTAAGATGGAAAGATAAATATACATAACATATGCAACTTTTGAAGGTTATTAAGCCTTCTTTTTCTAATCCAATTTAAATTTTAAAATATATAAAAGACAAAAAAAAAAAAAAAAAAAAAGCAGAAAACTCTTCAAAAATTTCAAGGAATTATACTAAATAGTCAACTAAATCATCTTTTACTTACATGTTGCAATGAAAGTTTTAAAATATACAGAATAAATATCACAGAATTTTTAAACAACTGTGAAAATGAATAAAAATTTATAAAAATTAAGCTAAACAACTTGTAATAAACATTAAAGAGTTTGAATTTTATTTGAAACCAATTTTAGTTTTCTTTTTGTGAATCCAAGAATGTTTCTGGAGAAAGTTATACTTAGGAAATATTTCTGGGCAGTAAAGACATTTATATGAATGAGTTGAATGAAGACGTTCATGATAAGTTATATGGCACTTTTTGTCAGTTGAATACATACAATACCGACACTGGAACTTACTATTATATGGCAGCATCTGTTTTGTATAAGCTGGAAAAAGAAAATATATTTTATTAAAAAGTCTTTTAGAATAGGCAGTTAAAAAAATATATGATTTTGAAACAACATTAAAATAAAAAATTGAATCGAAAAACATTTTTATACTAAAAGTTATTTATTATATAAGTGAATTTATGTACTAACGTTATGCATAATATTTATGTTCAATAGGAGCACTAATTAAAAAAAATGACATTAATATTCTATGTTGTATAAGATTATGTCACTTAAAGAATCTACTATTCATATAATAAATGCTATTCATAGAAATAAATACAAAGTACAGATCTAAGAAGAAAAATCTTTGTCTTTTGAATTAAAAGTAAACAAAAATGTAAAGAACAGAAAATAAAAATCTGTTAGTTTAATTTCCAATTGCACATCTTTCAATTTTAAAATTAAGTCAAATATTACGTGACATTTAAAAGTAATATGGTACTTCCAATTTTCTTAAGAAATTTTCCTTTCTTAAACTATGTTACATTATTGCAACAATAGTAATGTTCAGAAACAAAGAATCATTAAGTTTAAACCCTCAGTTAAAACATAGCACATTAGCTACTAGGAAGAAATATATAGACAGGAAAAAGAATTTTCATCACTTTTGGTATATTTTATCTATATTTACATTTTAATCTTCATATATTAAGGTATTTTAAATCTATAATGGGATGTTAAAAATGCATTTAATTTGGAAAATAATATTTTTAAACATATAGCTTTGAAATACAATTTTGATAACTTTCTAAAACTAAAAATAGTCAATAAATAAATTAGATTATCAATGAAATTTTAGAAAAAAAATATGAACAAATGATTCTTGTAGCACTAAGTATTCAATATATATAAAAATAAATTTTGACAATAATTTTAAGTTATAATAATATATCTGTATCAACAACTATTATGACTAGAAACAGTGATTATACTTAATTGAAAATCAAAAAAATATTCTTTTTAAATATTTAAAATTACACAAAATCAATCAATCAATCACAGGTCATAATAAATATAAAGTACAGTTGTAATTTTGAGAAAAATCTGCAAGAAAAAAAAAAGATCTGATTAAACATTTCAAGCAGAAATATTATTTAAAAATATCAAACATATTTTTTTTTTTTTGGTAATATAAGGAACAAAATAAAGATCACAGTATTTTAAAGACTCGGAATTAGAATTTTACATATAATAGCTGTTAAATGGAACATATATATTATTTGTAATATAAAAATTATTAAATTTATAAAAATGTACAAATATTAATACAAAATTTAAAAATTGACAGAATGAAGGTCTCATGCATTCCTTTAAAAAATTCAAATACCATTTTAAAGAATGGATGGTTTGAATATGAATAATAATAAAATATTTCTTAATATCTTTATTTGATACATAAAAACACACATATAATTCAAAGCAAAGATAATTTTAATGAAAGTGTGAGATATAGAAAAAAATAATACTTTTTGGTAGTTCAAAGTAGCTTAAATTTAGTGAATACAACAACTTTATACTATAAAGAAAATCACATTTTTCACAACTAATTTTATAGCATAAGGTAGCTGTGTGCATTTGTGAACCATTTATTACCTACTATATTTACTGATACAGGGTATTTAATGACAACAATGCTTTTTCTTTTTTATCAGTAATACCTGTTTAATGGTAATTGCTGCCAAGCAATAGAAAAGTACCCAAACTTTTAATAATAAATATAGTTGAATAATTCCAAATGCATTAATACGATGAAATTTCAAGCCTTGAATTTACAGTTGACAGTAGAAAAGAAAAATTTTGCAGAAAATAATATGCAATAATCTCAAATACAACACCTTATATATTACAATCAATATGCATGTTTTGAAAAGAGTACCAACTTGAAAACAAACATTCATAACTTACAATAATTGAGAAAATATACATAAATTGATGTTTTTCTTGCAATCTCCAGGGATGAAAATGTATTTCAAATATAACTGCAAACTAATTCATACAAATGCATATAACAAAACATTATACGTTTTTAGTTTTGAAACTTTAAAGAATGTTAAATATACAAATAAAAAAGACAATTTCAGATTTACACCTTTGTATGTATTTTTAATGCAAAATGAAAATAATTATGAGTATTTTGATTATTTTTAGGAAACAGGAGCAAACTATTTGTTTAAAAAATGAATTGTTGAAATAAACAAGTCTAAGATTCTTAATCAATAAAATGTAACATAATTTTTTTGGCAATTAAATTTTTTTAAATTTTAATTATTAGTTTTTATAAGGTGATATAGGCATTTCAGATACATATATCATCTTATTGTATCTTTTAAATTTATTATATATTTTAAAATCTACCTTAACTTTTTTGAACAAAATTATAAAAAAAACTGAAAAACTTTATTCACCTGATAATAGTAAAAACTATATTAGAATTGTTTAAAAAAAGGATTTTACTATTAAAAAATATTTGATATCAATAAACTAAAAAAAAATTATATCTTGTACTATATAATTCTTTTATATTTTGAAAAATATTCCAATGACATAAATTTTATTTATGGCAAATTAATTAGCAGCTGCACAGATCTTCCAGAAAGAAATAAGGTTCTTTTTAGAAATGGAAATTTTACATATTTTGCTTTTTAGTACCTGTGTATTAGCCACATGTCAGTAAATAATTTGAAAAATAAAAAGAACTCTCAAGATCCCATGTTAATAGATTCTTTTATAACTAAATATTTGCCATTGGCATATGGTTAATATATAGATACCAGCTTTTCTTTATGCCAGAGAGACAGGGGGGAGAGAAAAAAATCTTTCCCCCAAGAAGCTGTTATTTGCAATAATTGAAAAATTTTCTTTTTTATTCACCTTTACATGTAATAGTTAATCCTTACATCTGTATCTTTAAGTAGCCCTTATTTAGTTATCAAATGCAAATGGGGAGAAAACATCAAATCTCATTTACAAATGAATCTATTTACATGCAATCTGTGACATTAGTGACATGTAGTCAATAACAACATAGCATTTAAAATAAGTAGGAAAACTAAAGAACAATCACTCAACTCTAACCAGTAAACTGATTTAACCAATTTTAGTTTAATACAAAAAGATCATGACTTTTAGATATGTTATCAGCAGTCTCTGTTCACTGCTCTTCATTGTTGAGATAAATTGAAAGTTACTACTTTACATTCCCTAAAGTAAAACCGATTACAGTTCAAATCACAAAGGCTGTTTCTGTTCATTATGTTACAGTTAATTTATTATACTCACAAAAGTGGAGAGTTTAAAACAAATAAAAGTTTAAAAAAAAGTTTCAATTTCACAGTGCACTAAAAAATAACTTAATCACCTTCAATAAAATTTTTTAAAAAAATTAGGTTAATTTATTAGAAAATTATTAAAAAATTAGACAATACATATAAAAAAATCATACAAACCTCCTGAAAAAAAAATTAAAAGAAAAATTTTTAGAGTACATATATTTTAATACATCAGAAAATAAAAATTTATAATTTAAAAATTTAATCATTTTACATTATAAAACACATCATCTAAATAAATTAGACTGGTGATGTTTGTGCATTCTAGCACTATGTAGAAGTCTGAAATAAATTTGTTTCCTAATTTGATGTTCTATTTTTATAACTACGTGAAGGTTATTTGGAAATGAATATGATAATTTTGAACAGCAATCAGTTCACAAAAGGCAAATATTTGAACTAGACACTGCTCTTCAAACATCCAGCCGAAAAAGATTTGCTTTACCATAAAAGATTTAAAAATTACCAGGCCCATAAATACAGAGGATTTTTAATAAATCTATATTCCTCTGATTCCAAAGGTACAAAGTACCTTTTCTAGAAATAAAACAAATGGAGAAGAAGGGAAATAAAAGTAAGCACGGAACTAAAATAAAAAGTTGAAATTCATGGAATAAAATTCTTCCAATTAAAAGCTTTTTCTGATATTCTTAGTTATGATATAAATTACAATTTTAAATTTGTTTCTTTCGTCAAATATTAGATACCAAACACATACATATTTAATTAGATAATTATCATATATACATCAATTCTTCACTAAAATTTCATGGTTTTTAAAAATATAGAATCATCAAAAATAATCGATCAACTTTTAAAATTGTCAATTTCTTCATTTAAAAAAAATAAAAGCCAAAAACAAAGCGGCTATATAAATACAATTTAAATTAATGCACATCAATTCTTAATACATTCTACAAAATTCTTATTTCATTTAGATTCAAAGGTATACATTATTTATCTCCCGTTACGTTAATATTAAAGAAATTTTGCAGATTTATTTCCAAATAAAAATGAATTTACAGTAACAGCTTATAGTAAAAAAAATTCACAGTAAAAACATCTGTATAAAATCTATTCTTTTAATATACTTGCTATGAGGTTGCGACAGTGCAACAATAAGCTGTAGTTATTTAATTCTTCATGTTATTTAATAAAGATATGGATCAATACAAATCAAACAATTGTAGAATAATCGAAAACTAATGACACTATAATTTAGCAGACAACTGTTTTCGACAATATCACATTTGTTTATCAGCTTTATATCTACTTTTCGTACCTTTTCAAAGCTATAGATTCAGATCGAAGGAAAAAAAATATAATTTTCCCGCAATTAACATTTTATGAATAGTAGTTTATCTTATATATCTTTTATTGTAAAATATTTTTATGTGAATTTCAAATGAAAAGATTTTAGACATATTAAAATAGTTGCGATCATTTACTCATTTTTATATGAATTGGTTCATTAAATTGTATTTGAAAATACTGAAGAGTAACATGAGTAAAGAATTAGAAAGGAGTTAAGAAAACTATTTTAAGAATTCTTTCATATCAATGAATTTTTAATGGAAAACTGATTCAGATAGTTAGTAGAAAACATATAATTATGAAAAAAAAATTATCTTCAATTATCTGACCTCATTTTTGATTCAGAAAACGAAACTGTGATTTTTTAGTCTTTACAAATCTGGCAATACCACTTCGTTTGTTTTGCAATGTAGCGTTTGTTTGTAATTTGTATCTGCGATTGTTCATACTGTTTTGCAATCCATCATTAGGAATTCCAAGAAGGTGTGGTTGCCCGTGTTATTGGAAAGTACTTTTATTTTGATGTGTGGAATTAATTTCTATGTATCGCCTTGTTTTGTTTTCATTTGTAATTCAGATAATGCCTTAAGTTTTTATCCGAAATGAAGCCCTTTCTCCGACGCTGACGTTTTCCTCTGATAGTAACATTTTTAAGGATCATGGTATTCTGGAGAAATGTCAACAATACAGTATGCTGAGTGCAGTCGTTCCGTTTCGGATGGAGATCTCACCAGTGCTGAAAAGAAAAAAGCAAAAGAAATTGCATTTTCTGAAAATAATGATAAACAAATATTTTTCACTCTACCTCGATGGATGAGTGTTAGACGGAAGAAAAACAAAATAAAATATGTCAAAGTAGATGTTCCTTTCAATTCAAACGAGAATGAAAAGAGAAAATATGAATCTTTGGATTCCAAAAATATCGAAAAGGAAAAACATCGCGAAAAATCTTCGAATTTTATAAGGAAATTATTTCGGAGTAATTCGTTTTTCTCCAGCAACAGTTCAAAAAATGCGAATCGAAATTTATCAAAAGTTCCTACTTCACCGTCTTTGTTTTCATCAAATTCAGATATGCGATGCAGTAGTGCTTTTAATTTCAATTCTATTGATTACCAAGAATATTTCAAAGATAAAATACCAGCAGTTTGTGGTCTTAAAAACCACGGAAATACATGCTTCATGAATGCTGTGATCCAGTGCCTGAGCAATACAGATATGTTTGCTGAATATTTTGTGATGGATCACTTTAAAATTGATTTATTGAGACGGAACAAAACACATTCCAAACGATATGGAACTCGTGGTGAAGTAACTGAGCAATTAGCAGCTTTACTTAAATCATTATGGTCGTGCCAGTATTATGGAAACATATCAAATAAATTTAAACATTCTGTTGCAAAATATGGAAACCAATATGAAGGTAATGAACAGCATGATGCTCAAGAGTTTCTTTTGTGGTTATTGGATAAAGTTCATGAAGATTTAAATACAGCTCCAAAAGAAAAGTACAAAAAAACAAAGGTAAGTTATTTTTTACCTTAAATGCTCAAAAGTTTCTATTAATGTTTGTTATATTGGTGTTAAACAATTAATAAAAAAAGAAATTATGAATATTTATAAAATTATTTTACAATATGTTATAATTTCTATTTTTCTGGTGTTACAGTTATCTAATTATAGGTTAAGACCTCATCTGGAGTTATATAAAATAATATTTGTGGGATAAAAACTTTACCATGTCTTTCAAAATTTTGTTCTATTTGTCAGATAAAAAAATATTATCTCAACTTTAAAATATTTGTTGCAACAACAGTTTTTAGTTAATTTGTATGTATCATCAGTCAATGCTCATTTTCCAGTTGTGACTAAGTTTTTGTTGGTTAATTAATGTTGTGAAATATTTCCATCTTAAAGGTATATTGACTAGCTAAAGAAGCTCCAATTTAAGTCAACTAATTAAAATTGTGATAATGCGACTGTATGTAGATTATTTTAATATAATGTGTTTTGTATAATTAGTTTCATATTAGATTTATTCTGTATCAGCTTGCAAAATTATATTAAAAGTAAGAGTTTTCCTTCCTAATATTGTCATGAAACAAAATTCTCAAATTTGATATTAAAACATTTCACTCTTAAGTAATGCATTTTCTTTTTTTTTAAATAAATTATTGTAAATATTTTAGTTTGGAAAATTTATTTTGGAATAATTTATCTAAATCCCAATTACATCTAATTGCTTTATTTTGAAATTCTAACCACATATAAAAGTCTCATGTTTAATCTGGAACAAATTATATTTTACCTTTGATATATAAATATATATATATAGTTATGGTTATCCTTTTTCTCAATGAGTAGTTGATTTTTACTGAAAGATTTTAAATTATTTTGTTGAGATGTTTTTATCAATGATATCACCATATACAGAAAATATACTATCACCAACAGGAGTGACTCATAATTTCTGCGTCTTAATATTTTTTTCTATGATTGAATATAAATTCACTGTTATATAATTTTCTTTGCAGTACTTAAATCTATCTTAGTTTTAGTGCTTTCCATCTCCAGCAAATATTATGGAAAAATGGCATATAAAACTTTTCATGCAGGAAACATTTCTGTTTCCTGCACTTGTACAGTAATAAAACACATTTGCCTATATCTCATAGTGTGAAGGGAAGAAGGTGCTATGGAAAATTAAGTTCCATATATATTATTTTTACTATAGAAAACTTTCTCATGCATTAAGTTAGAAAATAAATAAGAAAGTGAAGAATGATTAATGATAAATTTAATAAAATTTTTCTCATAAATCAATAGAAATCATTTATTTACTAATATATTTATTTTCACTTTGCACTTAATAAGTTTTTTTTGTTCAATCATATTTGCATATTTTTTTTTTATATAAATGAGACTGAATAATGCCAAAAATATAATTGAAAAAATTTACTTTAAAATTCAGTTTTTAATTAAAAATTAATTAATGCTTAGTTGCATTTTTTGCTAAAAGCTGAGTTACAATAAGGCATTATTTAATTATTTTTTTATTAATTAATAATTTAATAATTCAAAAAGCCAAAATTTAATTTATATGAAAATATATTATTGCATGACAAGTCATAGCAGTCCCATTGTTACAATGCACTAGTTAGTAGAAATCATGAAATCATAGTTTTGTAAATCTGAAATAATTTAATAATCTTTTTTTTTTTTTTTTTTTTAGTAACTGTTAGAGAGATAACGCTATGTAATTGTAACTTTTAAATTTAATGGTTTTACATACTTTGTCGTAAAATATAATCTTAGAAAATGTCAATTACATGAAAACTGTTACATCACTTGTCAAAATACTAAAACCTGTCCAAGAACGATTTCTCTTTGCTTTTAAATATATTTGTTTTGTGAGATTTATAAGATAAAAAGTTCTTCCTTATGGTTAAATATATTCTAATAATTTAACTGAGAATAATATGCTGTATCAGAAGTTTAAACATATCACTAACGTATTTGTGAACTTTGATCTAAAAGGTGTTTAGTCTGTTATTTGAAGTGCTTGAAGCTATCTGTAGATTTTTACTTTTTATTTATAAAAAGAATATCACTCAACCTCTGACTCATCTTTTAATCAGTTATTCTCTCTGTAAGATGTTAATTTATCTGTGAAATGTTTTTAGAAGTATGGTATCTTGGTCAATACGTTTCGAATGATAACAATTGGAGAAAAAGTAAAAATAAAATGTGTGCTACTTATTTATTCTACTTCCCCAATATCAAGTGCTGTCTATTGAATGTATTAATAGATTGTGTGTTTAATAAAAAATGTGTGTCATTTTTTATTTTTCTCCTCTCAATTCTAGTAGTATGAGTTTATAGCTAAACTTATAGATTTGTAGGGATTTATTTTAATATTAAATTTCTTCATAAACTTATATTTCAAAGCTTTATTTATTTGCTTTATATAATTGCTGTTTCCTTCTGAAGGAAATTCTTATATAATGAAATGCATGATAAACTTCTAGACAGTTCTGTATCCTTAAAACTTGATGAATTCTGCATGTAAATATTATGCAAACTTAGGTAAGAAAAAATGTAATTTAGGCATAAGAAATATAATCTTTATTGCTTATTTGCATCTTTAATGACTAGCTGGTTTATTGGTACAATCAATAAAATTTACTCTTAATTAAATCTTCTCCACAGCTTACGTTTATGATTCTGGCTTGAAAGTAATTTTAAGAATCAAATTTAATGGTCATCAAAGCCATGCTATTTTAATAACATTATAGTTATCTGTTTATTGTATATATAAGCTATTTGGTACATGTTGATTCCCAGGCGACCGCTATTAAAACGTCGCCAAGAATAATGCCAAGCTAGAATTACTCAGTGAAAGTATGCATGATTGTTCTTAATTTGGCTACTTTTGGATGTTATTTTTACATGATTTGGCAGTTTATCGCTGTCACTGTGGAAATTAAGTTGTACCAATTATTCTAATAGAGGCATGTGACACAATATCATAGTGCTTTAAAAATATAATTATCTGATTCATGTATTGTCTAATATTTATAACAATGTAATTTCACTCTTTTATTCTTTATATAAAATAAATAGATATTAAAAATGAAAGAAAATCACATAATTAAGCATTTAATGAACCCATGAAAGCAGTTTGAATTTTAGTTCTACAATGAAATTTGTTGATGGAAATAAAGAAGGGGGGGGGGGAGTTGTTTGGTTTTTGATAAGCTTGGATTTTAATAAATTTTAAGCATTGAAATTCATAGTCATTGACTTTCTTCTTGTCTTGGAGATCATGTGTTTTACAGAATCGGTAAATCTGAATACAAGACATCCAAATATACATTTATGTTAATAGATTACCTGTAAAATTTTTTTATATAGATGCGTTTAAAATATTTTCTAAATGCTATTATTTTTATAAATTACTGAGAAACTGATATTGAATATTTGCAAATAGACTTTTGTTATATTTTGATTGCTTATCATTATCAAAAAAAAAAAAAAATCTGTTGAATTATAATTTTTTTTTTTTGAAGAGAATATAACTGTAATAAAATTTTATGATTAAAAAAAATAATATATGAATCTTGCTAATTTAGAAATTTCTTACAAAAAAAAAATACATTTGCATACATACTGAGTATTAAAAATGCTAATTTGAATTCTAGGTTAATTTCTATATAAGAGGTCTATAGTAATGTTTTAAAATCTATTCTTTTTATTTATTTTAAAATTCATTTAAATTTTTTTTTTCTAATATTACTTTGAACAATCAATTTTTCTTTGTTTCAATATCTTGAAACAATTTTTACTGGCATAGTGCTTAAAAGGGCATATATAATTTCTGGTTTCATTTTTGATGTAGTTACAAATTAAATTATAAGATTTTTTTTTGTAAAATTAATTGTATAAATAAAACTGATATTTTCATGATAATTATATAATTAGTTAAGGTTTTAAATTTAGTAATGACTTATTTATTCTGATTTGCCCATATTTTTTTACTTTATATTTATTTTATAATTTTTTTTTTAAATAATGAAATAGTTTAGGCAATGAAAAATTAATTTGATAAAGTTGCTTGATTTTGTGCTAACAACTAATATTTCAAAATATTTATCTGGAATATTCTTTATCTAAATAAAAAAGAAAACTTATGACATGAATATGGAATGTGTAATTTTTCATTACAGTATTTATACATAAAGACTTGCAATTTTGTTGTTGTTGATGTTCTTTTCTTTTTTTGTTCAAATAAAAATGTTTAAATAATGGATTCTTTAATACGGTTAGTGCTTTTAGAACGTTTACAAAGAAACATTGCCATTCTCCTAACAGCACCTCTCATAAGTTTTTTTTAATATGCTTGTTCATATTTTATAACTGAAAATTTAATTTAAAAATGAATTTTGTAAAGTTTTTATTTTTGAAATTCTTTGTTTTCTTTATTTATTCTTATTGTCATTTGTAACTAAAGAGTGTTGTATGTTGCAATATGACTTGCATTTCATAAAAGAAGAAGAATATTTAATTTTTAAAACTGGCTGTTATTAATTTTCTTTAAAATTGGAATTAATCTTGAAATTGACACAATAAATTTCTGGACAGAAAAAAAATTATACATTTTTTGCTCTTGCTGCAACAATTAAAATATGCACCAAATGTATAGCAACTTCTTATTATGAAACTTTATAAGTATACAGTAGACTCCCGATTATCTGCGCCTGCCGCACAAAGTTTTTTTTTTTTTTTTTTTACTGATTTTTTCAAAAAGGTGCAGTTTTACAGTCATGCTTTTGTAATTATATAATACATTACAGTATTAAAACAGAACATATGTATTATTTTTTCTGTGTATCCTTGACGCCTCTCGTAAATACTAAGCACTTTTCTATTTTCATTAACAAAATGCATTTTAGGTTAGTTTTGAGTGATATACTAAAATATTAAGCGTTAGTTAAACATTTCCTGCTGTTTATTTTACGTTTTTTTATTGTACATAAAACGATTTTTCAAATTTGGAATGACTGTTTCCTTTTTTCGGATTATCCGCGATTTTTGTTATCCGCGGCGGCCGCGCCACCCAATTCCGCGGGTAATCGGGAGTGTACTGTAGTATTTTAATAAACTTAGATTAATATCAATTTATTATTGCTGTGTTAATGTAGGCTTCAGTTTGTGCAAACTTTTTTGATTGGTTACAACAAATGCTATTGGGAAAAAGTTTTGGTTATGTTTTTTTCTTTACCCATTTAAACATCAATTTCTATTTCTTAATTTTTAAATAACTTTATAAGAATTTTAAAGTTACTCGGAATATATATGAGAGAAGATGTTTAATTTGATGCACCTTTTATTTGTGTTTCATTTAATATTAACCTATTATCTATATTATTCTTCTACATCATCTTTTATATGGATCTGTTTTATAAAATAATTAAATATGAAAATGATTAATTATAAAAATCAATGATATTAGTTTCATTCTTTCAATTCTCATGTCATGCGACTAAGAATATTTTACAATTAAATTCAACATTTCAATTTCTGTTTTCATAGTTAAATAGATACCTATGTTATATTCTATAAGGGACTTTGTTTATAAACTCACATTCTCAAAGTAGTTAAAATGCAATATTTGTGAATTTCTTAATTGTAACTTCAAATAGAAATTTTATTTTCAAAATATAATTGATTTTTTTCTTTCCTTTTTTAAAGGGAAATTTAGGTCGTTCAGATGAAGATATTGCTGCAGAAATGCTTGCAAATCACTTAAGATGTAACAGTAGTTTCATCCACGACCTCTTCCAAGGCCAGTTTCGCTCTTCTCTTTGCTGTTTAGGATGCGGTCGCTTCAGCAATACTTTCGATCCTTACCTTTGTGTTTCTTTACCCATTCCAACATTTCATACCATTCCAGTTTACCTGTATATAATATTTTTAAATGAAAAAGTGAAGATGGTAAGAAAATTTTCTATTTAATTTAAGAAAGTATTACTTCATTTTGATTAATAAATGTAATCTGGTTTGCTTTTAAAATGGTTTGTAATAAATGTAATCTGGTTTGCTTATATATTGTTATTATTCCAGGGTGGTTATAATTAAAGTTCCATTTTGAAATGACCATAAAAATAAAACTACTGGACAAAATGTTATCAAACGTTATGGTAATAGTTTAAAAAAAGTCATGGAAATTTCTTTTCCTCCAAAAAAAAAAAAAAGTTCAAAAACTCAACACAGGGATGAAATGGGACTGTATGCAATATTGTTAAGCAAAATAGAACACAAAGACATGATTTAAAATGTGTTTAATCATTTCTGAAACGTGTTACAAAGCTTGCTCAAGTGGCATCCACCGTTTCCTGAAAGCAAACTAAATCACAATAGCTCTTAGCTTATCAGGAGGAATGTTATGCACACATTGGTGTATTGCTTCTTTCAGTTCCATTAAATTGTTTAATTACCATAAACAGTGCTTTTGAGATAACACACATTGAACATGCTTTGTAACACGTTTCAGAAATGATGAAACACATTTTAAACTGATGTCTTCATGTCCTATTTTGCTTAACAATATTGTATACAGTGCCATTTCACACCTGGTGGTGAGTTTTTGATCTTTTTTGGCAGAAAAGAAATTTTCATGACCTCCTTTAAATTATTACTAAGTTTGATAACATTTGGTCCAGTAGTTTTTCTTTTATGACCATTTCAAAGTGGAACTTTAATTATAACCCCCCTGTATTTCAATTCCTTTAATCAAATTAGGTACTAAAATTTTTAAATTATATATATATGATTTTGCACCATTAATTATTGACCAATGGTAAAAATTCTGAAGTAATTAAATACTTAACATTTGACATTAAAATATTTAAGAGTGCTGTTTTATATAGGCAAAATCTTACTTTAATTAGATATTAACTGGGCTACTATTATTATAACTATACAGAAACATAAAACCACAATTTTGCCTATTTTGTTATAAATTGTAAATGAAATTCTATCACTTTTTAAACATTTTATTGAATTATAAAAATTACTTCCAAGATTTTTCCTCATACTCCAAAATAATTAGCATTTTTGAAACTGACAACCTGTAGGTTAGAATGAAAAATTATTTGTATTAGTATCTTTAAAACATCAGAAAGTTCATTTTTCTATGAAGAAGTATTTAAAAAAAATCTAATGATGATGTAAATGATGAGATTTTTTTTTTTTTTTTTTTTGCATTGAATATTGTTATTGATTAAAGATAATATGCATTTGGGTTCTAAAATAAGCATTAAATTCAATAAAATATGGTAGTGTATGCCAAATTTGAAGCAAAAAGTTTAAATTTAGATGTTAAAAAATAAAATATTAATAATATAAGTAGCTTAGGAGAGAAATGGATACAGTTCAGTGATCTATGACTAAATATTTTCTTTGTAGAAATAATAATGTCTTTCTAAGATTTTTCCATGATAATTTTTAACAGCTGTATTTTTTTAATGTTAATGTCCTGTTTCATAATCATACTAGCTGTGTTTATTATATTCTTTTGGTATAAACTCTTTTAAGTAAATAATTTTGCTCTAAAATAAAGCTTAATTTTCCTCTTATTTTTAGAGGAAGTAATTTTTTTAAAAATCATTTTGTTATCTTGCAATATAACCATTGTCTTTTTCTTATTTTTATATAGCAAAACATTTTGTTGCTTTATAGATTTTTGTTCATTGTTTTAATTGTTTTTTAAGTTAATCAACATTTTAAAAATCTATAACAAAATTTACTTTTTATCTTTGAAATAAAATAATTTGGTACTTATTATTAAAAGTCTGTGCAACCAAATTTGATCTACATAATACTCTGATTAGAAGATTTTAATTTACGTTAAAAAAATAAATCCATATTTTACTACAAACTGAGGTATTTGCCTTATCAGTTAATCAAAAAAAATTACAGAAAACAGTTTACTTAGTACATTTTATTTTGGTATCATTGATACACATAATTTAATAAATATTCTTCAAGTGTTACAAGAGAGGCATTCATTGTTTTGCTTGTTCTACTTCAGAATATAGCATTGCAATATTAATTTGTTAGACATGTTGTGTTCAAACTGGTTAGATAATTGGTGTTCCTTATATAAGTTAGCTTTTTCAGATGATTTCGACAACCAAGAATTGTCAGGAATTAAATCAGAAAAATGTAGATTCTGCTAGACTAGATAATTATTGATTTGAAGTGGTATTCCTACAAAAATCTGCTGGGTATATGATTTGGATGCACATTAAAATTGGAAGAGGCATATGTTCTCCTATTGGTATGGTAGGAAAAATATGTTGAGGATTTTGACTTAGATGTCATTTTCTATATCAGATCATTATTCATAATTTAAAAGTTTATTCAAAATCCAATGTAAATTCAAATCAATAATATAATGCCATCAGTAATTAATTAGGGTAGTTTCAGATCATGACATTAATCTAAATAAAATCTAAATTTTAATTTTTTTAAAAAAAATATTTTAAATGTGCTTAAAATGTCTTTAAGGTCTATTTTAACTAAGTAATTTTTGGCAAAATGCCATACAAAATAGTAATTCTATTTTTCATTAAAGTGTTCAAGTCCTGTAATACAAAATATAAGTAATAATAATAATTTGTTATATTCTGTTTAGTTAAGGAAATATTTTTATGGTGAAATGTTATATTTTTTAATAAATATTATGTTATAATGAATATTACATTATGTAGAATAAAGTGGGTATACTGATTGATTCCCAAGCCACTGTTTATGATTTTCGAGAAAAGCTGAGCACTTCCTTTAAAACTTCAAAAGAAAATGTAAGTCATTTTCCTATTTTTATAAAAATTTATTTTTGATCAATTTATATTTGCTTACTAAAACTATACATTTATTTTAATTTTATTCATTAATAATATATAAACAAAATTATTAAGCATGTTTTATCTGAAGTTGCTTATTTAATTTGCTTCTTATGTATTTTTAAGTGAAATTATGAAACCATTTCTTATGTGTTTAACTATAAAGGTTGAATTTCATGTAATCTTTTTTTAAGAATTTATATAATATATTCATTTGCATCAGCATATCCATTAAAAAAATATTTGTATTCTTTGACAATATATTCAATGAAGATTAAACAAAAAAAGACAGACTAGATTTTTATAAACAAGACTTTTTTTATTAAATTATTTGATTTATATTTAATATGAAATGCCTTTAAATATTAACAGGGGTGTTTGTGCTCCGGGGAAACCCCGGAATTCCGGGGATTTTGAACTTCGATACCCGGAAATTCCGGGGATCGTCGTTCAAAAGGAAGTAGGAATAATAATGAATTATTTATTTTGATCTGGGTAATTTTGTTTGCTTTGAAAGCAGAAAACGCAAGGTCAGTGTGTGTGGTGAAAACTTTTCCTTTCTTTCTCCAAAGGCAGTGATAATGCGTGAAAAGGGGGAAAAAACTTTTTTTGTTCTTTCCTTATTGCGAGTTATGACTTTCCTTATTGCGAACCGGGGGAATGAGTTATGACTCATTCCCCCGGTTCTCGGACATTCTCTTCTGAATTCTTTTCGGCAAGTAGGCGCGGCTGAAAAAAAAAGGGAGAGACTTCGTTCGACCAGATGTGCGATCACGTGACCTGGGTTCAAAGGTCTTAATTTTGCAAAATTAATGGTTATTAATTTTGCAAAACAAAGTAATTCATCGGACTTTTATAATTAGGTCATTCAATACTTCATAATCGTAATTTTTCATTTCTCCCCCCCCCCCTTCTCGAAACTCCAAAATGTCGGTAGTAAGTCCGTAAAAGTTTCAGGGGATTTTTTGGGGTCCCACAAACACCCCTGTATTAAATAAAATTTGTTTATTTTTTGGTTGTTTAATATTCAGATTTTTTCTAAATATTTATTAGGAATAGAATCATAAATTAAAATTACTGAATTAGTTTATTTTATTGATTTTTTTTATTCCTAATAAATATTAGGAGCATATAATTTTTTTTAGATATGTAGCTTACTGAAAATAAATATTGTTGCCAGTGAGATTGTTTTCTTTCTTAAGAGACACTTCATTCAGTATTATGCTTTAAAATTTGCTTATTTAAAAATGAGAAAACTTATTCATTGCATTTGATGTGCAAAAATACTTTCAATGTATACATTATAGTTATATTAACCAAATTGCAATGCTATGATTAATTCAATGTATCATTTTGTAGATTACATTATTTAATTTTGTTAATTAGTTATACCCATAACCATAGAAAATCTATTTCTCTGGTTAAAAGACACAAAAGAAATTTTTTATTTTAGTGATATTAAAAGCTTTAAAAATACATTTTACTTGAAGAATGAATGTAAAGAGTTTTTAAAGTATGTTCAGTTGTTTAAAAGTATGATAAATAATAGTAAAATCATCTTCTTGTGATTCATATAGAATTTATTTCACATTACGTCCTTTCACTTTTGAATTTTGAGGAACATAACATTTTTCACATTTAGCATAATAGTTATTAAATAGCTCACTAAGTTGCTACTATTATTTCCTTTTGTATTAAAAATTAGTTTATTTCAGGCTGGGAAAATAATGCTTTTGGTAAGCATTCAGTGAAATAACATTGTATAATAATGTATCAACCTGATACTTTGTATCAGATCTGCAAAAATATCAGATAGACACAATTTGTACAATTAAGAGAAATATCAAATACTGGTATCAGGTTTTTGATTCAATTGATAGAGTATTTGATATCATTCATTTTCATTTGAGTGATAGTATATACCTACAGAATATTAGATTGATATAATCAAATTTTTTGTCTTGCCTTGGTGACATTATGAGTTTACATGATTTTTTACACTGGTATAGTTATATATATACATTATCCTTCCCTCATCTTATGTAACAATTTACATAGCATTGAAGAATTCCTTCTTTCTTGTGTACTGACTATATCAGTAAAGCCTTTACTATCCTCTTCTCAACTATCATCAATCACTGTCAAAATCATGGCTGTCATCAACAAGTGAATCAAAGTATTTTGGAAGAAGCAAAATCTCAATTTGGAATCATATTTGACATACATTTATCAATATCAGCTACCAGTTTTGACTATTGTTAGTTGATACTTGTATTAACATGAAGCAAAGTATTGGGTTGCCTTGTGGACAGTATATGTATGTGCTATATTATCTAATTACATGCATATATTATTTTTTCATGTTTACCTGGAATACAAGTATTTCTAATGTTTTTGTTTATCTTTCCTTGCTGTATTTATTTAGTTATAAGAAAAATAAATGTATCGCTTTAAATAATTTTTATGTTCTAATGAAATAGGTAACTGAAGAAACAGAATTATTTCTATAAAATTAATTGAAAGCAGATAAAAATTAATCTTTGAATATGAATAGAATTTTTATAGTATTATGATTTCAAAAAATTCACTTAAAAATTAAAAAAATTTATGTTTTTAAGCTAAAAATATAAATATTTTTTTTTTGATAAATGTATGGTAAAACATTTAAAAATAAAAAATTAAATTAAATCCTTGCTATCACTCTTTTAAGTTTTATAAAAGTCCTTATTTTTTTTATAATGCTTTAAACAACAAATTAAGTACAAAATTATTATTAACAACCAATGTTACAGATAATGGACAATTTGAGGAAAGGTAACAATCTTTAAAACTAATATCTATTAACAGATTTTATTTTAATACCTATTGATGGCAAATGTATCAAATATAAAATCATCAAGAAAAAATTCAAGTACAATTGAGTATTAGTATCAATCTGCTCCTGATACTGCACAATCAAATATAAATTTAATCCTGTGGTGCATATATCAATATCAATAACCACAGGGAACCCAGTTTTATACCAGTTGGATGAGAATTAGTTACTGGCTGTATAATGTAGGTTTCGGTATCAGTATTAATATATACCTGATACAGCAAAAGCAAGTATTAACCTATCCTTGCAATGAAACTTGGTTGTAAAATAGGTTATGATAGATTATGTATATTTTGTTTTCTGCCAAGTAATTTAAACATTTGAGAATAGACTAGTGTTTCAAACTGCAAAATTTATTTTAAAGTTATTTTAACTGAGTTTTGTGGTGGAAATTTTATTATATTTAAATTTCTATTTAGTGAATTCAAAATTGAGGTGTCTCTTTAGTTATATTGTTGAACTTGATTTTTTTTTTTTTTTTTTTTTTTTTTTGTCATTTTTGTGACACTCATAACTAAATATAATCTCTGTACTCAAAATGTTCGTGATTTTCTTTTTTTTCCTTTTTACTCTATTTCTGAGAAGCATTGGTATGTTTTTATGTAAATATTAACTTATTGAATATATTAGCTATTTTAAAATGAATATATATAAATTGTCAAAATCATTTATTATTTAATTTTCTCTTCTATCTTAATTGTTTCTTTGCTAGCTAGGGTTAATGTATGGAAATATAATGTGCATATTTACATATAATTTTTTAATGTAATGAAATGAGCTTAATTAATCTTAACTATTTTTTTTTCCCTATTTTTATTTTGTACATTTTGATGTGGAATGTAGGTATTCAAATGACTTGCATTAATTTTCAAACTAAAGTGAAATTCTGTTTAGTTCAGAATTTGGAACACTTTATCTGATATGCAACAAAATAAATGATTAAATTTTTGCAATGCAAAAAATTATATTGTAATGTTATTATTATAATATTTTGGAATGCCACAAGTCTTTTTCTTTAATTTAAGCATATAGATAAAGTGTTCTGAAATTTTTTTATAGCATTTGCAATGATTTGACTTCAGAAGGAGGCTAAACTATGATCCTGTGTACAGAAAGTATTTTACATAACTGGGGTTAGGTATGAAGCATGCTCTCTGTATATGTCCCTTCCTGTGTTTGGAAGCATGCATATTTTATTTGATTCTCTCATGGATCATTAATTTTATTGCGTAAATTTCGACTGCAGTTACCTAAAATTTTTTTTGTCTAATATTAGGAAGTTTTAATAAAAAAACTAAAACTTTAGATATGAATGAGCATGTTTTTGTTGTTAGTAGTGATTAAATTATAGATATTTAAACTGTAAAATTGTTCATGTAATTAGTTTTTTTATGTGTTTGTAGAAAATGTATTGTGTTTTTATTTTTCACTTAGGCTGTAAATAGATAAATAAACTTCACTACAACAAATAAGTTGGTACATGGTTTTTCTTATTAGCTCACCACCCTACCCTCATTTATAAATGAAATATATAGTTTTTTTTAGAAATTTTATATGTGATCAGTCATGTGTGCCAATTTATTCCTGTTTTATTTCTTAATATTAACTTTTAGGATATTAAGACTTTTAGATCATTTCTGTGCTTTTATAATGAGTATTTAGAGTATATTTTTATATGTAATGATATTTCTTAAGTTAATTTAAATCTTCATTGATTCCTTAATTTTTATCTTAAATTAGCCCATGCTACTTTATTCTAAAATGTTCTCTTATTTTTTGATCCAATTCTGCTTTTTTTTTATTGAATTAATGGTACACTCGCTCTATAAAACTGCTCATTTCAGTATTTTCTCACGCTCTGAGTGAAAGGATAAAAATCCTTAATGCTTGCAACATTCTTTTAAAGATACCTAAGATTCTCTTTTCTAAGTCATCACATGTCAAAAATATTCCTATCAGAATTTCATAGTAAAATCATTGAAAGGAAAACTTCTTGTCACTTTGTTCTTGTACCATGATGTAAATAGACATGTCATTTCATCATCAGTCATCTTCCCTTTGTAGAAAATATGGTTCACGTGGTGAAATAAATTGAAATTCATTACAAAAATTTTCTTTTTTCAGCATGCATTTCCAAAATTATGTTTACATTTTTATATTTATATTAATGGCAAAATTAATAAGCAATCTTTATAATTGCTACTTTAATGAATTTTTGTTTTGTGAGAAGTAGCATGCTATTAAATGTGAATTAATTTATTACTTATATATGAACTTATTGTAATTTTAAGCACAATATTTGCAATAAAATGTGATATGAAACAAAATTTGCAACTCAATTTTCTCTCACTCTATTCAAATCCTCATTGGCGTCTGTATTTCTTGATAAAATTTGAGACTGTCAGACATATCAGGATATTAATTCATTGCAACTTTTAATTGAATTTCTTTATAAATGTTAATCTTTATACATTTATTATCAAAGCCAGTGAACAAAATAGGATTTAGAATTATCTTTTCTCTAAACTTTTGTGCTCTTTTTTGTCACTCTAGCTACTTCTTCTGGAAATCATTAATGGAGAGTTTGAGAGAACATTTTGTGATTCTGATCTAGTTGCTGATTTCAAAGACAGTAAGCATTTGTATGCCATAGAGACTCCACCTGGAGATAAAAATGTTAGCATGGAAAGTGAAAAAATTTGTTTGGTTATCTCCAATAAAATTGAAAAGGAATCTAGCTGTGAAATGTAAGTATTGTAATACATATACATATCTCTTAATAGATTTCCTCATTCAATTCCCACTTTTTATTTAATTATTTGTAACATTTGTTCTTGAAAATTGACTACTTATGTACTTTCTCCAGTATTAGTGTTTCAAGTATACTAGTGTTAGGATTTTACAATGAAATTTCTAACACTTGTACATACCTTTCAAATATATCTAAGATTCCCTTTCCTAAATAGACATGTGGCAAAGAAATCCCTATCAGAATCTTATTCTAAAATCACTGAAGGAAAAAATTTCTGCCACTTTGCTATATTACAATATTGAGAGATGTCTTTTCATCATTGTTTCTTCCTTGTACTTTATATGCCTCGTGGATTAAATAAATCAATAAAAAGTTTCTTCTTTTCGGTCACTCATTGAAAAAATTATGTTTATATATATGTATAGTAAAAACAAAAATATTATGTTTTATGTATGTTATGATATTAATTTTTCATCCTAAAATTATTGACATACTCTATTTTCTTATCAGTTCTGGCAAATAGCCTTGGGTATATAGAACCACCTTCTACTTTATATGTTATGCTCCAGATTACAAAAATATGCAACTCAAAATATTTATACATAGACTTATGTTTATTTTTGAAAAATGTAAATACTAAAAGCCAAATATTCATGCTGTCAGTTACCTTAGAAAATTTCAGCATCCCCCATTATAGTTCATAAAATGTTAATGTTGTTTTTTCTGCAATATATGAATTCCTTGATTCTCAGATATAAATGTTATTTTACTTTCTGGAGGCATGAAATGTTGATTCATTTGCAAATCAAAAAATTTATTATCTCCTCCCCCCCCCCAGAAGTCTCAGTATCAAATTCAGCATGTTTGGGATAATTATCTGCTTGATTTAAAAGTAAAGTTCATATTTATATCATACAATATTGGACATAATACTTTTTGGAAATTTACTAAAAATATAAGTTCCTTTAAATCTTCCTATCTGTTTTATGATCTTGAAACTTGGAAGATTGTTTCCGTAGCAGCATTTAAAAGCCAGTCTAACTTGAAGTATCGGATTAAGTTTCTGGAACCCCAAAAAACATTGTACATTTTTCCCTTATCAAGTCCATTTTGTTAAAAGGTAAGGTAACCTTTTGATGCACAGTAACTAAGAGAAAGTATATTGTTATGAAGTTAAAGAGCATAATATATTGAGTGCATCTCATTTTGTTATGAATGGTATTCACTAAAATATTTTTTTTTATTTGAATTTTTCTTATCAGGACTGATGACTTTAATATTACATTTCTTGAAATGTATTGTATGATTTATAATAATATTCTTCCATTTGCAGGCTTTGGAGACCATTTGTTCTAGATGTGACTAGAGAAATCAGTTATTCAGAATTAATGAAAATAATATTGGAAGCAATGCGTCATCCTTTTGAAAACATCTTTGATTTGGTATGCTTATTTTTATTGTAAATAGAAAATCATCTGCACTGTATTTAATTTGTTAGTGTTTTTTCTTGTAGATAATAGTTTTGTAACTTATAATATATATATATATATATCAGATCAAAAAACAAAAAAGATAGTTTTCAGTTCAAAAACATTATTTATATTTAGCAGTTAACACAACATAATTTTAACTAGAAGTATTTAGCATTTTAATTTAATAAACTACATTATTAAAAATTTTATCTATTTAAATATTTTATCAAAATATCTCAGTGTGAACATATCAGTCAAAATCAGTTATTAAACTTTTTTGATTTGAAAAGATTATGTTTGTGGAATTTTTTTTTTCTCTCAAAATGGTTTGGATTACTGGAGTTTAAATGATTGAAGCTTTACTGTAGATTCAAAATAAGTTTTAATCTGGTTAAAACTTGGGTCTTGGAAAATATTTGTTGAAAATTATTTAAAGTATTTTTCTCATTTCGGTAGGTATTTGTGTTAAAAAAAATTATTGAATTATTATTTGTTAAACTGTATTCTGTTGTATGCCACCAAATTGCAGTTTCATACATTATTATTGTTTTGTATGTATTAAAGTATTTTTATAAAAAAAATTGATTATGTTTTTCCCTGAAAGGATTTGGAGAATTGTTTTTCTTTATGCATCATTGATGGTGAGCCAGTTAATGAAACCATATGCTCTTCAGTGGATATGCCATTATACATGCCTGCCATAGATAAAGCTCTAATGTTATGTACAGGAGCAATACCTCACGTTAAACTTTCTATTGTTTGGAATAAAGTTGCCAAAGATATGTAAGTTTTTTTTTGTAAAATGCCTTTTTTTCTTTTTTTTTTTTTCTGTAGAAATAAATATATTTTTTTCTTTTTGATTTCATTTCAAAATTCAAATATAATATATGTTCATAGATTATTATTTTTTTTTATGATTATGTAATCATAAAGTATTTAATTTTCTCTATTTTGATTTTTTATTCAGTTTTCCAATGGAATTGAATTTCATTGAAGAACATGCATCAGTGAATGCTGTAAGGAATTCTAGAAAGCAATCTGATGATATCACTCTGAAGGAATGTTTTGATTTATATTTCAATGAGGAAAGAGTAAGTAAAAAAAAAAAAAAATGTATTTTTTGTAGCTAAGTGTAGCTAATAAATATTTTATTTCCCATATCATTAATTTCAAAAACTATAAATTTTCTATTTAACAGTTTAATAAGACATAAATATTATTCTGTACTATGCCAATATAAATGTAAAATTTATGCTAATAATATCAGTGAAAAAAAATACAAGAAAAAATATAAATTGCTTATAACTGCATATTATATGTATAAAATATATCAAGTACACTTCTATGTTAACCTTTTTCATTTTACATATATGTAACAGAACTAAATATTACTTTATTTTTAGAAGTACCTTATTTCTCTTACAATTCTCATTATGTGTCTTTTGAGAAATTTCAGTTGAGTTTCTCTGAAGATAGCCCTTGGAATCCATACTCTCCCTTTGCTTTAGATATTATATGAATATGTGCCATAGAGTATTGAGGAAAATGCAGTCATGATAAAAATCCATAATCCAGTTTGTTTTAAATTTGAAACTTGTAGCATTAAAGATGAATTTAATTTTACTCTTCATATATTTATTTTTGTTGATAGGCATTTCAAAGTAAAAATAGAAGATGACATCATTTCAGCAACTCAAAAAAGAAAATTTCCCCATTTCAGAAGTGAAATTTAAACTAAAACTAAAGAATTGATTTATCAACTTTTCAGATAATTAAAACTACAGCTTTAATGATTTTTAAGGTTAAATTTTAAGTGGATAAAAAAATAGATTTTTTCAAAATATGGATAAATTGAATTTATTGCATTTACTTGTATGATATTTTGCATATGTTGCAGTGTAAACACAATATATAGAATAATTTTGATTTGATTTAAATCAGTAAAGGATATGCTGTGAGGAGGGTTAAAATTTTTGGCCAAATTCAGCGATGAACTATCCAGATATAAAGAGATGTGTGGAAATTTTTGTTTCTCCGTAACTTCTATCTCTATTGAAGCGAGATAGATTATTCGAATTAGATAAATTATTGCCCCATTAAACAAACAAGTATTTAAACATTTAACAATTATTTTATTTACATTTAACAACTATTATTAACCATAACAAACAATCATGTTCAACCTTTTTGATAGCTGGAATCCTGAGGGGATTGAAAAGTGGCTTTCAGTTCCAAACTTCTAAATGATTGCAATTTTACTTTTTGACTGACTTTTGCATAAGTCATGATTAGAAAGCTCTGATTAATAATACCTTCCATCCTGTTTAATTTTCATATCTCTAACCCATATGAAATTAATAGTGGAAATAGCATAAAAAGAAATATTTTCCCCCCCATTTCCAGTGAGGGAAAAAAAAGGCCAACTTTTTTTCCCCTTTTACAGTTAAGATTGGAATTTATGCACTGAACAAAAAGATGTTTTGTCTGTTTGATATTTTCATATAAATATTCAATATTATTTCATAAGTGCATTTATCTGTATCTTATATTCTTTCTTATTTAAATATTTCATAATGTATTATTTTAGAGTAAAAATTCAAATTTTTGTTGCTTTATATAAATTTTTACTACAATATGCAATTTTGGATTACATATTTTTTTATTAAAATCATGATTAATTTTGAATTACTTATTATCCGTTATTTAATTTAAATGTTTAGCTATATTATAATTAATTTTTAAGTTATTTATTCTAAAAGTTTCAGAATTGGAATGAAATAAATAGATATTTTTTTGAATTTATATTGTGTATCCAAATATTCTTTATAAATATTATTTATGTATCATCTATAAATTTCCAAATTGTATCTGGAACTTAAAAGCTAATATGATTTGTTAAACGTTATAAAATGAAACTGTAGGGAATATTTTATGTAGGATAATTTTGTATTTTTCCATAAATATTTTAAATTATTACAATTTTTTTATTAAAATTCTTAGTTGGAAAGTGAAGATGCATGGGTCTGTGCCTACTGTCATCATCGTTTACCATGTGTAAAATCACTGAGCTTATGGACTATACCTGATGTGTTCATTGTACACTTGAAAAGATTCAGGCAGGTTAGTAATAGTTTTTTTAATGAAATGGAAATTTATGTGAACAGGTATTGATTCAATTTTTAATAGTAGATTCAATAGCAAATGTGAAAACTTTCTGAAATATGTCATTGTGGATATATCTATGCAAAATTTTTACTAGTGTCTTTATTCTTATGCTATGAAAATGTTGAATTTTAGTGATAGTTGAAACAAGTTTTATTTTTCAGTTAGATATATTCTGGCTCTTATATGTTTACTTGCTTTAATCTTTATATTCTGTATCTTTTTTCATGATTCTTAAATATATTTTTTAATTTAAAATAAATTATGATTTTTTTAATTACCATCTTTACTGCTTTAAAATATTTTTTAGAATTACTCAAATTAATTTGTTTCAAGAAAATGTGTTTTAAAAATCTCTTAGAATCTATAAAAAGTTTGACATAAGATAATTTTTTTTTCATTAATAGTAATAAATAATTTCATTGTTAACATTAATTTTTATTTTGTGATTTTTTTTTTCAAAATTAAATCATTCAAAATAATAAACCATTTTTGAAAATTCATTTTGAAAGGAATACTCTTTTGATAAGCAGTCAAAGCCAGGTGTATTTTGATATGGATTTGAATAATTTATTTTTAATTTCTATATTCTTATGTTCCTAAACAAATGAAGAATTTTATTTTATTATTTAGACTAACTGATTCTTAATTTAACTTATATTCTGTAGTCTGCTTCTCAGCGACTGAAGATGACAACATTTGTGAACTTCCCATTCTCAGGCTTAGATATGAGTCCATATATAACAACAAGAAATCAAAATGTTCAGCAAATGCACAACAATTCATCATCATTAGCATTTTGGTCACCTTGGAAACGTCCTAGATATCGTCCATATTCTCGTTTAGAAGATAATGTTTATGAGCTGTATGCTGTTTGTAATCATCATGGCAGTATGCAAGGTGGCCATTATACAGGTATGCATGTTTGAAGATGAACAGTTAATGATAATTCTCACATAAACTATAAATGTTTAAAATAATAAGGGAAAACCAATGAATCAGTTGCCTGGTTCCGATTTTGAAGTTTTTCAAGTTCATAACCTCTAGATATGTCATTAATGATTGTCTGGCCTTCATCATGATCGGTTTTGAAGGAAATCGAAAAAATACTGTACCACTGTACATTGTCAATGGGATAAATCTGTAGCACAGTTTGAACTCAAACTCAAAAAATCTGTCCCAAGAACTCAAACATTTTAATTTCATGTGAAATTTCATGACTTCTAGATAAGATCATCAATGCTTGCTTGCCCTTCTCCACTTCATGCTGTTTTAAAATATATTTGTATAGTAATGATAGAATGTTCTGATTGATCAGCTATGCTTGAAAAGGGGTTAAATTGACTTAGCTAATAAATGGCATAGCTCTGGCAAAGAAAAATGACTCTTTATGATGTATTTATGAATCGCGAGTTTTCATATAAAATAAAAATTAGCTTTAACCCTTTAAAAGACTATTTTTTTAAAGAATCATGATGTTTTAGAATATAAGATAAATTTAATTTGTTTAATTAATAATTAAAAAACAAATCCAGGCACCCATTTTGTGTGAGATAAGGAACTGAAAGTTCTAAATTTCTGTCTTATTAAATGCAAAGAATACTCAGAAATACAAAGATTGATGAATTTTGGGGGAAGCATACTTCTCATGGTCCTAGAAAGGGTTAAATAATTTTATTTAATTGTTGTAACAGATAACTCTGCTAAAATTTTTTCCCAGAGAGAATGTTTGATAAAAGAATGTTTTTGAGATTTTCCCAGAAATGGGTAGTAGCTGAGAATTCTGTATCATTCATGATGTCATTGACATCATGTGAATTAAAAATTGATACTGTCATTGCAACAGTGGATTGGTCTTACAAATAATTTTAAATATTTGGTCAACCACTATCCTCAAGAATGGTTTTATTGTGCAAATTATCTTTTTGCCTTTATTTATTTCATTATAATGGCACGTAAAAGGAAATTTAATTTTAAAAAACTATATGTATATTATAATGTCGATGTAAACATTTTTTAAGAAAGTTGTAAATGTTCTTAAAAAGCATTTAAATTTTTCTAATTTATATGATTTTTGATTCATGAGAAAATAAACTATAATTTCAATAAATTGATTAATATTATGAAAATGATTCTAATTCCTGACTTTTTAGAATGTAGAACTTTGAATTGTATATATCTCTGATTTATGTTGAGTCTTTAGAAGAAAATGTTTGGTGACTTTTTATAATTTCTAAATTAAAAATACACTTAATTTTTAACTTAATAAATTAATAGATGAAACCAGCTTTTTGTTAAAAACTTGCAACAATAATAGCCTGTAATTCTTATTTTTGGATAATTTCTGCAAAAAAAGTGCACAGAAATTGCCATTTAAAATGGGTAATTTCTTTTTAAAAATGTTTATTTTTGAGTGCAAAAATTTTTATTACTTCAAAAAATAATTATTTGAATTTTTTTTAGCTTATTGCAGGAATCCAGTAAATGGTCATTGGTATCATTTTGATGATACAAAAGTGCAGGAAGTTCAAGCAAGTGAAGTGATTTCTGCGGATGCATATATTTTGTTTTACCAACGAAGTAGTTTAATCTCACATTCTTGTGCCTCATCTTCTTCATCAGGATACAGCAGTGCCTCTTCAACTTATTCTGTGGGACCTGAACATTGGGCATTCCACATGGCTGCGTTTTTCCGAGATGTGCCTATTACTAGTAAAAGTCAAGATAGTTTATATGATGCAGGTAAATATAAAATATGATAGATTTGTGATTCTTTTTAAATACCTTAGTGTATGTTAACTGTTAAAATGAGTACAACACTATATTTTAAAGAAAGATTATTAAATAATGATATGAATATTACTTTGTTTATTTCAGAAGAAAAATCTAATGAAACTGGATGATAGATAATTGTGCTATTAAGGTTTATAGAAAAAGATTATGATTTGTAGTTCCATTAAGAGAAATAAAGTTTAACTCTTTACATATACTTTGGAAGAATGAAAGTTGAATGTTAAGAATAAATTTATGTCTCCGATTATTTTAACTTACACCACCAGGTTGAACTATTATAATCAATCATAGAGAATTCATTAGCTGAATAGATATAATGAGGCTAATTGCTTATATATCGTTATACAAGCAATTCTTATATATATATTTGTGTCGTGCATCTCGAAAAAAGCTCTAATGATTTGGATCAAATTTTATATTTAAATAAGGTTTTTCAAGATTTTCTATATAGGTGTTTTTCCTGGAAGGGAAAGAAAGACCGGGAAGGACCTTTGATTTTATAGAACATAAAAAAAAAGCATTTTTCACAACCAATTACTAGAATAAATATATTCAACTTAAATTTTGAAGTGTGTGCTGTGTAGTATAGTGGTCACAACAATATGAATGACGTGTGTGTTGTGGGTCCTTGGTTCGAGTTGCAGTTTTTTCTTTATTTTTTTTATTTATATTTAACACTTTTGCTTTTTATGTTAATCTATATGTATGTCTTCCCTGAAAAAATATGATTTTACATACACACACACACACACACAAACCCATATTTTTTTTATAACTAACTATTAAAGACTTTTTTTATCTGCTCTCATACTGACAGTGCCATCTTGCATCCGATTTCACCATGGTAAAACTGTGTGTAAGTTCATAAATATAAGTAATAATAGATAAACTGTAAATAGAATAGTTTAATATACTACATTGTTTTGAATAACATGTTCAACAAAGTACATTAATTTTTTGTATTTAAATGACCAGTTCATATGTAGATAAGATTGAAAAATATTCATATCTAATGAGTATGTGATTTGTATTTAAACATTTTCTCCAAAAAATAAAAAGATTAAAAAAAAGTGCAAAGAAAGTAAAGAAAAGAAAAAACCCTGCCAAGTGAAGTTTGGTTTTTCAGATATTTATGTTATTAAAAGTGCATATAAATTTATCTTGCTATAAAAATAAAATATTTTCTTAGGAAAAACAGCATCCTTGGATCGAAGAACAATTGCTTCACACCGTCCATTTGATCGTTCTATGAAAGCATATTCTACATTACATCCACCCAGTACAGATAAAGCAAATGCTGTGAAGCTGGATTTAACTGATAGTAATATAAACTACCAAGAAAATAAATCAGTATTGAAAGATGAAATACCTCCACCGCCACCACCAGCTAGACATTACTGGACTGTTACATCTGTGTAGTAAAAAAACTTCATTGTTATTTTTTGAATTTTTTTTATTATATTTGAGCTAAAATATTGAGTTTTATTTGTTTTGTATCCTTTACAGTTGTTTTTATGTTATTTTCTTTCTAGTTTATACAATTATTTCAAGAGTTTTAAACTCTTTAATACAAATTTATTGAAATAATCAGCATTTTAAGTACACATGCCAGTGGCGTTTTCAGAAAAACATTAAGCAGGATCTTTGCATTAAGTCAAATAAATTTATACCAAACTTTCCTTTTATTATTGCATAATCTTAAATTGATATAAAATATATTTGGTAGGAAAAGTTTATAATTATAAATATATATAAATTTGCCTTACCAAATATAATTTAAACCTCTTCTTTTCTATATTAATTAGTTTAATTTGTTTATAAACAATGTTTACATGATCATATTGCCATTTATAGGGATACCTGTCACCTCATGTTTAATTAGAGTAATCAGAGTAATTTTGTAAATCATGATGATTTAATATAAGAAATTAAATTTCAGGAACAAAACATAGTAGTTTCAAAACTTGGCCCCATTGAAAATTTCCAATTTGGACTAAATGGAAAATTTGGGCTAAATGTATATTGAGGTCAAGCATTCTCACATTTGTATGATGTCGAGGTTTAGAGAGTAATTGTTTGCTTGTGTATCATTCTTCTCATCTATTCATGGTTCAGAATTACACGGTCTATCCAAAAATATCCTCCATGTGATTTCAGAATAGGAAATTAATCTGATTGTATTAGCAAAATAATTTTGTAACAAATCCATTATCTAATAGTATTATTATAATTATTAAAAAATAATATAGGATTTAATTCTGAATTATAGTTAAAGCTAAACAATTACTCTACATATAATCTTCAATTTTTCCTACATTTGTTTTATTACATTTTAATTTATATTCATTTCTAAAATAACTGTTCTTAATTTTTTAGATATCTTGAGATATATGTTTTATATTAATAAAAATAATAGAATAAAAAGGAATAAATAATTATTGAATAAATTTATCTCATGCTTTAGTACAAGGAAGATTCACTTTTTAAAAAAAAATTATGTCTCCTGTTTTCTTATATTCTGGAACTGCCACTGGTTGCTATGATTGGTCTTTAGAATTGGTTGTATTTAAATTAAATTTAAAATAAGTATTGGTTGTACTTTGGTTTTATCTTTTAAAATTTAAGTTAGTTACATATTGAGTGTTTTTTGAAAAGGTAAATCAAAATTTCTCAGGTAAGTTATACATACAAAATACTAAAATTTTCAATTATTACCCTCTTGAATGGGATTACAGTTGATTCTACAAATTTTTAAAAGGCATGTAAAACATTTGTGCCTTATATGCATGTATCATTCATTATCTTGATATAATAATTTATGACTCCTTTTTATAAATTGAAGGAAAGGAGAAGGCTGTATTTATATGTAAATATTTATATTTTGAAAATTTAAATGACTATCAGAGTTGATTTTTCCTATTGTGAGCGTGTATATATAACAAGTATCCCTTAAAGATCTAGATTGTATTTGTTAAGTTATATCAAAAGTTTAATTAGAATATGAATTTGCATTGAAATGCCTAGAAGATGAAATAATATTGAATTTTTATTATCTTTGCCTTAATGCAGAAAATTATTCTGCATTAACATAAAGGCAGGGGGCAAGGTGCTGAATTTTTAAAAAGAAAGTTACAATGGAATTTAATTTCAAAAGTTACTATAAATAAATCAAATGATGAATACTAACATGCATCTCAAATGCATTTATGTAAATTCTGCAAAAGAATAAATAATTTTTAAAAAATGCAGATTTTTTTTATCCAAGGAAAAATTAACAGTTCAATATTAAATTTTTTTTATAAAGGTTGCAAAATTTCAATAACATACATACAATTTATCATCAATAAAAAGTTATTCTTAAAACTGTAGTTTAATGGCAATAAAAACCCCTACCAATTACTTTTTATTAAAATGTGAAATATTATATTAAAGAATAACTTTTATTTTTGCTTTGCAAGTATTGGCATTAGCTTGTAACACATCACAACAGATATTTTTGTTTAGTTTGTTCAATAACTGAGTGCTGTTGACTGTTATATGCCATTAAGTGATGTATATTGGTGTGGAAAAAATAACATTATAAATACATAAGATTATCTAAGATCAGTTGTACAAACTAGGACTAAAGGGAAATTATTGTTAATATTTTATTCACTGTTTTAAATATGTTGTTAAATTATGACTTTTACTAATATGTTCAGAGATTGACTATTGTATATCAATATGTCTCCAAGAAAATCCGTAATAGAGAAAACAAGTCGATCATTCCTTATATGAAAAAGATTGCCATATTTGTAAATTAAGTAGTCTCGTATATCTTTGAATTTTTGTTTTGTTTTATTGATTTTTACTTAATCTTTTGTAATTAAAAAAAAAGAGCTATGCATCAGTGATCAAAATTAATAGATATTATGTTTACATTTAATATTATTATTTTCAAGATGATTACTTCATGTCATTAATTCTTTTATGAGTAGATGTATTGTTTTATATATAAGAGAATTAATTAAATTGAAATGCATTCTACTTTATATTAATTTTAAAATAATTTATATCACCAAATTTCAAATGATATTAAATCATTTAAACATATTAATTCATTGAAGAATGAGTTATAATTTTATTATAATGAATTATTAAATGAAAAAAAATAAAAAATTAAGTAAAATGCAATTTATTTTATGTTTTTTAAATAGATAATTATTGATATTATGTTCCATAATGATAAAAATTATTTTATTTGAAAAATAAAATTGCCAAAATGTTCTTTTTATTACCTGTACTTTTGTAAGCTTTTATAATGTTATATGCATTTTATATTATAGAATGTGTAATTGTCATACATATGTATAATTTTGTTTATATGCTATGGGAATAAGGTATTTGCACTGTGCTTTTACAAGCATATTTTAGCTTTATTGTTAGAATCTGTGTACATACAAGTTAATTTTAAAATATTTTATTCAAATAGAGAATATAGATATTTTGTTTAGATAATTTGTTCTCTTTAAATCAAGTGAGCAATTTATGATCTCTAGTCAAATTTTATAGCACATATTACATTTTATTGTGAATTAAAATATAATATGCTTATTGAAAGTATTATTTTTGCAGAGTGTTTATTGTTATGATTTTGTTGATTTTTGTGAATGTACATATAAACATTTTTTAAGATGAAAATATGTTTAAATAAATAAAAATATTCCAGATTTACATGTTTCTTAGTGATAATTTCATATTATGAATGCATATTTAGTGAAAAAAAAATTGTTTGCCATTTAAAATCTTTAACATGGAAAATTGTATATAATAGTTAATGTAATAACTCTGTATCATCTTCCTCCTTCAATTGCATGAAGATTATTAAAAATATATACTTACAAAATAGCTATAAACTATAATTTTCCTGATTATTGAAGGATTTAGAAGTTGTTTTACAATTAATACTATTTCTTAAAAATAAACTTGACAGATAAAGAATGTTTTAATCAAAATAACTGATGTCTGGAAAGGAAATTTCCGAACATTATTTATACTCTATATAATTCAGATGCCTCTATAAGCAAGAAAATAAATATTTTCTTTTAAATTATTCTTGTAAATTAAAAAGAAAAATATCTGAAAATATAAGTGAGTCATAATTTTTAGTTAAATAATTTCATTTTAAATGAAGGCTATATTTGACCTAAGGTACAAAAAAAAAAAAAATCTTTATAATGCTATTATAGTAGATCATATAATTTAACCTATTAAAAATAACAAAAAGCCCGAACTCGAAAACCAAAATATAATACATAAACTGAAGTTTCAGCTTTCCAATTACAACTAGTATTAGGGAATTTTTATATTATAAGTTGGGAGTAAAAAAAAAAATTTCAAGTGGCATTACAGCTTCAGACCAAAGCATCATGATTGAAATGAAATCCAATAATTTATAAACAATATATATAGGCATCTAACTCCAAACTTTTACAAAAGTATAAGAACATTTAAAGCATAATGAAATCAAATTCTAAATAGATTCATATGCTTGGCAACATTTAGCAAAACAAAATTCTTTAACCTGCTATACTTAAATAGCCTTGTCATGTTTCCTATATAGTACCATTCCAACATATTACTTGTCACATTTAAAGTTTTAAAAATATCAATCATCTTAGTGATTAATGATCTTGATATGATGACCTTCAATTCAGAGAGATGTCCTTACACATAGGATTATCCATGCTTTTTAATATATAATACAACCCTTGTAATCTGAAGAAATTTTTAATGCGGGGAAAAGTAAAGAAATATATAGATAAAAATAAATAAATTGGCTGCTTTAGATAAAGAAATGAGCAGAGGAGATGACAAAAAAAAAAAAGTTTAGTTATAAAACAAGTTTATCTACTTTCATAAGTTTTTTTCTTTTATTTACATGAAACAATGTTGGTAATGTTTATATGCTAAATTTAAAAATAAAACATTTTAATTCAACATAAACTTTTTCCTGGATTAAAATTATAGGATTCATCTACAGTTACACAATATAATTAGTATAAATCATTTATACTAAAATTATTCATATTGTTAAATATAACAGCTGAAATAGAATATATAAATTGATAGACAATTCCAAATTTTGTTGTTCACAAAAAATCATCATAACAATTACATCTCCAAATGAATGAAAAAGCTTTGTTACAAAATAATCCAAGCAAACAATAATGTTCATAATGAAATATATTGAATGTTTTTTTGTAAATGATTTTATTTTTAAAAAAATCTTTGAACTCTTGAATAAAATATAGTAATAATTTTTTTATCATTGTTCCAAAGTTTTGTAACTTTTTTTTTTTTTAAAGTTAATTGCTAGATTACAGAAACATGATTAATTGTTTGGGGAATAAGCATCTTTGTTTTTTTCTCATTATAAAAATATAGTTTTTACTTTTGCATGCCCAGTTATAAAATTCTTTTAACTAAAATATCTACAGGTATAAATTGATTCTATATACATTTCAAAACTATATATTTTTTGAAATTTTCAATGAATATAATTTATAGACATTTATTGATTAAATGTAATAAAATTAAGAGACAAATGTGTGAAGGAGTTCTATAAAATGTACAAGTATTTTAATTACATTTCTTAGATAATCAATTATTTAGATATAATAAATCTACATTCATAAATAATGTTCTTTTGGAAGCTGCAAGCAGGGATAAGGATATCTATAATTATGAACCATGGCCACAAAATGAAGATAAACAACAAAACCATCACCCCACTCTCTCAATTTTCATCCACATAAACAGATTTAAATCACTTTAGTCTGATACAGAAAGCAGAATTGCGAGTCACGAACTCAATTTTGAAACTGCAACCACCACTGCCTGGTTACTGTAGCCTCATATACCAAGGAGGAAAAGCACATTCTGATATATGAATAATCAATTTCTGCTCTTACTAATATAGCACCAGAACAATAGCAACACAAATGTAATTAAGGCTTAACAATTTTTAAAATAAGAAATATTATATATATATATATATTTAAAGTTATTTTGTCAAACACTTTTTCAATAAAAATTTTCTTGAACTTCAAATTTTAATGCAAAAAAAAGTCATTATAAAGGAATGATGTGATTGCAAGTATGTTTAAATAAAAGTAATTCCTCTGAAACTAGGATATGTGAATTGACAAAGTTTTCTTTTAAATGAAAGTTTACCTACAGCTTCCAATACTTAATTTTTTAGAAGTGGGAGTGAAGTTTAGAAATTATCAAGTGAATATAACATTTAAAATGGTAGAACATACATTTTGATTAAATTATAAAATTAAATTAATATCGAATTTTTTAAACTTTAAAAAAGCAGATATTGTAGTACTGAATTGTCGCAAAACAAAAGAGACATCAGAGTTGGCATCCCCTTTCCAAACTTCCACATCACACCAGCAGTTAGGCATTCAAACTGATGGATTTATGTGTAGCTGTTTCATTTAACCAAGTCCTGAATATGGCTAATGAATTTACATTTACACCAAACATATATTCTCAAGTATGGGTGGAATATGCCCTAAATATTTATGATCAAATATCATTTTATCAAAATCAAATATTTTTATATAATGCTTTTTATAAGCAATAAAGGATATCATTTTTATTATTAAGTTTTAAATTTTAATAAAAAGACACTTCTTTAACCTAATCTTTAAGAAATTTCTAAAGGATAAATTATATATACAGATTTTTTTCACTTTATTGAAACATAAGTTTCAGACAAAGCTATAGCTTACTTCATTTAATGTTGTTAAATATGACAAAATTTTTATTTGCATCAATATGATTTGAATATATATTCATACACCATTATGAATTGATTTTCTTATAAAATTCAAAAAATACAATTCTACATGAAAAATTTTATTTTTATAGTTTCAAGAAGATTACAAAGCAATGGATTGAAGCTGAATTATCAATGTGATAAATCTTGCTTTGAATGGCAATTCTTCCTGTGGAAAATTATTATATTACTCTACCTGAAATAAAAAAGACATCAAAATTAAATATATATTTAAGACTGTATCACAGTTAAATAGTTAAAATAAGAAATTATTAACATATAATAATGATCAAAGTAGGAATGAAAATAAAACATATGATTAATAAAACCATCTCTGCTGTTAATCTTTGTGCACTTTAAACTTTAATTTATTTAATACAATTAAAAAATGGAAAAATATAATTATAGCTTTAATTTCAATAAAAGTTTAAAACCATGCATTTGTAAGCAGCGTTCACACAGTGCTACCTATTATGGCACATTACAAGGCAATGCTTATCTCTGCCAGATCATGTAGCCCAATGGCAAATAATTGTTTGATTATACAATTATTTGCCATTATCCTGATCATAATGTATCAACTATTCCTATTAGGGCAACACCAGGAAAACAGGAGAATGACAAGTATTATATGCATTAGTTGGCTTTGTGTGAATGAAGATTTCAATATTAAAATGGCATTTTGGATGACTAAAAATTGACCTTTGTGCTGATTAAAGGCTATGTGTTGGATGATTACTGCTGTAAAGTAACTAACCTATCTAGCAATAAAAATTGTTTATTTAAAACTTGAAATAATGAAGATATAAAATAATAACATAACCAATTCTCTCCATTCATTCTCTATCCAAAGACTCAGATAAAATATTTGTGGATTTTTTTCCAGTATGAAATGTCATTCTCCACAATCAGTTAAGACGTGGAACAGAATAAGATAATTTTTTCAGCGGTAGTTGAGGTCATTGTCCTCATAATACAGTAGGTAGCATGTAAATCTCATTATCATTGTTTACACAGAAATTTAACACAATGCTTGTATACTTATATATTAGCTAAAATCATGATTGCAGAACTCAAAGTTACAATGTCATTGTCAAAGCCAATCCTGATTGCCTTGATGTCACAGCCACAAAATTTGTTTTGCTGTATTATATCATCACAAATAAATAGTAAACAAAAACTCGACAATCCAACTGAATGCTTACAAATAAAGTTAACTTTGCATCTTGAAAAACTTGATTTGAATATAAAGAGCATGGTATATATACAACAAAAGCCCATTATTCCTTTATTGATTTGTTTAGTTGATTTTTAATATACTTATAAATGATTTTATCATTAAAAAATTTATAAAGACAATATTTTGACTATTCATTAAAAAAATACTAATTTATATATTTATGAAAATAATAGAATGGTTCAATTTCATTTTACCTCTGGTACATTTTTCTGGGGAAGTTATGGTAAAATAATTAAGAAGAGTATTATGGTATATTTTTTCTGGGGAAGTTATGGTAAATAATTAAGAAGAGCATTATAGAAAGTCCATAAAAATTGTATAAAGAGAAATAAAACTTTTTAATGGATTATTATAATTTAATGCTGCAATGAAGTATAATAAAATGTGTATATTAAATTTAACAATTCGAAAGAAAGAAATCACTAGGGGTGGCTTTTTCCCCCCTACCTTCTTTTACATATTGAGTGGAATAGTTTAACAGCATGAACTGCATAACTTTCAAACTTAACTTTCCTTATTTATATTAAATTTAAGATTTCCATAAAACTTTAAAAAAATTAAACAAGATAAATTTATAAAGTACATAATATTTAATATGAGCATTAAACAAACTTTTCCATTAAAATTAAAAGATATTATATATTAAATATATATACCAGTGATTAATATTCAAAGATGTCATATCAGTAATTAAATACCAAAAAATGTTATTCTATTGACTTTCTTAGTCAATGATACGCAAGGGCGATTAAAAAAAAAAGTTTTTTGTTTATAGATTAGTCACACACACAGTCTGAGCTATTTAATTCATGTATTTTTTGTTTTTGTTTTTTGTTTTTAAACAGTTTGTTTTTATATGTTCATGGAGGTCAAAAATAGTGCTTACAATATTGAAAAAATTTTGAATTCATACATGTACACTTCAATAATGTCTGTAAACAAATATTCTACACTTTTATTCAATTTTTGGCTTTTCAAAGTAGTTACAGGTATATTTTTATTTAGTTTAAAAAGGAAATTACTTTCATTTTAATTTTTTCAAATTGTAGTTCATGATTTTAGATATATCTTAAAGGATGTCCCGTGCATCGCATTAAAACTGCTAGAAGTTTTACTAGCAGTACTAATTTTTTTTTCAGACAGAAATAATTTCTAATCTACTTTGTACTTTTAAGAAGAAAAAAATTCTATTATTAAGACAAATTCATATTAATAATTTTTCAAAATATAAGCATTTTAAATTTGTCCCGTGCATCACACATCCTTATCCTGTGCATTGTTCATGTTAAAATAAGTGTTTAAAAAAGGGGGAAAATAAAAGACATTCCGAAATTTTTAGTGTTTACATATATATTTATGTTAAATGATAAAAAAAAAAAGTTTTTAAAAAATACAATTTTATTGATTGTTGTTACAAAAACATACATCTGTCTTTAATATAAATCTGAAAAACTGTAGTATCCTCGTGAATTTACAATTTCAGGAGCTTTTATCTTTTTCACTATGTTATTCTCTGTGTAGAACAGTTTGTCTTCATGTTTAGGTCATTTCCAATATGCACCATTTGTGCTGTTTGTCATCACAGATACTACAGTTTCTGCACCTATAATTTGAATTACCAGTCCAGGGTATTCCTTACCATCATAATTTACCAAGATCCAGTTTACTATCTCTATGTTGGTATCACTATGAGATTGTTCCTGCATAATTGGGTTAGCTGCATTTAGGAAGAGGGATAGTCCATCATTTCGTTTGCATTTCATTCCGTGTAACTTTGAAATGTTCAAAATAGGCACAGCATTAATCCATACATCATTATTTTGTGGAATATTTCTTTCTTCAACAAATAAAACTTTTGTTGCTGGCATTAAAACTTTTACCAAGTAGTAAAAATCAGAAGCAGATTGTACAATACCAGAAGATGTTTGCTTGCTCATAACTTTTTGACGAACAAGTGATTTTGCTCTTCCCCCTATACCGTCTACAACCTACTGGCAGTTTTTTTATGTAAATAAATATCTGCATCATGTGAATACATTATTAGTATCTCACTTGTCATGTATTCTCTAAATATAACAACCTAAATATATTGAGAAATGTTGTAAATATCAGGTGTGTGCAAACAAATCACACTTGTCCCGTGCATCACAGCCAAAAAATCAACATAAACTATTAATTAAATTTTATATTTACTTAATATTGAGTACACATCAATCTACTGATTGTTCTTTCATTAAAAAAAAATTATAGTCAGTAAATCCAAGAAACATTACAGAAATTAATATTAATACCACTATGATCAGAAATTCTGATTTTTTTGTGAATCCCGTGCATCACGCATGCATTTAAATTTTTTTGTTTGCCTAATTTTTAAATGTAGAAAAAAAATTCATATCAATTTGAAGTGCAAGTTAAGGGCTTATACCTCATAATTTTCAAAACATTGAATTACCTTAATTTCAGTAAAATTTATTGATTTAAAAACATGTAAATGTTCCATGCATCACGTAAGAATCGCCCAACTGAAGTTCATTAATGCCATGCAATTAAACTAAAAGTTTTCCAATAACATGCTTAATACACAAGTACCAATTAAGTATTTATTATTTGAACTGCCTTTTTCAGCTTACAAAACTTCTATTCATAAAGGGATTCAAACAAGACAATTTAATAATTAAATACATTGTTTACTTATCAATTTAAAACATTCACGGTAGCACTTGGAGTAAATTAAATCACCATTGACAAATCTTTTAATAAAAAAATTAATATTCCACATCATAGTTATACTGCAGGTTATTTAAACAATACATTTAAACAAATGCAATATTCTATCTATTATAATCTAAAAATATTCCTTTTTTTTTTTCTTTCTTTTTTTAAATAAATGATGAAAATCAAATAATAAATTTGAACAAATGCAATATTCTATTATTTATTTTGATCTAAAAATATTCTTCAATTTTTTTTATATGAATGAATTTGAACAAACGCAATATTCTACTATTAATTATGATCTAAAATTATTTCCCAATTTTTTTTTAATAAATGACGAAAACAATCTGGAATAAATACTAGTTATACTCTATAAAGTATTGATGCATGTTAAAATACTTAAGAGATAAGAGAACATGAAAACATTTTTCAAAAGAAACATGCTTTATTTAATAAATAAAAAAGAGTATTAATATTTTTTAGCATGCAAATTTAAATAAATCATAAAAAAAAGATTATTCAGATGTAAAAAATAATTTTGGAATACAAGTTCATTATTAGGATCAAATCAAAATATAAAATCATTGATGAATATCCTGAAATCACAAAATGTTTAATTGCTGGACAATATTTGGTAACTTCAAAATATTGTCCAGCATTCAGATTATTGCACAGCATAGCGCGTTATAGAATATCATGTACTAAACGGGTACATAATTTTTAAAAAATGTTTGCTTCATATTAAAAGAATGAGATTAAGAAAGACTAATCTTTCAGGTTATATTAAGGATATAAAAAGTTCCAATTACCTATATAACTAGATTACTGGTCATCTTCTTTGAATTTTGTATTATAAATAGGCATGTATTGAAGAACTAATTTCCAGTCAGTGAAATATAAAAATGCTAATCCGCCGGATGCTCCAAAGCATGCTGCTGTTTTCACCCTTTACAAAAGAAAATAAGTACACGAAAATTAAAACATTTACTCATTTATAGAAAATTGACATAAAAATGTACAAAATATGACCTTGCAATACACGATTACATTGACCTTTACGAACAGATATAACAAACAGCAAACAGTTCACTCTTACCAATTTCGGGCGAGGTTAATGTTGTGTTTCCCAACGAGCCGAGTGAGCATTATTTTGGCAGAATATTACAAAAACAAACTGTTTTCAGGCAAAACGATACTACAGATAGAAACTCTCACGACCGGTTGTATTTACTTACAATTTTCTTTGGCATCGATGACGTTGTTGCCAGCTCATAAAATACTTAAATCAATATAGTCAGATTTAGATACTTAGAAATCACGTGATAAAAGGCAAAAGACGTTGCTTTATCTTTTCTTTCTGGCAAATATTCATAGCATATATTATTTGAAACTTGCAAATCTTTCAAAAATAAAATTTTCATGATATTTTTGCACTTGGAATGACTGAATTATAGCATATGCAATATTAAAATTTTATTTTGTTTGAATATTTGAAATTATTTTATTTACTTTTCTATATTCCTTTCACTGGCAATATTTGTTTAAAAATTTGCACAGTTGCATTTTATACCTTCAAGTATACTAAGTACAGAGACAATACTTTATTTGTCAAAGAATACGAATTCCAGACTTTGAAGATCTTGTGCAAGCTTGAGGTTTAAACTCGCAACGTTAGGGTTCATAGCCGAGTAACAAAGCCACTAGAGAAAAGTGTACACACCTTTTCAGAGGTTGTTATCTGGCTTATGAAGTTACCACCACAATAATCACCCATCAGTGAGTCGGTGGGGTTTATCGCTCCAGTTATAGCGAGCGACGAACATGATTATCGCACTAGGCGTTATGGCAAGTGACGGCGAGCGTGTGTGAGTAGTTGCTGCAGGTAAATGGAGCCACGAGAGCTGAATGAAATATGAGGTTGTTCAGAACAAGGGTCACCAATGTGCAAGCTTGAGTGTTCGAACTCACAACGTTAGGGTTCATAGCCGAGGAACAAAGCCACTAGACAAAAGTGTACACTCCTTTCCTGAGGTTGTTATCTGGCTTATGAAGTTACCACCATAATCTCTACGTGAAATTGGGTTTATATTAAGCTAGCTCCAGTCAATCGAGTAAGAACATGCAAACGCAGAAAATCTTCAGCAGCACGTATCTGTCCATTTGAGACAAATACTTGCTCATATCCACTCATTCAGAGCATGTACAAGCTCTTTTGTGCGCATGCATAATCTTACTGGAAACTTATAACTGTCTGAATATAAATCCACCTAGAAATCGAAAACAAATTTTTGGAATTAGGTCTGCCTATCTGTAGATAACTCAAAAATACTTTGAGCTAGATGAATGGTCTTTAAGCTGAATTTGTAAATTTCTATCAAATTTTCTGAACAAATTCTGTTCAGAGGAAATTTGTCAATTCGGCTGCCAAAAATTTACACTAAAACGATAAGTGCAAAAATAAGAGTTTTACAGTTTTCGACGAATAAAATTTGATACATAGATTTAACCCATCCAGAGCCGACTGTCTAGCTTAAGAATGTTCTTAAAACGGCCTCAGTCAAAATAAAGGTTGAATACAGTTTACTAGATAAGAAATTGGCAGAACGTTCGTAAACCGGCCTGGTATGTTTTTGCTTTCCCCTGACCATTCACAACAGAGGGGAAACTTTCCCGCGTCTCGACCATCACCACCCCCTAAACACCGGGGATTTTTAATAGTACTGACTGATCAATCAAGTAATAAATCTGTCGAAGCAGGGCAATTGCCATGTGGTTTTTAGACTAAGAAGTTGGTTTTCGCTCTGAGAACTAAGGACTTGTCTTTTAATCTGCAATGTTTACAGAAAATAGAATTTGTTCAAAAATAAATTTTAAAAAAATTCCTCAATATAATTTTATAAATTTTTATTAGTAATAGAAAAATTTGTTTAATAAATTATTTAAAAGGAATTATCATTCATCAAATTGCATTACAAATATAATACATTCTTTTTACTGACATTCAGTGAATTTTAATTAAGTTTTTTTCTAATTTTTAGTTGTAAGCATTTTACTCGCATATTATATATATAATGGATGAATATACAGTTCTCTGATTGAGATAAATAATAAAAATTTATTATTAATAATTTAAAAATACTACATTCATTTCGGAAATAAATCTGTTATTGAAAATTATAAATAAATATTTGTATTAGTTTTTTTGTTTTTTTAGATATTTGTTTTTCATTCCATTTTTTTAAGTTCTGAAAATAATAAAACAATCTTTTGTCAATATATAGTAGTTGAATATTTAATTGATAATATGTTGATGAAAATATTATTAACTTGAATATTTTTGACTTATTATCTTATTTTGAAATAATTAAAAAAATAAGTTGAAATAATAAATTTTTAAAGTTAATTTTAATATTTAAATAAGAAAACATATTAATGTATCCATTTACTCACGAGGCTTATATCTGATAAAAATCATCAGTTCATTCATATATTTAATAAGTGAATATTTTGAATGTCAATTTCTTATATCATTCCTAATCTTGTCACAAATCTTGGTAAAAATGACTCATAGTCAATGCAGAAATATTTTCATAAATCCATGCATTTCTCTGCTGACAAATATTGCGAAGAATCTTTCCTTCATCTTACTCCATCAATGAAATCAAAATTTCAATTGTACCCATTTTATTAAGTTACAATATTATGATTTTTTTATGAAAATTCGTAAATTATCTCGTAGATAAAAACGAGACTTAGCTGCATGTGTCCAGCAATTAAGAATTACTCTTTCAGACCGTTGCTTCCATGCTCTTCATTTCTGAACAATTCAAACGAATTTCATTGAAAATATTTATAAGGTATTTCACTGCATGTGAATTTCAAAAGATGGATGCACAATAAAATAAAAGAAAAACAATCTAGAGTAAGTAATCATAACTTCAGCAACGTTTAAAACCCGTAAGGGAAAAATAAGGTCTTTATTTCATTGCAACAATAAAAATACTTGCTACAAATTTTGACACATTAATTAAAATAAAACAAATTATAGATATTAATGAATCTGTAATAATTTTGCCAGTTTGTGGAGGAAGGGCAGAGTTCTTCATTTAAAGGATCTTATCCTCCGATCACAAAAATTGGATGGAAGAAAAGTGGCTTAACAATGACATAGCATATTAAGAAGGTTGTGCTAAATCAGAAATAATATATGTATAAGTTATTTTATATATATAAGAAATATAGAGAGAAGCTTGAATTATTTACGTCGCAGAATAAATTAGCAAAGACTCGGTCGGAGAATTATGTTGGGGCGGTAAAGCAGGGAGTTATTGGTGGTCTAGTCACAGATAACTCATCGGGGTTTCATGATGTTAAAATTTTCTTAGTATATGTAACCATTTCTTATCAAAGCAAAAATAATATTCACAAATAGCTTTTAAAAAATGCAAAAGCTAATATTTTCATAAATTATTAATTTTTAAAGCATAATAAAAATTTTAATTAAAATTTAATTTTTTTAAAAAATTTGTTTTAGCCAGATTTCTAAATCATTGCTAGAGATAAATTGAATAATTCCAAACCATATAAGTCAAAAATAGTATTTAATATCAAAATATTTCTATATTTATTCAAAATTTTACGAGTTAAAGTTCCCGCACATGCGCAGAATTCATTCGTATTCTTAGCATTGTGCTTTCAGACCAGATTCACACCGGGTTTAAAATTTTATTGGACAGTCGTAATGAGACTCTTAGACCCTTCAGAAGCTCTCGGGTTTCGATGCTTGGTGGCTGGATTGCTAGAGTGTAGCTCTTCGTTTTGCAGGTCTTCAGTTCGAGGCTCGAAGCCGACAAATATATATATATATATATATATATATATATATATATATATATATATATATATATATATATATATATATATATATATATATATATATATATATATATATATATATATATATATATATATATATATATATATATATATATATATATATATATATATATATATATATATATATATATATATATATATTGTTATGAATTCTGTAAATTGGTGTAATTTGTCTTATGATAATGAATGTTATATGTATCCCAATTTTCTAGAGGGATCCTGATTTCTTGAATTCTCTCCAAGGTTCTGGATTTTTCTAATATGACGTAACTTCCTGTTAGTGACGTCACTTCCGGCAGAGAGCATATAAAAACAAGCACGAAAGATTAGGAGTTGTATTGGAGCCTTAGACAGCAAGCAAGCTGTAGGCTGGTGACTGAGCTATTGAATGCGCAGTGTTATTCTTGTAGTCTTCGTTAAATAAATAGCTTTATTTATTATTTTTAAAAGGATTCTGCTTATTGAATTTACTCTAAGCACATCGCAGGAAATTCGTAACAAATTGGCGTCAGAAGTGGGATCGAATAGTGAAGATAAAGGAAAATGGCTGATCTTCATCGAGAATCTCTGTCGAAACTCACTGTGGCCGCATTGAAAGACGAACTGTCGGCGAGGAATTTGCCCACATCAGGACTGAAAGATGACTTGATCGGACGTCTTCGAGAAGCTCTTGAAAGAGAGCAAAGTTGTGGTGGTATATCCGACAACGTTGGTGAAACCAATGAGCAGAGTAAGAAAGCTGCGGAAGAAAAGCAGAAGGAAGAATCCGCATTGGAAGACAAATTAACGCAACTTTTGTCATTCATGACAGAAATGAAAGCTGGACAAGTTGAAATGAAAACAGAAATGAAAGCAGGACAAGTCGAAATGAAAGCAGGACAAGCAGAAATGAAATCTGAGATGAAGGAAATTAATAACGCCGTGAAGGTAGCCAATGCTAAAGTAGAGGAATTTGAAGGAAGATTAGAAGAAATGGAAAAGAAATTTGAGAAATTGAAGCAAGAAATGGAAGTTCAAGTTACTGAAGAATCAAGAGAGTCCTATGAAACTCCTCAAGAATTTGGATTGGCTGCTGCAAATCAATCTCAAAATGCTCGATATATGCCTGTTGTCAACAGACCCTGTATGAAATTACTGCCGTATGACGGACAAACATCTTGGCAGGTGTATAAGACGCAGTTCGCCATTGTCGCAGAAGCTAATGGCTGGGATCCAATTACCAAAGCTCGCCAATTGGCTTCTTCTCTCCGAGCCTAAGCTGCAGATATACTGAGGACCATTCCCGATAATGAACAGTTAAATTTTGATGCTCTTTCAAGTGCCCTAGAGTTGCGTTTTGGCGAGAAATGCCTGAAGGATTATAGCCGACTTCAGTTAAAGACTCGCCAACAAAAACCCAACGAAACCCTTCAAGAGCTCGCAACGGACATTGAAAAGCTGTCCCACCTCGACTTCTCCGATTGTCCTACTGAAGTAAGAGAGACTTTAGCTGTGCAGTATTTCGTCGATGGCGTCAGAGACGTAGAAATACAAAAGGCACTACGAATGGCGGAAACTAAGGATCTGAAGTCCGCTTTAGTCTACGCGATCAAGTTTGAAGCGGCACAACAAGCATCGAGAAGGGATCGTCACTTTATCAGAGGTGCGGAGGTGAAACGAGATGAGGATCCTTTACTTAAAGTTATGACACAACTGTTAGAGGAGTTCCGGGGGATGAAGCAGAGGTCTGGAGAGGAGACAGGCAAATTTAAAAGAAACAACGCCCGTTGCTGGAAATGTGGAGCAGAAGGCCATCTCCAAAGGCAATGCCAGGCTCGCCAAGATCAACGGCCTAGGAGCCTGTCGAGGAATAATATTCAGGAAAACAAGGTAGTGGCGGTCTCGCGGGGCGGAGGTTGCCAGAGAATGAAAAGCCCCATTTTGAAGTGTTACAAATTTCATCAAGCAGCGAGAATGGACTGTTTATTGAAGCGAATGTAAATGGATTTCCGTGTCGAATGGTCGTTGACACAGGGGCCAATGTCACCATTTTGCGCCAAGATTTAGCACAACAACTTGGCGTAAAAATTCTTCGGACACCGGCCTGCGTTACCCTTCAGACCGTGAAAGGGGATAAAATCCCCATTATTGGCAAGATGCATATAACAATTAAGTTTGGAAATGTGTTATATGGCCATACCGTGTTTGTAGCCGAAATCACCGACATTTTTATACTCGGTTTGGACTTTTTAACAAAACATAATTTTGTAATTGACTTTGAGAATAATGTGCTACGCTCAAATTCGGAAGATGTAGCGTTATTCCAGTTAGGAGCTGTTGAAAGAGAACCGTGTCATCGAATCACTTGTAAAAGTGATATTACTATTCCAGCTCGAATTGAGATGCTTGTAAGAGGGGCCGCTGAGAAAAGTCAAAACTTTCGACATGGTCTAACTGAATTTCCGGACTCTGAAAATTTTCCAAAAGGTGTATTGGTTGCTTCCGCACTGGTAGATCTTTCGAAGGAAACTGTACCAGTCAGAGTTGTTAATCTAACTGGTAATCCTAAAACAATCAGGAAAGGCGACGTATTAGCAACATGTGCTCCAGTCACCTGTATACAGAAACATCCCGAAATCATGTCGAAAAAGCCTTCTAAAGAACTCGAACTGAATCTGTTGAAGCCCACCGAATTGAATGAGGAACAGAAAAGTGTAGCATGGATGCTTATTGACGAATACGAGGAACTGTTTTCCTGTACATCTGGTGACCTCGGGAGAACGAAATTGGCTCAACATCGAATTGAAACTGGGAATCACTCTCCTATTAAACAGAATCCCCGAAGACTACCAATTGCTAAGACAACAGAAGTTAAAGATCTACTAAGGGACATGCAGGAAAGAGATGTCATCGAGCCTTCGTCGAGTCCCTGGGCTTCTCCCATCGTGTTAGCCCGAAAGAAAGATGGATCTACGAGATTTTGTGTAGACTATCGACGGCTCAATGATGTCACAAAAAAGGACAGTTATCCACTTCCACGAATCGATGACACGTTAGACATTCTTAGCGGAAACAAGTGGTTCTCTACCTTGGATTTGAAAAGCGGTTATTGGCAAATAGAGATACATCCTGAAGACCGTGAAAAGACAGCATTACGACAGGAGGACAAGGACTTTGGCAGTTTAAGGTCATGCCGTTTGGTCTCTGTAATGCACCAGCTACCTTCGAACGCCTCATGGAGACAGTGTTGAACGGACTCACTCCTGAAGCTTGCCTTGTTTATTTAGACGACATCATCATTGTAGGGAAAAGTTTCGAGGAACACCTCAGCAACCTAAGGAGAGTATTTGAAAAATTGAAAGAGGCCAAATTGAAGCTAAACCCCTCCAAATGCAACTTATTCCGTCACGAGGTGAATTATCTGGGTCACATAATTTCTGCTGATGGTGTTAGAACTGATCCACAGAAAGTGTCAGCTGTAAAAGACTGGAGGCGCCATAAAAATGTGCATGAGCTTAGAAGTTTTCTCGGTCTGTGCACATATTACAGAAGATTTGTTAAAGGATTTTCTTCAATCGCGAGACCTCTACACAGGCTGACTGAAAACAAACAGAAGTTCTTGTGGACAGACGAATGCGAGGAAGCATTTAATAGCTTGAAGGCGGCTCTAACATCGTCTCCCATTCTAGTTTATCCGGATCCCGAAAAGCAATTCATTCTTGACACGGACGCAAGCCATGAAAGTGTCGGAGCAGTTTTATCCCAAGAAATTAACGGCCAAGAACATGTCATCGCATACTGGAGCAAGTGTCTTTCAAAGCCTGAAAGAAATTACTGCGTCACCAGAAAAGAATTACTGGCCATTGTAAAAGCTGTTGAGAACTTTCATAGTTATCTTTACGGTCGGAAGTTTCTGCTCCGAACGGATCATGCGTCCCTGACATGGCTTTTAAATTTTAAGAACACCGAAGGCCAGATAGCTAGATGGATTCAGAAACTTGAAGAGTACGATTTCGAGATCAAACATCGCAAGGGGTCCCTTCATGGTAATGCTGACGCCTTATCAAGAAGACCATGCTCGAATGCTTGTTCTTACTGCACTACAGTCGAGAAGAAATATGACATGATAACACCTGTCATTCGTCAAATAAAGGATTCGGTATCGACACAAATAGACCGTTGGAGCGATAAAGAAGTCAGAGAAGCTCAACTTACGGATCCCGACATAAAACCTATCTTGGAACTTCTTGAATCATCTAGCACTAGACCCAGTTGGCAAGATATCTCCAGCTATCGTCCGGATAGCAAACGCTATTGGGCTCTCTGGGATTCACTCCATATTCGTAATGGTGTATTATACAGAAAATGGGAGTCTGAGGATAGCAAAACATCAAAATGGCAATTAGTACTCCCACGATCAAGAATACCGGAAGTGTTGGAACAATTACACAGTAGTCCAACCGGAGGTCATTTTGGAATATTGAAGACCATCCAAAAGGTTCGGGAGCGGTTTTTCTGGAGCAAAGTAAGAGATGACGTAGAAAGATGGTGCAAGTCCTGCGATGCATGTGGGGCCCGAAAAGGACCCAAAACACGATGCCGTGGAAAATTACGGCGCTATAATGTAGGGGCACCATTTGAAAGAATCGCGTTGGACATCTTAGGGCCTCTCCCACGTTCAAATGATGGCTGCAAATACATCTTAGTTGTCAAGGATTATTTTACCAAGTGGCCCGAGGCTTACCCGATCGCTGATCAAGAAGCTACAACAGTTGCCGAAGTATTACTGCAGAACTGGATTTCTCGCTATGGGACGCCCCTTCAGATGCACTCTGATCAAGGCAGAAATTTCACTTCTGCTGTATTCAAGGCATTTTGTGTCCTTCTTAAGATTGATAAGACACAAACTACCCCCTTACATCCCCAGTCAGACGGCATGGTTGAGAGATTTAATAGAACGATCTTAAACCATCTCTCTATCCACGTTTCCATGAATCAACAAGACTGGGATCGGAAGCTTCCTATGTTCCTGCTTGCCTATCGAAGTGCCGTCCATGAAACCACTGGATTCACTCCCTCCCAGATGCTCTTCGGTCGTGAACTCCGTCTGCCCTGTGATCTCCTGTTTGGGCGCCCTCCTGATGTGCCTTCTTCTCCTGAAGAATATGTCCATGAACTACAGGAACGTTTAGAAAGTGTGCACGAGTTCGCCCGTAATCGGATCGACATCGCAACGGAAAAGATGAAGACCAGGTACGACTCGAGAGCTACAGGACATGAATTTCACGAAGGTGACAAGGTTTGGTTTTGGAACCCGATTCGACGAAAAGGACTTTCTCCAAATTTACAGACAAATTGGGACGGTCCATATACAGTCCTAAAAAGACTAAATGACGTTGTGATTCGTATCCAAAAATCTAAGAACTCAAGGCCTAGGGTAGTGCATTGTGATCGGCTGGCCCCTTATTTTTGTAACTCTAGGGACGAAACTAGCTGATCGAAAGAGCCACTTATATGCTTGTATGTAACTGTGTACTGTCGACCATTGTATATACTTGTAAATAATTTTTACCTATTCAAGGATTGTACTGCCCGGGACGTGCAGTCCTTGAGAGGGGGGCAATGTTACGAATTCTGTAAATTGGTGTAATTTGTCTTATGATAATGAATGTTATATGTATCCCATTGTATTTCAATAGCAAGTCGCCAAATTGGCGAGATATTGGCTCATTGGCGATGTTTTAGGCAACTAATTTTTGTCGCCAAATTTGGCGACATTTCGCCAAGTTTGGCGACGGAAGTTGGAAACCTTGGCGACAGAGAGAATTTTCTAGAGGGATCCTGATTTCTTGAATTCTCTCCAAGGTTCTGGATTTTTCTAATATGACATAACTTCCTGTTAGTGACGTCATTTCCGGCAGAGAGCATATAAAAACAAGCACGAAAGATTAGGAGTTGTATTGGAGCCTAGACAACAAGCAAGCTGTAGGCTGGTGACTGAGCTATTGAATGCGCAGTGTTATTCTTGTATTCTTCGTTAAATAAATAGCTTTATTTATTATTTTTAAAAGGATTCTGCTTATTGAATTTACTCTAGGCACATCGCAGGAAATTCGTAACAATATATATATATATATATATATATATAATTTTTTTTAGCTATTTTCCTCCTTCATTCCTAGAGATAGATTGAATAATTCCAAATCATGTACGTCAAAAATAATATTTAATATCAAAATATTTCTATATTTATTCGAAATTTTACGAGTCAATTTCCCGCACATGCGCAGAATTCATTCGAATTCTTAGCATTGTGCTTTTAGACCAGATTGACACCGTATTTAAAATTTTACTGGACAGTCATAATGAGATTCTTAGACCCTTCAGGAGCTCTCAGGTTACGAGACTTGGTGGCTGGATCGGCAGAGTGTAGCGCTTAGTTTTGCAGGTCTTCAGTTCGAGGCTCGAAGCCGACAAATATTTATATATTTTTCTTTTTTTTATATTTTATTTTAGCTTGTTTCCTCCATTATTCCTTGAGATAAATTGAATAATTCCAAATATTATACGTCAAAAATAGTATTTAATATCAAAATATTTGTATATTTATCAAATTTTACGAGTTAAATTTCCCGCACATGCGCACAATTCATTCGTATTCTTAGCATTGTGCTTTTAGACCAGATTGACACCGTATTTAAAATGTTACTAGACAGTCGTAATGAGACTCTTAGACCCTTAAGAAGCCCTCGGGTTACGAAGCTTGGTGGCTGGATCTTAAGAGTGTAGAGCTTAGTTTTGCAGTTCTTCAGTTCGAGGCACGAAGCCGACAAATATTTTTATATTTTTTCTTTTTTTTATATTTTATATTAGCTTGTTTCCTGCATCATTCCCAGAGATAAATTGTATAATTCCAAATCATATACGTCAAAAATAGAATTTAATATCAAAAAATTTCTATATTTATTCGAAATTTTAGGAGTTAAATTTCCCGCACATGCGCAGAATTCATTCGTATTCTTAGCATTGTGCTTTTAGACCAGATTGACACCGTATTTAAAATTTTACTTTAAAGTCGTAATGAGATTCTTAGACTCTTCAGAAGCCCTCGGGTTACGAGGCTTGGTGGCTGGATCGGAAGAGTGTAGCGCTTTGTTTTGCAGTTCTTCAGTTCGAGGCTCGAAGCCGACAAATATTTTTATATATTTTTCTTTTTTTTATATTTTATTTTAGCTGGTTTTCTGCATTATTCCTAGAGATAAATTGAATAATTCCAAATAATATACGTCAAAAATAGTATTTAATATCAAAACATTTGTATATTTATTCGAAATTTTACGAGTTAAATTTCCCGCACATGCGCACAATTCATTCGTATTCTTAGCATTGTGCTTTTAGACCAGATTGACACCGTATTTAAAATTTTACTAGACAGTCGTAATGAGACTCTTAGACCCTTAAGAAGCCCTCGGGTTACGAAGCTTGGTGGCTGAATCTTAAGAGTGTAGAGCTTAGTTTTGCAGTTCTTCAGTTCGAGTCACGAAGCCGACAAATATTTTTATATTTTTTCTTTTTTTTATATTTTATATTAGCTTGTTTCCTGCATCATTCCTAGAGATAAATTGAATAATTCCAAATCATATACGTCAAAAATAGAATTTAATATCAAAATATTTCTATATTTATTCGAAATTTTAGGAGTTAAATTTCCCGCACATGCGCAGAATTCATTCGTATTCTTAGCATTGTGCTTTTAGACCAGATTGACACCGTATTTAAAATTTTACTTTTAAGTCGTAATGAGATTCTTAGACCCTTCAGAAGCCCTCGTTTTACGAGGCTTGGTGGCTTGATCGGAAGAGTGTAGCGCTTTGTTTTGCAGTTCTTCAGTTCGAGGCTCGAAGCCGACAAATATTTTTATATATTTTTCTTTTTTTATATTTTATTTTAGCTGGTTTTCTGCATTATTCCTAGAGATAAATTGAATAATTCCAAATAATATACGTCAAAAATAGTATTTAATATCAAAATATTTCTATATTTATTCGAAATTTTACGAGATAAATTTTCCGCACATGCGCACAATTCATTCGTATTCTTAGCATTGTGCTTTTAGACCAGATTGACACCGTATTTAAAATTTTACTAGACAGTCGTAATGAGACTCTTAGACCCTTAAGAAGCCCTCGTTTTACGAAGCTTGGTGGCTGGATCGTAAGAGTGTAGAGCTTAGTTTTGCAGTTCTTCAGTTCGAGGCACGAAGCCGACAAATATTTTTATATATTTTTCTTTTTTTTATATTTTATATTAGCTTGTTTCCTCCATCATTCCTAGAGATAAATTAAATAATTCCAAATCATACACGTCAAAAATAGAATTTAATATCAAAATATTTCTATATTTATTCGAAATTTTACGAGTTAAATTTCCCGCACATGCGCAGAATTCATTCGTATTTTTAGCATTGTGCTTTTAGACCAGATTGACACCGTATTTAAAATTTTACTAGACAGTCGTAATGAGACTCTTAGACCCTTCAGATGCCCTCGGGTAACGAAGCCTGGTGGCTGGATCTTAAGAGTGTAGAGCTTAGTTTTGCAGTTCTTCAGTTCGAGGCTCGAAGCCGACAAATATTTTTATATATTTTTCTTTTTTTTATATTTTATTTTAGCTGGTTTTCTGCATTATTCCTAGAGATAAATTGAATAATTCAAAATAATATACGTCAAAAATAGTATTTAATATCAAAATATTTCTATATTTATTCGAAATTTTACGAGTTAAATTTCCCGCACATGCGCAGAATTCATTCGTATTTTTAGCATTGTGCTTTTAGACCAGATTGACACCGTATTTAAAATTTTACTAGACAGTCGTAATGAGACTCTTAGACCCTTCAGATGCCCTCGGGTAACGAAGCCTGGTGGCTGGATCTTAAGTGTGTAGAGCTTAGTTTTGCAGTTCTTCAGTTCGAGGCTCGAAGCCGACAAATATTTTTATATATTTTTCTTTTTTTTTATATTTTATTTTAGCTGGTTTTCTGCATTATTCCTAGAGATAAATTGAATAATTCCAAATAATATACGTCAAAAATAGTATTTAATATCAAAATATTTCTATATTTATTCGAAATTTTACGAGTTAAATTTTCCGCACATGCGCACAATTCATTCGTATTCTTAGCATTGTGCTTTCAGACCAGATTGACACCGTGTTTAAAATTTTACTTTAAACTCTTAATGAGATTCTTAGACCCTTCAAAAGCTCTCAGGTTACGAGGCATCGTGGCTGGATCGAAAGAGTGTAGCGCTTAGTTTTGCAGGACTTCAGTTCGAGGCTCGAAGCCGACAAATATTTTTATATATTTTTCTTTTTTTTACATTTTATTTTAGCTGGTTTCCTCCATCATTCCTAGAGATAAATTGAATAATTCCAAATCATATACGTCAAAAATAGAATTTAATATCAAAATATTTCTATATTTATTCGAAATTTTACGAGTTAAAGTTCCCGCACATGCGCAGAATTCATTCGTATTCTTAGCATTGTGCTTTCAGACCAGATTGACACCGTGTTTAAAATTTTACTTTAAAGTCGTAATGAGATTCTTAGACCCTTCAGAAGCTCTCAGGTTACGAGGTATCGTGGCTGGATCGACAGAGTGTAGCGCTTAGTTTTGCAGGACTTCAGTTCGAGGCTCGAAGCCGACAAATATTTTTATATATTTTTCTTTTTTTTTATATTTTATTTTAGCTGGTTTCCTCCCTCATTCCTAGAGATAAATTGAATAATTCCAAATCATATACGTCAAAAATAGAATTTAATATCAAAATATTTCTATATTTATTCGAAATTTTACGAGTTAAAGTTGACGCACATGCGCAGAATTCATTCGTATTCTTAGCATTGTGCTTTCAGACCAGATTGACACCGTGTTTAAAATTTTACTTTAAAGTCGTAATGAGATTCTTAGACCCTTCAGAAGCTCTCAGGTTACGAGGCATCGTGGCTGGATCGACAGAGTGTAGCGCTTAGTTTTGCAGGACTTCAGTTCGAGGTTCGAAGCCGACAAATATTTTTATATATTTTTCTTTTTTTTATATTTTATTTTAGTATCTTTCCTCCATCATTCCTAGAGATAAATTGAATAATTCCAAATAATATACGTCAAAAATAGAATTTTATATCAAAATATTTCTATATTTATTCGAAATTTTACGAGTTAATGTTCTCGCACATGCGCAGAATTCATTCGTATTCTTAGCATTGTGCTTTCAGACCGGATTGACACCGTGTTTAAAATTTTACTTTAAAGCCGTAATGAGATTTTTAGACCCTTCAGAAGCTCTCAGGTTACGAGGCATCGTGGCTGGATCGACAGAGTGTAGCGCTTAGTTTTGCAGGACTTCAGTTCGAGGCTCGAAGCCGACAAATATTTTTATATATTTTTCTTTTTTTTATATTTTATTTTAGCATCTTTCCTCCATCATACCTAGAGATAAATAGAATAATTCCAAATCATATACGTCAAAAATAGAATTTCATATCAAAATATTTCTATATTTATTCGAAATTTTACGAGTTAAACGTCCCGCACATGCGCAGAATTCATTCGTATTCTTAGCATTGTGCTTTCAGACCAGATTGACACCGTGTTTAAAATTTTACTTTAAAGTCGTAATGAGATTCTTAGACCCTTCAGAAGCTCTCAGGTTACGAGGCATCGTGGCTGGATCGACAGAGTGTAGCGCTTAGTTTTGCAGGACTTCAGTTCGAGGCTCGAAGCCGACAAATATTTTTATATATTTTTCTTTTTTTTATATTTTATTTTAGTATCTTTCCTCCATCATTCCTAGAGATAAATTGAATAATTCCAAATAATATACGTCAAAAATAGAATTTTATATCAAAATATTTCTATATTTATTCGAAATTTTAAGAGTTAAAGTTCCCGCACATGCGCAGAATTCATTCGTATTCTTAGCATTGTGCTTTCAGACCAAATTGACACCGTGTTTAAAATTTTACTTTAAAGTCGTAATGAGATTCTTAGACCCTTCAGAAGCTCTCAGGTTACGAGGCATCGTGGCTGGATCGACAGAGTGTAGCGCTTAGTTTTGCAGGACTTCAGTTCGAGGCTCGAAGCCGACAAATATTTTTATATATTTTTCTTTTTTTATATTTTATTTTAGCATTTTTTCTCCATCATTCCTAGAGATAAATGGAATAATTCCAAATAATATACGTCAAAAATAGAATTTAATATCAAAATATTTCTATATTTATTCGAAATTTTACGAGTTAATGTTCCCGCACATGCGCAGAATTCATTCGAATTCTTAGCATTGTGCTTTTAGACCAGATTGACACCGTATTTAAAATTTTACTGGACAGTCGTAATGAGATTCTTAGACCCTTCAGGAGCTCTCAGGTTACGAGACTTGGTGGCTGGATCGGCAGAGTGTAGCGCTTAGTTTTGCAGGTCTTCAGTTCGAGGCTCGAAGCCGACAAATATTTATATATTTTTCTTTTTTTTATATTTTATTTTAGTATCTTTCCTCCATCATTCCTAGAGATAAATTGAATAATTCCAAATAATATACGTCAAAAATAGAATTTTATATCAAAATATTTCTATATTTATTCGAAATTTTAAGAGTTAAAGTTCCCGCACATGCGCAGAATTCATTCGTATTCTTAGCATTGTGCTTTCAGACCAAATTGACACCGTGTTTAAAATTTTACTTTAAAGTCGTAATGAGATTCTTAGACCCTTCAGAAGCTCTCAGGTTACGAGGCATCGTGGCTGGATCGACAGAGTGTAGCGCTTAGTTTTGCAGGACTTCAGTTCGAGGCTCGAAGCCGACAAATATTTTTATATATTTTTCTTTTTTTATATTTTATTTTAGCATCTTTTCTCCATCATTCCTAGAGATAAATGGAATAAGTCCAAATAATATACGTCAAAAATAGAATTTAATATCAAAATATTTCTATATTTATTCGAAATTTTACGAGTTAATGTTCCCGCACATGCGCAGAATTCATTCGAATTCTTAGCATTGTGCTTTTAGACCAGATTGACACCGTATTTAAAATTTTACTGGACAGTCGTAATGAGATTCTTAGACCCTTCAGGAGCTCTCAGGTTACGAGACTTGGTGGCTGGATCGGCAGAGTGTAGCGCTTAGTTTTGCAGGTCTTCAGTTCGAGGCTCGAAGCCGACAAATATTTATATATTTTTCTTTTTTTTATATTTTATTTTAGCTTGTTTCCTCCATTATTCCTTGAGATAAATTGAATAATTCCAAATAATATACGTCAAAAATAGTATTTAATATCAAAATATTTGTATATTTATTCGAAATTTTACGAGTTAAATTTCCCGCACATGCGCACAATTCATTCGTATTCTTAGCATTGTGCTTTTAGACCAGATTGACACCGTATTTAAAATGTTACTAGACAGTCGTAATGAGACTCTTAGACCCTTAAGAAGCCCTCGGGTTACGAAGCTTGGTGGCTGGATCTTAAGAGTGTAGAGCTTAGTTTTGCAGTTCTTCAGTTCGAGGCACGAAGCCGACAAATATTTTTATATTTTTTTCTTTTTTTTATATTTTATATTAGCTTGTTTCCTGCATCATTCCCAGAGATAAATTGTATAATTCCAAATCATATACGTCAAAAATAGAATTTAATATCAAAATATTTCTATATTTATTCGAAATTTTAGGAGTTAAATTTCCCGCACATGCGCAGAATTCATTCGTATTCTTAGCATTGTGCTTTTAGACCAGATTGACACCGTATTTAAAATTTTACTTTAAAGTCGTAATGAGATTCTTAGACTCTTCAGAAGCCCTCGGGTTACGAGGCTTGGTGGCTGGATCGGAAGAGTGTAGCGCTTTGTTTTGCAGTTCTTCAGTTCGAGGCTCGAAGCCGACAAATATTTTTATATATTTTTCTTTTTTTTATATTTTATTTTAGCTGGTTTTCTGCATTATTCCTAGAGATAAATTGAAATATTCCAAATAATATACGTCAAAAATAGTATTTAATATCAAAACATTTGTATATTTATTCGAAATTTTACGAGTTAAATTTCCCGCACATGCGCACAATTCATTCGTATTCTTAGCATTGTGCTTTTAGACCAGATTGACACCGTATTTAAAATTTTACTAGACAGTCGTAATGAGACTCTTAGACCCTTAAGAAGCCCTCGGGTTACGAAGCTTGGTGGCTGAATCTTAAGAGTGTAGAGCTTAGTTTTGCAGTTCTTCAGTTCGAGTCACGAAGCCGACAAATATTTTTATATTTTTTCTTTTTTTTATATTTTATATTAGCTTGTTTCCTGCATCATTCCTAGAGATAAATTGAATAATTCCAAATCATATACGTCAAAAATAGAATTTAATATCAAAATATTTCTATATTTATTCGAAATTTTAGGAGTTAAATTTCCCGCACATGCGCAGAATTCATTCGTATTCTTAGCATTGTGCTTTTAGACCAGATTGACACCGTATTTAAAATTTTACTTTTAAGTCGTAATGAGATTCTTAGACCCTTCAGAAGCCCTCGTTTTACGAGGCTTGGTGGCTTGATCGGAAGAGTGTAGCGCTTTGTTTTGCAGTTCTTCAGTTCGAGGCTCGAAGCCGACAAATATTTTTATATATTTTTCTTTTTTTATATTTTATTTTAGCTGGTTTTCTGCATTATTCCTAGAGATAAATTGAATAATTCCAAATAATATACGTCAAAAATAGTATTTAATATCAAAATATTTCTATATTTATTCGAAATTTTACGAGATAAATTTTCCGCACATGCGCACAATTCATTCGTATTCTTAGCATTGTGCTTTTAGACCAGATTGACACCGTATTTAAAATTTTACTAGACAGTCGTAATGAGACTCTTAGACCCTTAAGAAGCCCTCGTTTTACGAAGCTTGGTGGCTGGATCTTAAGAGTGTAGAGCTTAGTTTTGCAGTTCTTCAGTTCGAGGCACGAAGCCGACAAATATTTTTATATATTTTTCTTTTTTTTATATTTTATATTAGCTTGTTTCCTCCATCATTCCTAGAGATAAATTAAATAATTCCAAATCATACACGTCAAAAATAGAATTTAATATCAAAATATTTCTATATTTATTCGAAATTTTACGAGTTAAATTTCCCGCACATGCGCAGAATTCATTCGTATTTTTAGCATTGTGCTTTTAGACCAGATTGACACCGTATTTAAAATTTTACTAGACAGTCGTAATGAGACTCTTAGACCCTTCAGATGCCCTCGGGTAACGAAGCCTGGTGGCTGGATCTTAAGAGTGTAGAGCTTAGTTTTGCAGTTCTTCAGTTCGAGGCTCGAAGCCGACAAATATTTTTATATATTTTTCTTTTTTTTATATTTTATTTTAGCTGGTTTTCTGCATTATTCCTAGAGATAAATTGAATAATTCAAAATAATATACGTCAAAAATAGTATTTAATATCAAAATATTTCTATATTTATTCGAAATTTTACGAGTTAAATTTCCCGCACATGCGCAGAATTCATTCGTATTTTTAGCATTGTGCTTTTAGACCAGATTGACACCGTATTTAAAATTTTACTAGACAGTCGTAATGAGACTCTTAGACCCTTCAGATGCCCTCGGGTAACGAAGCCTGGTGGCTGGATCTTAAGTGTGTAGAGCTTAGTTTTGCAGTTCTTCAGTTCGAGGCTCGAAGCCGACAAATATTTTTATATATTTTTCTTTTTTTTATATTTTATTTTAGCTGGTTTTCTGCATTATTCCTATAGATAAATTGAATAATTCCAAATAATATACGTCAAAAATAGTATTTAATATCAAAATATTTCTATATTTATTCGAAATTTTACGAGTTAAATTTTCCGCACATGCGCACAATTCATTCGTATTCTTAGCATTGTGCTTTCAGACCAGATTGACACCGTGTTTAAAATTTTACTTTAAAGTCTTAATGAGATTCTTAGACCCTTCAAAAGCTCTCAGGTTACGAGGCATCGTGGCTGGATCGACAGAGTGTAGCGCTTAGTTTTGCAGGACTTCAGTTCGAGGCTCGAAGCCGACAAATATTTTTATATATTTTTCTTTTTTTATATTTTATTTTAGCATCTTTTCTCCATCATTCCTAGAGATAAATGGAATAATTCCAAATAATATACGTCAAAAATAGAATTTAATATCAAAATATTTCTATATTTATTCGAAATTTTACGAGTTAATGTTCCCGCACATGCGCAGAATTCATTCGTATTCTTAGCATTGTGCTTTCAGACCGGATTGACACCGTGTTTAAAATTTTACTTTAAAGCCGTAATGAGATTTTTAGACCCTTCAGAAGCTCTCAGGTTACGAGGCATCGTGGCTGGATCGACAGAGTGTAGCGCTTAGTTTTGCAGGACTTCAGTTCGAGGCTCGAAGCCGACAAATATTTTTATATATTTTTCTTTTTTTTATATTTTATTTTAGCATCTTTCCTCCATCATACCTAGAGATAAATAGAATAATTCCAAATCATATACGTCAAAAATAGAATTTCATATCAAAATATTTCTATATTTATTCGAAATTTTACGAGTTAAACGTCAAGCACATGCGCAGAATTCATTCGTATTCTTAGCATTGTGCTTTTAGACCAGATTGACACCGTATTTAAAATGTTACTAGACAGTCGTAATGAGACTCTTAGACCCTTAAGAAGCCCTCGGGTTACGAAGCTTGGTGGCTGGATCTTAAGAGTGTAGAGCTTAGTTTTGCAGTTCTTCAGTTCGAGGCACGAAGCCGACAAATATTTTTATATATTTTTCTTTTTTTTATATTTTATATTAGCTTGTTTCCTGCATCATTCCCAGAGATAAATTGTATAATTCCAAATCATATACGTCAAAAATAGAATTTAATATCAAAATATTTCTATATTTATTCGAAATTTTAGGAGTTAAATTTCCCGCACATGCGCAGAATTCATTCGTATTCTTAGCATTGTGCTTTTAGACCAGATTGACACCGTATTTAAAATTTTACTTTAAAGACGTAATGAGATTCTTAGACTCTTCAGAAGCCCTCGGGTTACGAGGCTTGGTGGCTGGATCGGAAGAGTGTAGCGCTTTGTTTTGCAGTTCTTCAGTTCGAGGCTCGAAGCCGACAAATATTTTTATATATTTTTCTTTTTTTTATATTTTATTTTAGCTGGTTTTCTGCATTATTCCTAGAGATAAATTGAATAATTCCAAATAATATACGTCAAAAATAGTATTTAATATCAAAACATTTGTATATTTATTCGAAATTTTACGAGTTAAATTTCCCGCACATGCGCACAATTCATTCGTATTCTTAGCATTGTGCTTTTAGACCAGATTGACACCGTATTTAAAATTTTACTAGACAGTCGTAATGAGACTCTTAGACCCTTAAGAAGCCCTCGGGTTACGAAGCTTGGTGGCTGAATCTTAAGAGTGTAGAGCTTAGTTTTGCAGTTCTTCAGTTCGAGTCACGAAGCCGACAAATATTTTTATATTTTTTCTTTTTTTTATATTTTATATTAGCTTGTTTCCTGCATCATTCCTAGAGATAAATTGAATAATTCCAAATCATATACGTCAAAAATAGAATTTAATATCAAAATATTTCTATATTTATTCGAAATTTTAGGAGTTAAATTTCCCGCACATGCGCAGAATTCATTCGTATTCTTAGCATTGTGCTTTTAGACCAGATTGACACCGTATTTAAAATTTTACTTTTAAGTCGTAATGAGATTCTTAGACCCTTCAGAAGCCCTCGTTTTACGAGGCTTGGTGGCTTAATCGGAAGAGTGTAGCGCTTTGTTTTGCAGTTCTTCAGTTCGAGGCTCGAAGCCGACAAATATTTTTATATATTTTTCTTTTTTTATATTTTATTTTAGCTGGTTTTCTGCATTATTCCTAGAGATAAATTGAATAATTCCAAATAATATACGTCAAAAATAGTATTTAATATCAAAATATTTCTATATTTATTCGAAATTTTACGAGATAAATTTCCCGCACATGCGCAGAATTCATTCGTATTTTTAGCATTGTGCTTTTAGACCAGATTGACACCGTATTTAAAATTTTACTAGACAGTCGTAATGAGACTCTTAGACCCTTCAGATGCCCTCGGGTAACGAAGCCTGGTGGCTGGATCTTAAGTGTGTAGAGCTTAGTTTTGCAGTTCTTCAGTTCGAGGCTCGAAGCCGACAAATATTTTTATATATTTTTCTTTTTTTTATATTTTATTTTAGCTGGTTTTCTGCATTATTCCTATAGATAAATTGAATAATTCCAAATAATATACGTCAAAAATAGTATTTAATATCAAAATATTTCTATATTTATTCGAAATTTTACGAGTTAAATTTTCCGCACATGCGCACAATTCATTCGTATTCTTAGCATTGTGCTTTCAGACCAGATTGACACCGTGTTTAAAATTTTACTTTAAAGTCTTAATGAGATTCTTAGACCCTTCAAAAGCTCTCAGGTTACGAGGCATCGTGGCTGGATCGACAGAGTGTAGCGCTTAGTTTTGCAGGACTTCAGTTCGAGGCTCGAAGCCGACAAATATTTTTATATATTTTTCTTTTTTTATATTTTATTTTAGCATCTTTTCTCCATCATTCCTAGAGATAAATGGAATAATTCCAAATAATATACGTCAAAAATAGAATTTAATATCAAAATATTTCTATATTTATTCGAAATTTTACGAGTTAATGTTCCCGCACATGCGCAGAATTCATTCGTATTCTTAGCATTGTGCTTTCAGACCGGATTGACACCGTGTTTAAAATTTTACTTTAAAGCCGTAATGAGATTTTTAGACCCTTCAGAAGCTCTCAGGTTACGAGGCATCGTGGCTGGATCGACAGAGTGTAGCGCTTAGTTTTGCAGGACTTCAGTTCGAGGCTCGAAGCCGACAAATATTTTTATATATTTTTCTTTTTTTTATATTTTATTTTAGCATCTTTCCTCCATCATACCTAGAGATAAATAGAATAATTCCAAATCATATACGTCAAAAATAGAATTTCATATCAAAATATTTCTATATTTATTCGAAATTTTACGAGTTAAACGTCCCGCACATGCGCAGAATTCATTCGTATTCTTAGCATTGTGCTTTCAGACCAGATTGACACCGTGTTTAAAATTTTACTTTAAAGTCGTAATGAGATTCTTAGACCCTTCAGAAGCTCTCAGGTTACGAGGCATCGTGGCTGGATCGACAGAGTGTAGCGCTTAGTTTTGCAGGACTTCAGTTCGAGGCTCGAAGCCGACAAATATTTTTATATATTTTTCTTTTTTTTATATTTTATTTTAGTATCTTTCCTCCATCATTCCTAGAGATAAATTGAATAATTCCAAATAATATACGTCAAAAATAGAATTTTATATCAAAATATTTCTATATTTATTCGAAATTTTAAGAGTTAAAGTTCCCGCACATGCGCAGAATTCATTCGTATTCTTAGCATTGTGCTTTCAGACCAAATTGACACCGTGTTTAAAATTTTACTTTAAAGTCGTAATGAGATTCTTAGACCCTTCAGAAGCTCTCAGGTTACGAGGCATCGTGGCTGGATCGACAGAGTGTAGCGCTTAGTTTTGCAGGACTTCAGTTCGAGGCTCGAAGCCGACAAATATTTTTATATATTTTTCTTTTTTTATATTTTATTTTAGCATCTTTTCTCCATCATTCCTAGAGATAAATGGAATAATTCCAAATAATATACGTCAAAAATAGAATTTAATATCAAAATATTTCTATATTTATTCGAAATTTTACGAGTTAATGTTCCCGCACATGCGCAGAATTCATTCGAATTCTTAGCATTGTGCTTTTAGACCAGATTGACACCGTATTTAAAATTTTACTGGACAGTCGTAATGAGATTCTTAGACCCTTCAGGAGCTCTCAGGTTACGAGACTTGGTGGCTGGATCGGCAGAGTGTAGCGCTTAGTTTTGCAGGTCTTCAGTTCGAGGCTCGAAGCCGACAAATATTTATATATTTTTCTTTTTTTTATATTTTATTTTAGCTTGTTTCCTCCATTATTCCTTGAGATAAATTGAATAATTCCAAATAATATACGTCAAAAATAGTATTTAATATCAAAATATTTGTATATTTATTCGAAATTTTACGAGTTAAATTTCCCGCACATGCGCACAATTCATTCGTATTCTTAGCATTGTGCTTTTAGACCAGATTGACACCGTATTTAAAATGTTACTAGACAGTCGTAATGAGACTCTTAGACCCTTAAGAAGCCCTCGGGTTACGAAGCTTGGTGGCTGAATCTTAAGAGTGTAGAGCTTAGTTTTGCAGTTCTTCAGTTCGAGTCACGAAGCCGACAAATATTTTTATATTTTTTCTTTTTTTTATATTTTATATTAGCTTGTTTCCTGCATCATTCCTAGAGATAAATTGAATAATTCCAAATCATATACGTCAAAAATAGAATTTAATATCAAAATATTTCTATATTTATTCGAAATTTTAGGAGTTAAATTTCCCGCACATGCGCAGAATTCATTCGTATTCTTAGCATTGTGATTTTAGACCAGATTGACACCGTATTTAAAATTTTACTTTTAAGTCGTAATGATATTCTTAGACCCTTCAGAAGCCCTCGTTTTACGAGGCTTGGTGGCTTGATCGGAAGAGTGTAGCGCTTTGTTTTGCAGTTCTTCAGTTCGAGGCTCGAAGCCGACAAATATTTTTATATATTTTTCTTTTTTTATATTTTATTTTAGCTGGTTTTCTGCATTATTCCTAGAGATAAATTGAATAATTCCAAATAATATACGTCAAAAATAGTATTTAATATCAAAATATTTCTATATTTATTCGAAATTTTACGAGATAAATTTTCCGCACATGCGCACAATTCATTCGTATTCTTAGCATTGTGCTTTTAGACCAGATTGACACCGTATTTAAAATTTTACTAGACAGTCGTAATGAGACTCTTAGACCCTTAAGAAGCCCTCGTTTTACGAAGCTTGGTGGCTGGATCTTAAGAGTGTAGAGCTTAGTTTTGCAGTTCTTCAGTTCGAGGCACGAAGCCGACAAATATTTTTATATATTTTTCTTTTTTTTATATTTTATATTAGCTTGTTTCCTCCATCATTCCCAGAGATAAATTAAATAATTCCAAATCATACACGTCAAAAATAGAATTTAATATCAAAATATTTCTATATTTATTCGAAATTTTACGAGTTAAATCTCCCGCACATGCGCAGAATTCATTCGTATTTTTAGCATTGTGCTTTTAGACCAGATTGACACCGTATTTAAAATTTTACTAGACAGTCGTAATGAGACTCTTAGACCCTTCAGATGCCCTCGGGTAACGAAGCCTGGTGGCTGGATCTTAAGAGTGTAGAGCTTAGTTTTGCAGTTCTTCAGTTCGAGGCTCGAAGCCGACAAATATTTTTATATATTTTTCTTTTTTTTATATTTTATTTTAGCTGGTTTTCTGCATTATTCCTAGAGATAAATTGAATAATTCAAAATAATATACGTCAAAAATAGTATTTAATATCAAAATATTTCTATATTTATTCGAAATTTTACGAGTTAAATTTCCCGCACATGCGCAGAATTCATTCGTATTTTTAGCATTGTGCTTTTAGACCAGATTGACACCGTATTTAAAATTTTACTAGACAGTCGTAATGAGACTCTTAGACCCTTCAGATGCCCTCGGGTAACGAAGCCTGGTGGCTGGATCTTAAGTGTGTAGAGCTTAGTTTTGCAGGACTTCAGTTCGAGGCTCGAAGCCGACAAATATTTTTATATATTTTTCTTTTTTTTACATTTTATTTTAGCTGGTTTCCTCCATCATTCCTAGAGATAAATTGAATAATTCCAAATCATATACGTCAAAAATAGAATTTAATATCAAAATATTTCTATATTTATTCGAAATTTTACGAGTTAAAGTTCCCGCACATGCGCAGAATTCATTCGTATTCTTAGCATTGTGCTTTCAGACCAGATTGACACCGTGTTTAAAATTTTACTTTAAAGTCGTAATGAGATTCTTAGACCCTTCAGAAGCTCTCAGGTTACGAGGTATCGTGGCTGGATCGACAGAGTGTAGCGCTTAGTTTTGCAGGACTTCAGTTCGAGGCTCGAAGCCGACAAATATTTTTATATATTTTTCTTTTTTTTATATTTTATTTTAGCTGGTTTCCTCCCTCATTCCTAGAGATAAATTGAATAATTCCAAATCATATACGTCAAAAATAGAATTTAATATCAAAATATTTCTATATTTCTTCGAAATTTTACGAGTTAAAGTTGACGCACATGCGCAGAATTCATTCGTATTCTTAGCATTGTGCTTTCAGACCAGATTGACACCGTGTTTAAAATTTTACTTTAAAGTCGTAATGAGATTCTTAGACCCTTCAGAAGCTCTCAGGTTACGAGGCATCGTGGCTGGATCGACAGAGTGTAGCGCTTAGTTTTGCAGGACTTCAGTTCGAGGTTCGAAGCCGACAAATATTTTTATATATTTTTCTTTTTTTTATATTTTATTTTAGTATCTTTCCTCCATCATTCCTAGAGATAAATTGAATAATTCCAAATAATATACGTCAAAAGTAGAATTTTATATCAAAATATTTCTATATTTATTCGAAATTTTAAGAGTTAAAGTTCCCGCACATGCGCAGAATTCATTCGTATTCTTAGCATTGTGCTTTCAGACCAAATTGACACCGTGTTTAAAATTTTACTTTAAAGTCGTAATGAGATTCTTAGACCCTTCAGAAGCTCTCAGGTTACGAGGCATCGTGGCTGGATCGACAGAGTGTAGCGCTTAGTTTTGCAGGACTTCAGTTCGAGGCTCGAAGCCGACAAATATTTTTATATATTTTTCTTTTTTTATATTTTATTTTAGCATCTTTTCTCCATCATTCCTAGAGATAAATGGAATAATTCCAAATAATATACGTCAAAAATAGAATTTAATATCAAAATATTTCTATATTTATTCGAAATTTTACGAGTTAATGTTCCCGCACATGCGCAGAATTCATTCGTATTCTTAGCATTGTGCTTTCTGACCGGATTGACACCGTGTTTAAAATTTTACTTTAAAGCCGTAATGAGATTCTTAGACCCTTCAGAAGCTCTCAGGTTACGAGGCATCGTGGCTGGATCGACAGAGTGTAGCGCTTAGTTTTGCAGGACTTCAGTTCGAGGCTCGAAGCCGACAAATATTTTTATATATTTTTCTTTTTTTTATATTTTATTTTAGCATCTTTCCTCCATCATACCTAGAGATAAATAGAATAATTCCAAATCATATACGTCAAAAATAGAATTTCATATCAAAATATTTCTATATTTATTCGAAATTTTACGAGTTAAACGTCCCGCACATGCGCAGAATTCATTCGTATTCTTAGCATTGTGCTTTCAGACCAGATTGACACCGTGTTTAAAATTTTACTTTAAAGTCGTAATGAGATTCTTAGACCCTTCAGAAGCTCTCAGGTTACGAGGCATCGTGGCTGGATCGACAGAGTGTAGCGCTTAGTTTTGCAGGACTTCAGTTCGAGGCTCGAAGCCGACAAATATTTTTATATATTTTTCTTTTTTTTATATTTTATTTTAGTATCTTTCCTCCATCATTCCTAGAGATAAATTGAATAATTCCAAATAATATACGTCAAAAATAGAATTTTATATCAAAATATTTCTATATTTATTCGAAATTTTAAGAGTTAAAGTTCCCGCACATGCGCAGAATTCATTCGTATTCTTAGCATTGTGCTTTCAGACCAAATTGACACCGTGTTTAAAATTTTACTTTAAAGTCGTAATGAGATTCTTAGACCCTTCAGAAGCTCTCAGGTTACGAGGCATCGTGGCTGGATCGACAGAGTGTAGCGCTTAGTTTTGCAGGACTTCAGTTCAAAGCTCGAAGCCGACAAATATTTTTATATATTTTTCCTTTTTTATATTTTATTTTAGCATCTTTTCTCCATCATTCCTAGAGATAAATGGAATAATTCCAAATAATATACGTCAAAAATAGAATTTAATATCAAAATATTTCTATATTTATTCGAAATTTTACGAGTTAATGTTCCCGCACATGCGCAGAATTCATTCGTATTCTTAGCATTGTGCTTTCAGACCGGATTGACACCGTGTTTAAAATTTTACTTTAAAGCCGTAATGAGATTCTTAGACCCTTCAGAAGCTCTCAGGTTACGAGGCATCGTGGCTGGATCGCCAGAGTGTAGCGCTTAGTTTTGCAGGACTTCAGTTCGAGGCTCGAAGCCGACAAATATTTTTATATATTTTGCTTTTTTTTATATTTTATTTTAGCATCTTTCCTCCATCATACCTAGAGATAAATAGAATAATTCCAAATCATATACGTCAAAAATAGAATTTCATATCAAAATATTTCTATATTTATTCGAAATTTTACGAGTTAAACGTCCTGCAAATGCGCAGAATTCATTCGTATTCTTAGCATTGTGCTTTCAGACCAGATTGACACCGTGTTTAAAATTTTACTTTAAAGTCGTAATGAGATTCTAAGACCCTTCAGAAGCTCTCAGGTTACGAGGCATCGTGGCTGGATCGACAGAGTGTAGCGCTTAGTTTTGCAGGACTTCAGTTCGAGGCTCGAAGCCGACAAATATTTTTATATATTTTTCTTTTTTATATATTTTATTTTAGCATCTTTCCTCCATCATTCCTAGAGATAAATTGAATAATTCGAAATCAAATACGTCAAAAATAGAATGTAATATCAAAATATTTCTATATTTATTAGAAATTTTACGAGTTAAATTTCCCGCACATGCGCAGAATTCATTCGTATTTTTAGCATTGTGCTTTTAGACCAGATTGACACCGTATTTAAAATTTTACTAGACAGTCGTAATGAGACTCTTAGACCCTTCAGATGCCCTCGGGTAACGAAGCCTGATGGCTGGATCTTAAGTGTGTAGAGCTTAGTTTTGCAGTTCTTCAGTTCGAGGCTCGAAGCCGACAAATATTTTTATATATTTTTCTTTTTTTTTATATTTTATTTTAGCTGGTTTTCTGCATTATTCCTAGAGATAAATTTAATAATTCCAAATAATATACGTCCAAAATAGAATTTAATATCAAAATATTTCTATATTTATTCGAAATTTTACGAGTTAATGTTCCCGCACATGCGCAGAATTCATTCGTATTCTTAGCATTGTGCTTTCAGACCAGATTGACACCGTGTTAAAAATTTTACTTTAAAGTCGTAATGAGATTCTTAGACCCTTCAGAAGCTCTCAGGTTACGAGGCATCGTGGCTGGATCGACAGAGTGTAGCGCTTAGTTTTGCAGGACTTCAGTTCGAGGCTCGAAGCCGACAAATATTTTTATATATTTTTCTTTTTTTTATATTTTGTTTTAGCATCTTTCCTCCATCATTCCTAGAGATAAATTGAATAATTCCAAATAATATACGTCAAAAATAGAATTTAATATCAAAATATTTCTATATTTATTCGAAATTTTACGAGTTAAACGTCCCGCACATGCGCAGAATTCATTCGTATTCTTAGCATTGTGCTTTCAGACCAGATTGACACCGTGTTTAAAATTTTACTTTAAAGTCGTAATGAGATTCTTAGACCCTTCAGAAGCTCTCAGGTTACGAGGCATCGTGGCTGGATCGACAGAGTGTAGCGCTTAGTTTTGCAGGACTTCAGTTCGAGGCTCGAAGCCGACAAATATTTTTATATATTTTTCTTTCTTTTATATTTTATTTTAGCATCTTTCCTCCATCATTCCTAGAGATAAATTGAATAATTCCAAATAATATACGTTAAAAATAGAATTTCATATCAAAATATTTCTATATTTATTCGAAATTTTACGAGTTAAAGTTCCCGCACATGCGCAGAATTCATTCGTATTCTTAGCATTGTGCTTTCAGACCAGATTGACACCGTGTTTAAAATTTTACTTTAAAGTCGTAATGAGATTCTTAGACCCTTCAGAAGCTCTCAGGTTACGAGGCATCGTGGCTCGATCGACATAGTGTAGAGCTTAGTTTTGCAGGACTTCAGTTCGAGGCTCGAAGCCGACAAATATTTTTATATATTTTTCTTTTTTTTATATTTTATTTTAGCTGGTTTCCTATATCATTCCTAGAGATAAATTGAATAATTCCAAATCATATACGTCCAAAATAGAATTTAATATCAAAATATTTCTATATTTATTCGAAATTTTACGAGTTAAACGTCCCGCACATGCGCAGAATTCATTCATATTCTTAGCATTGTGCTTTCAGACCAGATTGACACCGTGTTTAAAATTTTACTTTAAAGTCGTAATGAGATTCTAAGACCCTTCAGAAGCTTTCAGGTTACGAGGCATCGTGGCTGGATCGACAGAGTGTAGCGCTTAGTTTTGCAGGACTTCAGTTCGAGGCTCGAAGCCGACAAATATTTTTATATATTTTTCTTTTTTATATATTTAATTTTAGCATCTTTCCTCCATCATTCCTAGAGATAAATTGAATAATTCGAAATCAAATACGTCAAAAATAGAATATAATATCAAAATATTTCTATATTTATTCGAAATTTTAAGAGTTGAAGTTCCCGCACATGCGCAGAATTCATTCGTATTCTTAGCATTGTGCTTTCAGACCAGATTGACACCGTGTTTAAAATTTTACTTTAAAGTCGTAATGAGATTCTTAGACCCTTCAGAAGCTCTCAGGTTACGAGGCATCGTGGCTGGATCGACAGAGTGTAGCGCTTAGTTTTGCAGGACTTCAGTTCGAGACTCGAAGCCGACAAATATTTTTATATATTTTTCTTTTTTTTATATTTTATTTTAGCATCTTTCCTCCATCATTCCTAGAGATAAATAGAATAATTTCAAATCATATACGTCAAAAATAGAATTTAATATCAAAATATTTCTATATTTATTCGAAATTTTACGAGTTAAAGTTCCCGCACATGCGCAGAATTCATTCGTATTCATAGCATTGTGCTTTTAGACCAGATTGACACCGTGTTTAAAATTTTACTTTAAAGTCGTAATGAGATTCTTAAACCCTTCAGAAGCTCTCAGGTTACGAGGCATCGTGGCTCGATCGACATAGTGTAGCGCTTAGTTTTGCAGGACTTCAGTTCGAGGCTCGAAGCCGACAAATATTTTTATATATTTTTCTTTTTTTTATATTTTATTTTAGCTGGTTTCCTCCATCATTCCTAGAGATACATTGAATAATTCCAAATCATATACGTCCAAAATAGAATTTAATATCAAAATATTTCTATATTTATTCGAAATTTTAAGAGTTAAAGTTCCCGCACATGCGCAGAATTCATTCGTATTCTTAGCATTGTGCTTTCAGACCAGATTGACACCGTGTTTAAAATTTTACTTTAAAGTCGTAATGAGATTCTTAGACCCTTCAGAAGCTCTCAGGTTACGAGGCATCGTGGCTGGATCGACAGAGTGTAGCGCTTAGTTTGCAGGTCTTCAGTTTGATCCTCGAAGACGACAAATATTTTTATATATTTTTCTTTTTTTTATATTTTATTTTAGCATCTTTCCTCCATCATTCCTAGAGATAAATAGAATAATTTCAAATCATATACGTCAAAAATAGAATTTAATATCAAAATATTTCTATATTTATTCGAAATTTTACGAGTTAAAGTTCCCGCACATGCGCAGAATTCATTCGTATTCATAGCATTGTGCTTTTAGACCAGATTGACACCGTGTTTAAAATTTTACTTTAAAGTCGTAATGAGATTCTTAGACCCTTCAGAAGCTCTCAGGTTACGAGGCATCGTGGCTGGATCGACAGAGTGTAGCGCTTAGTTTTGCAGGACTTCAGTTCGAGGCTCGAAGCCGACAAATATTTTTATATATTTTTATTTTTTTTATATTTTATTTTAGCATCTTTCCTCCATCATTCCTAGAGATAAATAGAATAATTCCAAATAATATACGTCAAAAATAGAATTTAATATCAAAATATTTCTATATTTATTCGAAATTTTACGAGTTAAACGTCCTGCAAATGCGCAGAATTCATTCGTATTCTTAGCATTGTGCTTTCAGACAAGATTGCCACCGTGTTTAAAATTTTACTTTAAAGTTGTAATGAGATTCTTAGAACCTTCAGAAGCTCACAGGGTGCGAGGCATCGTGGCTGGATCGACAGAGAGTAGCGCTTAGTTTTGCAGGACTTCAGTTCGAGGCTCGAAGCCGACAAATATTTTTATATATTTTTCTTTTTTTTATATTTTATTTTAGCTGGTTTCCTCCATATTCCTAGAGATAAATTGAATAATTCGAAATCATATACATCAAAAATAGAATTTAATATCAAAATATTTCTATATTTATTCGAAATTTTACGAGTTAAAGTTCCCGCACATGCGCATAATTCATTCGTATTCTTAGCATTGTGCTTTCAGATCAGATTGACACCGTGTTTAAAATTTTACTTTAAAGTCGTAATGAGATTCTTAGACCCTTCAGAAGCTCTCAGGTTACGAGGCATCGTGGCTGGATCGACAGAGTGTAGCGCTTAGTTTGCAGGTCTTCAGTTCGAGGCTCGAAGACGACAAATATTTTTATATATTTTTCTTTTTTTTATATTTTATTTTAGCATCTTTCCTCCATCATTCCTAGAGATAAATAGAATAATTTTAAATAATATACGTCAAAAATAGAATTTAATATCAAAATATTTCTATATTTATTCGAAATTTTACGAGTTAAATTTCCGGCACATGCGCAGAATTCATTCGTATTCTTAGCATTATGCTTTCAGACCAGATTGACACCGTGTTTAAAATTTTATTTTAAAGTCGTAATGAGATTCTTAGACCCTTAAGAAGCTCTCAGGTTACGTGGCTGGATCGACAGAGTGTAGCGCTTAGTTTTGCAGGTCTTTAGATCGAGGCTCGAAGCCGACAAATATTTTTATATATTTTTCTTTTTTTTATATTTTATTTTAGCATCTTTCCTCCATCATTCCTAGAGATAAATAGAATAATTCCAAATAATATACGTCAAAAATAGAATTTAATATCAAAATATTTCTATATTTATTGGAAATTTACTAGTTAAATTTCCCGCACATGCGCAGAATTCATTCGTATTCTTAGCATTATGCTTTCAGACCAGATTGACACCGTGTTTAAAATTTTACTTTAAAGTCGTAATGAGATTCTTAGAACCTTCAGAAGCTCTCAGGTTATAAGGCATCGTGGCTGGATCGACAGAGTGTAGCGCTTACTTTTGCAGGTCTTCAGTTCGAGGCTCGAAGACGACAAATATTTATATATATATATATATTTTTCATATTTTATTTTAGCATCTTTCCTCCATCATTCCTAGAGATAAGTAGAATAATTCCAAATAATATACGTCAAAAATAGAATTTAATATCAAAATATTTCTATATTTATTGGAAATTTACTAGTTAAATTTCCCGCACATGCGCAGAATTCATTCGTATTCTTAGCATTATGCTTTCAGACCAGATTGACACCGTGTTTAAAATTTTATTTTAAAGTCGTAATGAGATTCTTAGACCCTTAAGAAGCTCTGAGGTTACGTGGCATCGTGGCTGGATCGACAGAGTGTAGCGCTTAGTTTTGCAGGTCTTTAGATCGAGGCTCGAAGCCGACAAATATTTTTATATATTATTCTTTTTTTTATATTTTATTTTAGCATCTTTCCTCCATCATTCCTAGAGATAAATAGAATAATTCCAAATAATATACGTCAAAAATAGAATTTAATATCAAAATATTTCTATATTTATTGGAAATTTACTAGTTAAATTTCCCGCACATGCGCAGAATTCATTCGTATTCTTAGCATTATGCTTTCAGACCAGATTGACACCGTGTTTAAAATTTTACTTTAAAGTCGTAATGAGATTCTTAGACCCTTCAGAAGCTCTCAGGTTACGTGGCATCGTGGCTGGATCGACAGAGTGTAGCGCTTAGTTTTGCAGGACTTCAGTTCGAGGCTCGAAGCCCACAAATATTTTTATATATTTTTCTTTTTTTTATATTTTATTTTAGCATCTTTCCTCTATCATTCCTAGAGATAAATAGAATAATTTTAAATAATATACGTCAAAAATAGAATTTAATATCAAAATATTTCTATATTTATTCGAAATTTTACGAGTTAAATTTCCGGCACATGCGCAGAATTCATTCGTATTCTTAGCATTATGCTTTCAGACCAGATTGACACCGTGTTTAAAATTTTATTTTAAAGTCGTAATGAGATTCTTAGACCCTTAAGAAGCTCTCAGGTTACGTGGCCTCGTGGCTGGATCGACAGAGTGTAGCGCTTAGTTTTGCAGGTCTTCAGTTCGAGGCACGAAGCCGACAAATATTTTTATATATTTTTCTTTTTTTTTATATTTTATTTTAGCATCTTTCCTCCATCATTCCTAGATATAAATAGAATAATTCCAAATAATATACGTCAAAAATAGAATTTAATATCAAAATATTTCTATATTTATTCGAAATTTTACGAGTTAAATTTCCCGCACATGCGCAGAATTCATTCGTATTCTTAGCATTGTGCTTTCAGACCAGATTTACACCGTGTTTAAAATTATACTTTAAAGTCGTAATGAGATTCTTAGACCCTTCAGAAGCTCTCAGGTTACGAGGCATCGTGACTGGATCGACAGAGTGTAGCGCTTAGTTTTGCAGGTCTTCAGTTCGAGGCTCGAAGCGGACAATTATTTTTATATATTTTTCTTTTTTTTATATTTTATTTTAGCATCTTTCCTCCATCATTCCTAGAGATAAATAGAATAATTCCAAATAATATACGTCAAAAATAGAATTTAATATCAAAATATTTCTATATTTATTCGAAATTTTCCGAGTTAAATATACCGCACATGCGCACAATTCATTCGTATTCTTAGCATTGTGCTTTCAGACCAGATTGACACCGGGTTTAAAATTTTACTTTAAAGTCGTAATGAGATTCTTAGACCCTTCAGAAGCTCTCAGGTTACGAGGCATCGTGGCTGGATCCACACAGTGTAGCACTTAGTTTTGCAGGACTTCAGTTCGAGGCTCGAAGCCGACAAATATTTTTATATATTTTTCTTTTTTTTATATTTTATTTTAGCTGGTTTCCTCCATCATTCCTAGAGATAAATTGAATAATTTGAAATCATATACGTCAAAAATAGAATTTAATATCAAAATATTTCTATATTTATTCGAAGTTTTACGAGTTAAAGTTCCCGCACATTCGCAGAATTCATTCGAATTCTTAGCATTGTGCTTTCAGACCAGATTGACACCGGGTTTAAAATTTTACTTTAAAGTCGTAATGAGATTCTTAGACCCTTCAGAAGCTCTCAGGTTACGAAGCATCTTGGCTGGATCGACAGAGTGTAGCGCTTTGTTTTGCAGGACTTCAGTTCGAGGCTCGAAGCCGACAAATATTTTTATATATTTTTCTTTTTTTTATATTTTATTTTAGCATCTTTCCTCCATCATTCCTAGAGATAAATAGAATAATTTTAAATAATATACGTCAAAAATAGAATTTAATATCAAAATATTTCTATATTTATTCGAAATTTTACGAGTTAAATTTCCGGCACATGCGCAGAATTCATTCGTATTCTTAGCATTATGCTTTCAGACCAGATTGACACCGTGTTTAAAATTTTATTTTAAAGTCGTAATGAGATTCTTAGACCCTTAAGAAGCTCTCAGGTTACGTGGCCTCGTGGCTGGATCGACAGAGTGTAGCGCTTAGTTTTGCAGGTCTTCAGTTCGAGGCACGAAGCCGACAAATATTTTTATATATTTTTCTTTTTTTTTATATTTTATTTTAGCATCTTTCCTCCATCATTCCTAGATATAAATAGAATAATTCCAAATAATATACGTCAAAAATAGAATTTAATATCAAAATATTTCTATATTTATTCGAAATTTTACGAGTTAAATTTCCCGCACATGCGCAGAATTCATTCGTATTCTTAGCATTGTGCTTTCAGACCAGATTTACACCGTGTTTAAAATTATACTTTAAAGTCGTAATGAGATTCTTAGACCCTTCAGAAGCTCTCAGGTTACGAGGCATCGTGACTGGATCGACAGAGTGTAGCGCTTAGTTTTGCAGGTCTTCAGTTCGAGGCTCGAAGCGGACAATTATTTTTATATATTTTTCTTTTTTTTATATTTTATTTTAGCATCTTTCCTCCATCATTCCTAGAGATAAATAGAATAATTCCAAATAATATACGTCAAAAATAGAATTTAATATCAAAATATTTCTATATTTATTCGAAATTTTCCGAGTTAAATATACCGCACATGCGCACAATTCATTCGTATTCTTAGCATTGTGCTTTCAGACCAGATTGACACCGGGTTTAAAATTTTACTTTAAAGTCGTAATGAGATTCTTAGACCCTTCAGAAGCTCTCAGGTTACGAGGCATCGTGGCTGGATCCACACAGTGTAGCACTTAGTTTTGCAGGACTTCAGTTCGAGGCTCGAAGCCGACAAATATTTTTATATATTTTTCTTTTTTTTATATTTTATTTTAGCTGGTTTCCTCCATCATTCCTAGAGATAAATTGAATAATTTGAAATCATATACGTCAAAAATAGAATTTAATATCAAAATATTTCTATATTTATTCGAAGTTTTACGAGTTAAAGTTCCCGCACATTCGCAGAATTCATTCGAATTCTTAGCATTGTGCTTTCAGACCAGATTGACACCGGGTTTAAAATTTTACTTTAAAGTCGTAATGAGATTCTTAGACCCTTCAGAAGCTCTCAGGTTACGAAGCATCTTGGCTGGATCGACAGAGTGTAGCGCTTTGTTTTGCAGGACTTCAGTTCGAGGCTCGAAGCCGACAAATATTTTTATATATTTTTCTTTTTTTTATATTTTATTTTAGCATCTTTCCTCCATCATTCCTAGAGATAAATAGAATAATTCCAAATAATATACGTCAAAAATAGAATTTCATATCAAAATATTTCTATATTTATTCGAAATTTTACGAGTTAAATTTCCCGCACATGCGCACAATTCATTCGTATTCTTAGCATTGTGCTTTCAGACCAGATTGACACCGTGTTTAAAATTTTACTTTTAAGTCGTAATGAGATTCTTAGACCCTTCAGAAGCTCTCAGGTTACGAGGCATGGTGGCTGGATAGACAGAGAGTAGCGCGTAGTTTTGCAGGACTTCAGTTCGAGGCTCGAAGCCGACAAATAGTTTTATATATTTTTCTTTTTTTTATATTTTATTTTAGCATCTTTCCTCCATCATTCCTAGAGAAAAATTGAATAATTCCAAATAATATACGTCAAAAATAGAATTTAATATCAAAATATTTCTATATTTATTCGAAATTTTACGAGTGAAATTTCCCGCACATGCGCACAATTCATTCGTATTCTTAGCATTGTGCTTTCAGACCAGATTGACACCGGGTTTAAAATTTTACTTTAAAGTCGTAATGAGATTCTTAGACCCTTCAGAAGCTCTCGGGTTACGAGGCATCGTGGCTGGATCGACAGAGTGTAGCGCTTAGTTTTGCAGGTCTTCAGTTCGAAGCTCGAAAACGAAAAATATTTTTATATATTTTTCTTTTTTTTATATTTTATTTTAGATGGTTTCCTCCATCATTCCTAGAGATAAATTGAATAATTCCAAATAATATACGTCAAATATAGAATTTAATATCAAAATATTTCTATATTTATTCGAAATTTTATGAGTTAAATTTCCCGCACATGCGCACAATTCATTCGTATTCTTAGCATTGTGCTTTCAGACCAGATTGACACCGTGTTTAAAATTTTACTTTAAAGTCGTAATGAGATTCTTAGACCCTTCAGAACCTCTCAGGTTACGAGGCATCGTGGCTGGATCGACAGAGTGTAGCGCTTGGTTTTGCGGGACTTCAGTTCGAGGCTCGAAGCCGACAAATATTTTTATATATTTTTCTTTTTTTTTATATTTTATTTTAGCATCTTTCCTCCATCATTCCTAGAGATAAATTGAATAATTCCAAATAATATACGTCAAAACTAGAATTTAATATCAAAATATTTCTATATTTATTCGAAATTTTACGAGTTAAATTTCCCGCACATGCGCACAATTCATTCGTAGTCTTAGCATTGTGCTTTCAGACCAGATTGACACTGTGTTTAAAATTTTACTTTAAAGTCGTAATTAGATTCTTTGACCCTTCAGAAGCTCTCAGGTTACGAGGCATCGTGGCTGGATCGACAAAGTGTAGCGCTTAGTTTTGCAGGACTTCAGTTCGAGGCTCGAAGCCGACAAATATTTTTATATATTTTTCTTTTTTTTATATTTTATTTTAGCATCTTTCCTCCATCATTCCTAGAGATAAATAGAATAATTCCAAATAATATACGTCAAAAATAGAATTTAATATCAAAATATTTCTATATTTATTGGAAATTTACTAGTTAAATTTCCCGCACATGCGCAGAATTCATTCGTATTCTTAGCATTATGCTTTCAGACCAGATTGACACCGTGTTTAAAATTTTACTTTAAAGTCGTAATGAGATTCTTAGACCCTTCAGAAGCTCTCAGGTTACGTGGCATCGTGGCTGGATCGACAGAGTGTAGCGCTTAGTTTTGCAGGACTTCAGTTCGAGGCTCGAAGCCCACAAATATTTTTATATATTTTTCTTTTTTTTATATTTTATTTTAGCATCTTTCCTCTATCATTCCTAGAGATAAATAGAATAATTTTAAATAATATACGTCAAAAATAGAATTTAATATCAAAATATTTCTATATTTATTCGAAATTTTACGAGTTAAATTTCCGGCACATGCGCAGAATTCATTCGTATTCTTAGCATTATGCTTTCAGACCAGATTGACACCGTGTTTAAAATTTTACTTTAAAGTCGTAATGAGATTCTTAGAACCTTCAGAAGCTCTCAGGTTACAAGGCATCGTGGCTGGATCGACAGAGTGTAGCGCTTAGTTTTGCAGGTCTTCAGTTCGAGGCACGAAGCCGACAAATATTTTTATATATTTTTCTTTTTTTTTATATTTTATTTTAGCATCTTTCCTCCATCATTCCTAGATATAAATAGAATAATTCCAAATAATATACGTCAAAAATAGAATTTAATATCAAAATATTTCTATATTTATTCGAAATTTTACGAGTTAAATTTCCCGCACATGCGCAGAATTCATTCGTATTCTTAGCATTGTGCTTTCAGACCAGATTTACACCGTGTTTAAAATTATACTTTAAAGTCGTAATGAGATTCTTAGACCCTTCAGAAGCTCTCAGGTTACGAGGCATCGTGACTGGATCGACAGAGTGTAGCGCTTAGTTTTGCAGGTCTTCAGTTCGAGGCTCGAAGCGGACAATTATTTTTATATATTTTTCTTTTTTTTATATTTTATTTTAGCATCTTTCCTCCATCATTCCTAGAGATAAATAGAATAATTCCATATAATATACGTCAAAAATAGAATTTAATATCAAAATATTTCTATATTTATTCGAAATTTTCCGAGTTAAATATACCGCACATGCGCACAATTCATTCGTATTCTTAGCATTGTGCTTTCAGACCAGATTGACACCGGGTTTAAAATTTTACTTTAAAGTCGTAATGAGATTCTTAGACCCTTCAGAAGCTCTCAGGTTACGAGGCATCGTGGCTGGATCCACACAGTGTAGCACTTAGTTTTGCAGGACTTCAGTTCGAGGCTCGAAGCCGACAAATATTTTTATATATTTTTCTTTTTTTTATATTTTATTTTAGCTGGTTTCCTCCATCATTCCTAGAGATAAATTGAATAATTTGAAATCATATACGTCAAAAATAGAATTTAATATCAAAATATTTCTATATTTATTCGAAGTTTTACGAGTTAAAGTTCCCGCACATTCGCAGAATTCATTCGAATTCTTAGCATTGTGCTTTCAGACCAGATTGACACCGGGTTTAAAATTTTACTTTAAAGTCGTAATGAGATTCTTAGACCCTTCAGAAGCTCTCAGGTTACGAAGCATCTTGGCTGGATCGACAGAGTGTAGCGCTTTGTTTTGCAGGACTTCAGTTCGAGGCTCGAAGCCGACAAATATTTTTATATATTTTTCTTTTTTTTATATTTTATTTTAGCATCTTTCCTCCATCATTCCTAGAGATAAATAGAATAATTCCAAATAATATACGTCAAAAATAGAATTTCATATCAAAATATTTCTATATTTATTCGAAATTTTACGAGTTCAATTTCCCGCACATGCGCACAATTCATTCGTATTCTTAGCATTGTGCTTTCAGACCAGATTGACACCGTGTTTAAAATTTTACTTTTAAGTCGTAATGAGATTCTTAGACCCTTCAGAAGCTCTCAGGTTACGAGGCATGGTGGCTGGATAGACAGAGAGTAGCGCGTAGTTTTGCAGGACTTCAGTTCGAGGCTCGAAGCCGACAAATAGTTTTATATATTTTTCTTTTTTTTATATTTTATTTTAGCATCTTTCCTCCATCATTCCTAGAGAAAAATTGAATAATTCCAAATAATATACGTCAAAAATAGAATTTAATATCAAAATATTTCTATATTTATTCGAAATTTTACGAGTGAAATTTCCCGCACATGCGCACAATTCATTCGTATTCTTAGCATTGTGCTTTCAGACCAGATTGACACCGTGTTTAAAATTTTACTTTAAAGTCGTAATGAGATTCTTAGACCCTTCAGAAGCTCTCAGGTTACAAGGCATCGTGGCTGGATCGACAGAGTGTAGCGCTTAGTTTTGCAGGTCTTCAGTTCGAGGCTCGAAGCCGACAAATATTTTTATATATTTTTCTTTTTTTTATATTTTATTTTAGCATCTTTCCTCCATCATTCCTAGAGATAAATAGAATAATTCCAAATAATATACGACAAAAATAGAATTTCATATCAAAATATTTCTATATTTATTCGAAATTTTACGAGTTAAAGTTCCCGCACATGCGCAGAATTCATTCGTATTCTTAGCATTGTGCTTTCAGACCAGATTGACACCGGGTTTAAAATTTTACTTTAAAGTCGTAATGAGATTCTTAGACCCTTCAGAAGCTCTCAGGTTACGAGGCATCGTGGCTGGATCGACAGAGTGTAGCGCTTAGTTTTGCAGTACTTCAGTTCGAGGCTCGAAGCCTACAAATAGTTTTATATATTTTTCTTTTTTTTATATTTTATTTTAGCTGTTTTCCTCCATCATTCCTAGAGATAAATTGAATAATTCCAAATAATATACGTCAAATATAGAATTTAATATCAAAATATTTCTATATTTATTCGAAATTTTATGAGTTAAATTTCCCGCACATGCGCACAATTCATTCGTATTCTTAGCATTGTGCTTTCAGACCAGATTGACACCGTGTTTAAAATTTTACTTTAAAGTCGTAATGAGATTCTTAGACCCTTCAGAACCTCTCAGGTTACGAGGCATCGTGGCTGGATCGACAGAGTGTAGCGCTTGGTTTTGCGGGACTTCAGTTCGAGGCTCGAAGCCGACAAATATTTTTATATATTTTTCTTTTTTTTTTATATTTTATTTTAGCATCTTTCCTCCATCATTCCTAGAGATAAATTGAATAATTCCAAATAATATACGTCAAAACTAGAATTTAATATCAAAATATTTCTATATTTATTCGAAATTTTACGAGATAAATTTCCCGCACATGCGCACAATTCATTCGTAGTCTTAGCATTGTGCTTTCAGACCAGATTGACACTGTGTTTAAAATTTTACTTTAAAGTCGTAATTAGATTCTTTGACCCTTCAGAAGCTCTCAGGTTACGAGGCATCGTGGCTGGATCGACAAAGTGTAGCGCTTAGTTTTGCAGGACTTCAGTTCGAGGCTCGAAGCCGACAAATATTTTTATATATTTTTCTTTTTTTTATATTTTATTTTAGCATCTTTCCTCCATCATTCCTAGAGATAAATAGAATAATTCCAAATAATATACGTCAAAAATAGAATTTAATATCAAAATATTTCTATATTTATTGGAAATTTACTAGTTAAATTTCCCGCACATGCGCAGAATTCATTCGTATTCTTAGCATTATGCTTTCAGACCAGATTGACACCGTGTTTAAAATTTTACTTTAAAGTCGTAATGAGATTCTTAGACCCTTCAGAAGCTCTCAGGTTACGTGGCATCGTGGCTGGATCGACAGAGTGTAGCGCTTAGTTTTGCAGGACTTCAGTTCGAGGCTCGAAGCCCACAAATATTTTTATATATTTTTCTTTTTTTTATATTTTATTTTAGCATCTTTCCTCTATCATTCCTAGAGATAAATAGAATAATTTTAAATAATATACGTCAAAAATAGAATTTAATATCAAAATATTTCTATATTTATTCGAAATTTTACGAGTTAAATTTCCGGCACATGCGCAGAATTCATTCGTATTCTTAGCATTATGCTTTCAGACCAGATTGACACCGTGTTTAAAATTTTACTTTAAAGTCGTAATGAGATTCTTAGAACCTTCAGAAGCTCTCAGGTTACAAGGCATCGTGGCTGGATCGACAGAGTGTAGCGCTTAGTTTTGCAGGTCTTCAGTTCGAGGCACGAAGCCGACAAATATTTTTATATATTTTTCTTTTTTTTTATATTTTATTTTAGCATCTTTCCTCCATCATTCCTAGATATAAATAGAATAATTCCAAATAATATACGTCAAAAATAGAATTTAATATCAAAATATTTCTATATTTATTCGAAATTTTACGAGTTAAATTTCCCGCACATGCGCAGAATTCATTCGTATTCTTAGCATTGTGCTTTCAGACCAGATTTACACCGTGTTTAAAATTATACTTTAAAGTCGTAATGAGATTCTTAGACCCTTCAGAAGCTCTCAGGTTACGAGGCATCGTGACTGGATCGACAGAGTGTAGCGCTTAGTTTTGCAGGTCTTCAGTTCGAGGCTCGAAGCGGACAATTATTTTTATATATTTTTCTTTTTTTTATATTTTATTTTAGCATCTTTCCTCCATCATTCCTAGAGAAAAATTGAATAATTCCAAATAATATACGTCAAAAATAGAATTTAATATCAAAATATTTCTATATTTATTCGAAATTTTACGAGTGAAATTTCCCGCACATGCGCACAATTCATTCGTATTCTTAGCATTGTGCTTTCAGACCAGATTGACACCGTGTTTAAAATTTTACTTTAAAGTCGTAATGAGATTCTTAGACCCTTCAGAAGCTCTCAGGTTACGAGGCATCGTGGCTGGATCGACAGAGTGTAGCGCTTAGTTTTGCAGGACTTCAGTTCGAGGCTCGAAGCCGACAAATATTTTTATATATTTTTCTTTTTTTTATATTTTATTTTAGCATCTTTCCTCCATCATTCCTAGAGATAAATAGAATAATTCCAAATAATATACGTCAAAAATAGAATTTAATATCAAAATATTTCTATATTTATTCGAAATTTTACGAGTTAAACGTCCTGCAAATGCACAGAATTCATTCGTATTCTTAGCATTGTGCTTTCAGACAAGATTGCCACCGTGTTTAAAATTTTACTTTAAAGTTGTAATGAGATTCTTAGAACCTTCAGAAGCTCACAGGTTGCGAGGCATCGTGGCTGGATCGACAGAGTGTAGCGCCTAGTTTTGCAGGACTTCAGTTCGAGGCTCGAAGCCGACAAATATTTTTATATATTTTTCTTTTTTTTATATTTTATTTTAGCTGGTTTCCTCCATATTCCTAGAGATAAATTGAATAATTCGAAATCATATACATCAAAAATAGAATTTAATATCAAAATATTTCTATATTTATTCGAAATTTTACGAGTTAAAGTTCCCGCACATGCGCATAATTCATTCGTATTCTTAGCATTGTGCTTTCAGATCAGATTGACACCGTGTTTAAAATTTTACTTTAAAGTCGTAATGAGATTCTTAGACCCTTCAGAAGCTCTCAGGTTACGAGGCATCGTGGCTGGATCGACAGAGTGTAGCGCTTAGTTTGCAGGTCTTCAGTTCGAGGCTCGAAGACGACAAATATTTATATATATGTATATATTTTTCATATTTTATTTTAGCATCTTTCCTCCATCATTCCTAGAGATAAGTAGAATAATTCCAAATAATATACGTCAAAAATAGAATTTAATATCAAAATATTTCTATATTTATTGGAAATTTACTAGTTAAATTTCCCGCACATGCGCAGAATTCATTCGTATTCTTAGCATTATGCTTTCAGACCAGATTGACACCGTGTTTAAAATTTTATTTTAAAGTCGTAATGAGATTCTTAGACCCTTAAGAAGCTCTCAGGTTACGTGGCATCGTGGCTGGATCGACAGAGTGTAGCGCTTAGTTTTGCAGGTCTTTAGATCGAGGCTCGAAGCCGACAAATATTTTTATATATTTTTCTTTTTTTTATATTTTATTTTAGCATCTTTCCTCCATCATTCCTAGAGATAAATAGAATAATTCCAAATAATATACGTCAAAAATAGAATTTAATATCAAAATATTTCTATATTTATTGGAAATTTACTAGTTAAATTTCCCGCACATGCGCAGAATTCATTCGTATTCTTAGCATTATGCTTTCAGACCAGATTGACACCGTGTTTAAAATTTTACTTTAAAGTCGTAATGAGATTCTTAGAACCTTCAGAAGCTCTCAGGTTACAAGGCATCGTGGCTGGATCGACAGAGTGTAGCGCTTAGTTTTGCAGGTCTTCAGTTCGAGGCACGAAGCCGACAAATATTTTTATATATTTTTCTTTTTTTTTATATTTTATTTTAGCATCTTTCCTCCATCATTCCTAGATATAAATAGAATAATTCCAAATAATATACGTCAAAAATAGAATTTAATATCAAAATATTTCTATATTTATTCGAAATTTTACGAGTTAAATTTCCCGCACATGCGCAGAATTCATTCGTATTCTTAGCATTGTGCTTTCAGACCAGATTTACACCGTGTTTAAAATTATACTTTAAAGTCGTAATGAGATTCTTAGACCCTTCAGAAGCTCTCAGGATACGAGGCATCGTGACTGGATCGACAGAGTGTAGCGCTTAGTTTTGCAGGTCTTCAGTTCGAGGCTCGAAGCGGACAATTATTTTTATATATTTTTCTTTTTTTTATATTTTATTTTAGCATCTTTCCTCCATCATTCCTAGAGATAAATAGAATAATTCCAAATAATATACGTCAAAAATAGAATTTAATATCAAAATATTTCTATATTTATTCGAAATTTTCCGAGTTAAATATACCGCACATGCGCACAATTCATTCGTATTCTTAGCATTGTGCTTTCAGACCAGATTGACACCGGGTTTAAAATTTTACTTTAAAGTCGTAATGAGATTCTTAGACCCTTCAGAAGCTCTAAGGTTACGAGGCATCGTGGCTGGATCGACACAGTGTAGCACTTAGTTTTGCAGGACTTCAGTTCGAGGCTCGAAGCCGACAAATATTTTTATATATTTTTCTTTTTTTTATATTTTATTTTAGCTGGTTTCCTCCATCATTCCTAGAGATAAATTGAATAATTTGAAATCATATACGTCAAAAATAGAATTTAATATCAAAATATTTCTATATTTATTCGAAGTTTTACGAGTTAAAGTTCCCGCACATTCGCAGAATTCATTCGAATTCTTAGCATTGTGCTTTCAGACCAGATTGACACCGGGTTTAAAATTTTACTTTAAAGTCGTAATGAGATTCTTAGACCCTTCAGAAGCTCTCAGGTTACGAAGCATCTTGGCTGGATCGACAGAGTGTAGCGCTTTGTTTTGCAGGACTTCAGTTCGAGGCTCGAAGCCGACAAATATTTTTATATATTTTTCTTTTTTTTATATTTTATTTTAGCATCTTTCCTCCATCATTCCTAGAGATAAATAGAATAATTCCAAATAATATACGTCAAAAATAGAATTTCATATCAAAATATTTCTATATTTATTCGAAATTTTACGAGTTAAATTTCCCGCACATGCGCACAATTCATTCGTATTCTTAGCATTGTGCTTTCAGACCAGATTGACACCGTGTTTAAAATTTTACTTTTAAGTCGTAATGAGATTCTTAGACCCTTCAGAAGCTCTCAGGTTACGAGGCATGGTGGCTGGATAGACAGAGAGTAGCGCGTAGTTTTGCAGGACTTCAGTTCGAGGCTCGAAGCCGACAAATAGTTTTATATATTTTTCTTTTTTTTATATTTTATTTTAGCATCTTTCCTCCATCATTCCTAGAGAAAAATTGAATAATTCCAAATAATATACGTCAAAAATAGAATTTCATATCAAAATATTTCTATATTTATTCGAAATTTTACGAGTTAAAGTTCCCGCACATGCGCAGAATTCATTCGTATTCTTAGCATTGTGCTTTCAGACCAGATTGACACCGGGTTTAAAATTTTACTTTAAAGTCGTAATGAGATTCTTAGACCCTTCAGAAGCTCTCAGGTTACGAGGCATCGTGGCTGGATCGACAGAGTGTAGCGCTTAGTTTTGCAGTACTTCAGTTCGAGGCTCGAAGCCTACAAATAGTTTTATATATTTTTCTTTTTTTTATATTTTATTTTAGCTGGTTTCCTCCATCATTCCTAGAGATAAATTGAATAATTCCAAATAATATACGTCAAAAATAGAATTTCATATCAAAATATTTCTATATTTATTCGAAATTTTACGAGTTAAAGTTCCCGCACATGCGCAGAATTTATTCGTATTCTTAGCATTGTGCTTTCAGACCAGATTGACACCGGGTTTAAAATTTTACTTTAAAGTCGTAATGAGATTCTTAGACCCTTCAGAAGCTCTCGGGTTACGAGGCATCGTGGCTGGATCGACAGAGTGTAGCGCTTAGTTTTGCAGGTCTTCAGTTCGAAGCTCGAAAACGAAAAATATTTTTATATATTTTTCTTTTTTTTATATTTTATTTTAGATGGTCTCCTCCATCATTCCTAGAGATAAATTGAATAATTCCAAATAATATACGTCAAATATAGAATTTAATATCAAAATATTTCTATATTTATGCGAAATTTTATGAGTTAAATTTCCCGCACATGCGCACAATTCATTCGTATTCTTAGCATTGTGCTTTCAGACCAGATTGACACCGTGTTTAAAATTTTACTTTAAAGTCGTAATGAGATTCTTAGACCCTTCAGAACCTCTCAGGTTACGAGGCATCGTGGCTGGATCGACAGAGTGTAGCGCTTGGTTTTGCGGGACTTCAGTTCGAGGCTCGAAGCCGACAAATATTTTTATATATTTTTCTTTTTTTTTTATATTTTATTTTAGCATCTTTCCTCCATCATTCCTAGAGATAAATTGAATAATTCCAAATAATATACGTCAAAACTAGAATTTAATATCAAAATATTTCTATATTTATTCGAAATTTTACGAGTTAAATTTCCCGCACATGCGCACAATTCATTCGTAGTCTTACAATTGTGCTTTCAGACCAGATTGACACTGTGTTTAAAATTTTACTTTAAAGTCGTAATTAGATTCTTTGACCCTTCAGAAGCTCTCAGGTTACGAGGCATCGTGGCTGGATCGACAAAGTGTAGCGCTTAGTTTTGCAGGACTTCAGTTCGAGGCTCGAAGCCGACAAATATTTTTATATATTTTTCTTTTTTTTATATTTTATTTTAGCATCTTTCCTCCATCATTCCTAGAGATAAATAGAATAATTCCAAATAATATACGTCAAAAATAGAATTTAATATCAAAATATTTCTATATTTATTGGAAATTTACTAGTTAAATTTCCCGCACATGCGCAGAATTCATTCGTATTCTTAGCATTATGCTTTCAGACCAGATTGACACCGTGTTTAAAATTTTACTTTAAAGTCGTAATGAGATTCTTAGACCCTTCAGAAGCTCTCAGGTTACGAGGCATCGTGGCTGGATCGACACAGTGTAGCACTTAGTTTTGCAGGACTTCAGTTCGAGGCTCGAAGCCGACAAATATTTTTATATATTTTTCTTTTTTTTATATTTTATTTTAGCTGGTTTCCTCCATCATTCCTAGAGATAAATTGAATAATTTGAAATCATATACGTCAAAAATAGAATTTAATATCAAAATATTTCTATATTTATTCGAAGTTTTACGAGTTAAAGTTCCCGCACATTCGCAGAATTCATTCGAATTCTTAGCATTGTGCTTTCAGACCAGATTGACACCGGGTTTAAAATTTTACTTTAAAGTCGTAATGAGATTCTTAGACCCTTCAGAAGCTCTCAGGTTACGAAGCATCTTGGCTGGATCGACAGAGTGTAGCGCTTTGTTTTGCAGGACTTCAGTTCGAGGCTCGAAGCCGACAAATATTTTTATATATTTTTCTTTTTTTTATATTTTATTTTAGCATCTTTCCTCCATCATTCCTAGAGATAAATAGAATAATTCCAAATAATATACGTCAAAAATAGAATTTCATATCAAAATATTTCTATATTTATTCGAAATTTTACGAGTTAAATTTCCCGCACATGCGCACAATTCATTCGTATTCTTAGCATTGTGCTTTCAGACCAGATTGACACCGTGTTTAAAATTTTACTTTTAAGTCGTAATGAGATTCTTAGACCCTTCAGAAGCTCTCAGGTTACGAGGCATGGTGGCTGGATAGACAGAGAGTAGCGCGTAGTTTTGCAGGACTTCAGTTCGAGGCTCGAAGCCGACAAATAGTTTTATATATTTTTCTTTTTTTTATATTTTATTTTAGCATCTTTCCTCCATCATTCCTAGAGAAAAATTGAATAATTCCAAATAATATACGTCAAAAATAGAATTTCATATCAAAATATTTCTATATTTATTCGAAATTTTACGAGTTAAAGTTCCCGCACATGCGCAGAATTCATTCGTATTCTTAGCATTGTGCTTTCAGACCAGATTGACACCGGGTTTAAAATTTTACTTTAAAGTCGTAATGAGATTCTTAGACCCTTCAGAAGCTCTCAGGTTACGAGGCATCGTGGCTGGATCGACAGAGTGTAGCGCTTAGTTTTGCAGTACTTCAGTTCGAGGCTCGAAGCCTACAAATAGTTTTATATATTTTTCTTTTTTTTATATTTTATTTTAGCTGGTTTCCTCCATCATTCCTAGAGATAAATTGAATAATTCCAAATAATATACGTCAAAAATAGAATTTCATATCAAAATATTTCTATATTTATTCGAAATTTTACGAGTTAAAGTTCCCGCACATGCGCAGAATTTATTCGTATTCTTAGCATTGTGCTTTCAGACCAGATTGACACCGGGTTTAAAATTTTACTTTAAAGTCGTAATGAGATTCTTAGACCCTTCAGAAGCTCTCGGGTTACGAGGCATCGTGGCTGGATCGACAGAGTGTAGCGCTTAGTTTTGCAGGTCTTCAGTTCGAAGCTCGAAAACGAAAAATATTTTTATATATTTTTCTTTTTTTTATATTTTATTTTAGATGGTTTCCTCCATCATTCCTAGAGATAAATTGAATAATTCCAAATAATATACGTCAAATATAGAATTTAATATCAAAATATTTCTATATTTATGCGAAATTTTATGAGTTAAATTTCCCGCACATGCGCACAATTCATTCGTATTCTTAGCATTGTGCTTTCAGACCAGATTGACACCGTGTTTAAAATTTTACTTTAAAGTCGTAATGAGATTCTTAGACCCTTCAGAACCTCTCAGGTTACGAGGCATCGTGGCTGGATCGACAGAGTGTAGCGCTTGGTTTTGCGGGACTTCAGTTCGAGGCTCGAAGCCGACAAATATTTTTATATATTTTTCTTTTTTTTTATATTTTATTTTAGCATCTTTCCTCCATCATTCCTAGAGATAAATTGAATAATTCCAAATAATATACGTCAAAACTAGAATTTAATATCAAAATATTTCTATATTTATTCGAAATTTTACGAGTTAAATTTCCCGCACATGCGCACAATTCATTCGTAGTCTTAGCATTGTGCTTTCAGACCAGATTGACACTGTGTTTAAAATTTTACTTTAAAGTCGTAATTAGATTCTTTGACCCTTCAGAAGCTCTCAGGTTACGAGGCATCGTGGCTGGATCGACAAAGTGTAGCGCTTAGTTTTGCAGGACTTCAGTTCGAGGCTCGAAGCCGACAAATATTTTTATATATTTTTCTTTTTTTTATATTTTATTTTAGCATCTTTCCTCCATCATTCCTAGAGATAAATAGAATAATTCCAAATAATATACGTCAAAAATAGAATTTAATATCAAAATATTTCTATATTTATTGGAAATTTACTAGTTAAATTTCCCGCACATGCGCAGAATTCATTCGTATTCTTAGCATTATGCTTTCAGACCAGATTGACACCGTGTTTAAAATTTTACTTTAAAGTCGTAATGAGATTCTTAGACCCTTCAGAAGCTCTCAGGTTACGTGGCATCGTGGCTGGATCGACAGAGTGTAGCGCTTAGTTTTGCAGGACTTCAGTTCGAGGCTCGAAGCCCACAAATATTTTTATATATTTTTCTTTTTTTTATATTTTATTTTAGCATCTTTCCTCTATCATTCCTAGAGATAAATAGAATAATTTTAAATAATATACGTCAAAAATAGAATTTAATATCAAAATATTTCTATATTTATTCGAAATTTTACGAGTTAAATTTCCCGCACATGCGCAGAATTCATTCGTATTCTTAGCATTGTGCTTTCAGACCAGATTTACACCGTGTTTAAAATTATACTTTAAAGTCGTAATGAGATTCTTAGACCCTTCAGAAGCTCTCAGGTTACGAGGCATCGTGACTGGATCGACAGAGTGTAGCGCTTAGTTTTGCAGGTCTTCAGTTCGAGGCTCGAAGCGGACAATTATTTTTATATATTTTTCTTTTTTTTATATTTTATTTTAGCATCTTTCCTCCATCATTCCTAGAGATAAATAGAATAATTCCATATAATATACGTCAAAAATAGAATTTAATATCAAAATATTTCTATATTTATTCGAAATTTTCCGAGTTAAATATACCGCACATGCGCACAATTCATTCGTATTCTTAGCATTGTGCTTTCAGACCAGATTGACACCGGGTTTAAAATTTTACTTTAAAGTCGTAATGAGATTCTTAGACCCTTCAGAAGCTCTCAGGTTACGAGGCATCGTGGCTGGATCCACACAGTGTAGCACTTAGTTTTGCAGGACTTCAGTTCGAGGCTCGAAGCCGACAAATATTTTTATATATTTTTCTTTTTTTTATATTTTATTTTAGCTGGTTTCCTCCATCATTCCTAGAGATAAATTGAATAATTTGAAATCATATACGTCAAAAATAGAATTTAATATCAAAATATTTCTATATTTATTCGAAGTTTTACGAGTTAAAGTTCCCGCACATTCGCAGAATTCATTCGAATTCTTAGCATTGTGCTTTCAGACCAGATTGACACCGGGTTTAAAATTTTACTTTAAAGTCGTAATGAGATTCTTAGACCCTTCAGAAGCTCTCAGGTTACGAAGCATCTTGGCTGGATCGACAGAGTGTAGCGCTTTGTTTTGCAGGACTTCAGTTCGAGGCTCGAAGCCGACAAATATTTTTATATATTTTTCTTTTTTTTATATTTTATTTTAGCATCTTTCCTCCATCATTCCTAGAGATAAATAGAATAATTCCAAATAATATACGTCAAAAATAGAATTTCATATCAAAATATTTCTATATTTATTCGAAATTTTACGAGTTAAATTTCCCGCACATGCGCACAATTCATTCGTATTCTTAGCATTGTGCTTTCAGACCAGATTGACACCGTGTTTAAAATTTTACTTTTAAGTCGTAATGAGATTCTTAGACCCTTCAGAAGCTCTCAGGTTACGAGGCATGGTGGCTGGATAGACAGAGAGTAGCGCGTAGTTTTGCAGGACTTCAGTTCGAGGCTCGAAGCCGACAAATAGTTTTATATATTTTTCTTTTTTTTATATTTTATTTTAGCATCTTTCCTCCATCATTCCTAGAGAAAAATTGAATAATTCCAAATAATATACGTCAAAAATAGAATTTAATATCAAAATATTTCTATATTTATTCGAAATTTTACGAGTGAAATTTCCCGCACATGCGCACAATTCATTCGTATTCTTAGCATTGTGCTTTCAGACCAGATTGACACCGTGTTTAAAATTTTACTTTAAAGTCGTAATGAGATTCTTAGACCCTTCAGAAGCTCTCAGGTTACAAGGCATCGTGGCTGGATCGACAGAGTGTAGCGCTTAGTTTTGCAGGTCTTCAGTTCGAGGCTCGAAGCCGACAAATATTTTTATATATTTTTCTTTTTTTTATATTTTATTTTAGCATCTTTCCTCCATCATTCCTAGAGATAAATAGAATAATTCCAAATAATATACGTCAAAAATAGAATTTCATATCAAAATATTTCTATATTTATTCGAAATTTTACGAGTTAAAGTTCCCGCACATGCGCAGAATTCATTCGTATTCTTAGCATTGTGCTTTCAGACCAGATTGACACCGGGTTTAAAATTTTACTTTAAAGTCGTAATGAGATTCTTAGACCCTTCAGAAGCTCTCAGGTTACGAGGCATCGTGGCTGGATCGACAGAGTGTAGCGCTTAGTTTTGCAGTACTTCAGTTCGAGGCTCGAAGCCTACAAATAGTTTTATATATTTTTCTTTTTTTTATATTTTATTTTAGCTGTTTTCCTCCATCATTCCTAGAGATAAATTGAATAATTCCAAATAATATACGTCAAAAATAGAATTTCATATCAAAATATTTCTATATTTATTCGAAATTTTACGAGTTAAAGTTCCCGCACATGCGCAGAATTTATTCGTATTCTTAGCATTGTGCTTTCAGACCAGATTGACACCGGGTTTAAAATTTTACTTTAAAGTCGTAATGAGATTCTTAGGCCCTTCAGAAGCTCTCGGGTTACGAGGCATCGTGGCTGGATCGACAGAGTGTAGCGCTTAGTTTTGCAGGTCTTCAGTTCGAAGCTCGAAAACGAAAAATATTTTTATATATTTTTCTTTTTTTTATATTTTATTTTAGATGGTTTCCTCCATCATTCCTAGAGATAAATTGAATAATTCCAAATAATATACGTCAAATATAGAATTTAATATCAAAATATTTCTATATTTATTCGAAATTTTATGAGTTAAATTTCCCGCACATGCGCACAATTCATTCGTATTCTTAGCATTGTGCTTTCAGACCAGATTGACACCGTGTTTAAAATTTTACTTTAAAGTCGTAATGAGATTCTTAGACCCTTCAGAACCTCTCAGGTTACGAGGCATCGTGGCTGGATCGACAGAGTGTAGCGCTTGGTTTTGCGGGACTTCAGTTCGAGGCTCGAAGCCGACAAATATTTTTATATATTTTTCTTTTTTTTTTATATTTTATTTTAGCATCTTTCCTCCATCATTCCTAGAGATAAATTGAATAATTCCAAATAATATACGTCAAAACTAGAATTTAATATCAAAATATTTCTATATTTATTCGAAATTTTACGAGATAAATTTCCCGCACATGCGCACAATTCATTCGTAGTCTTAGCATTGTGCTTTCAGACCAGATTGACACTGTGTTTAAAATTTTACTTTAAAGTCGTAATTAGATTCTTTGACCCTTCAGAAGCTCTCAGGTTACGAGGCATCGTGGCTGGATCGACAAAGTGTAGCGCTTAGTTTTGCAGGACTTCAGTTCGAGGCTCGAAGCCGACAAATATTTTTATATATTTTTCTTTTTTTTATATTTTATTTTAGCATCTTTCCTCCATCATTCCTAGAGATAAATAGAATAATTCCAAATAATATACGTCAAAAATAGAATTTAATATCAAAATATTTCTATATTTATTGGAAATTTACTAGTTAAATTTCCCGCACATGCGCAGAATTCATTCGTATTCTTAGCATTATGCTTTCAGACCAGATTGACACCGTGTTTAAAATTTTACTTTAAAGTCGTAATGAGATTCTTAGACCCTTCAGAAGCTCTCAGGTTACGTGGCATCGTGGCTGGATCGACAGAGTGTAGCGCTTAGTTTTGCAGGACTTCAGTTCGAGGCTCGAAGCCCACAAATATTTTTATATATTTTTCTTTTTTTTATATTTTATTTTAGCATCTTTCCTCTATCATTCCTAGAGATAAATAGAATAATTTTAAATAATATACGTCAAAAATAGAATTTAATATCAAAATATTTCTATATTTATTCGAAATTTTACGAGTTAAATTTCCGGCACATGCGCAGAATTCATTCGTATTCTTAGCATTATGCTTTCAGACCAGATTGACACCGTGTTTAAAATTTTACTTTAAAGTCGTAATGAGATTCTTAGAACCTTCAGAAGCTCTCAGGTTACAAGGCATCGTGGCTGGATCGACAGAGTGTAGCGCTTAGTTTTGCAGGTCTTCAGTTCGAGGCACGAAGCCGACAAATATTTTTATATATTTTTCTTTTTTTTTATATTTTATTTTAGCATCTTTCCTCCATCATTCCTAGATATAAATAGAATAATTCCAAATAATATACGTCAAAAATAGAATTTAATATCAAAATATTTCTATATTTATTCGAAATTTTACGAGTTAAATTTCCCGCACATGCGCAGAATTCATTCGTATTCTTAGCATTGTGCTTTCAGACCAGATTTACACCGTGTTTAAAATTATACTTTAAAGTCGTAATGAGATTCTTAGACCCTTCAGAAGCTCTCAGGTTACGAGGCATCGTGACTGGATCGACAGAGTGTAGCGCTTAGTTTTGCAGGTCTTCAGTTCGAGGCTCGAAGCGGACAATTATTTTTATATATTTTTCTTTTTTTTATATTTTATTTTAGCATCTTTCCTCCATCATTCCTAGAGAAAAATTGAATAATTCCAAATAATATACGTCAAAAATAGAATTTAATATCAAAATATTTCTATATTTATTCGAAATTTTACGAGTGAAATTTCCCGCACATGCGCACAATTCATTCGTATTCTTAGCATTGTGCTTTCAGACCAGATTGACACCGTGTTTAAAATTTTACTTTAAAGTCGTAATGAGATTCTTAGACCCTTCAGAAGCTCTCAGGTTACGAGGCATCGTGGCTGGATCGACAGAGTGTAGCGCTTAGTTTTGCAGGACTTCAGTTCGAGGCTCGAAGCCGACAAATATTTTTATATATTTTTCTTTTTTTTATATTTTATTTTAGCATCTTTCCTCCATCATTCCTAGAGATAAATAGAATAATTCCAAATAATATACGTCAAAAATAGAATTTAATATCAAAATATTTCTATATTTATTCGAAATTTTACGAGTTAAACGTCCTGCAAATGCACAGAATTCATTCGTATTCTTAGCATTGTGCTTTCAGACAAGATTGCCACCGTGTTTAAAATTTTACTTTAAAGTTGTAATGAGATTCTTAGAACCTTCAGAAGCTCACAGGTTGCGAGGCATCGTGGCTGGATCGACAGAGTGTAGCGCCTAGTTTTGCAGGACTTCAGTTCGAGGCTCGAAGCCGACAAATATTTTTATATATTTTTCTTTTTTTTATATTTTATTTTAGCTGGTTTCCTCCATATTCCTAGAGATAAATTGAATAATTCGAAATCATATACATCAAAAATAGAATTTAATATCAAAATATTTCTATATTTATTCGAAATTTTACGAGTTAAAGTTCCCGCACATGCGCATAATTCATTCGTATTCTTAGCATTGTGCTTTCAGATCAGATTGACACCGTGTTTAAAATTTTACTTTAAAGTCGTAATGAGATTCTTAGACCCTTCAGAAGCTCTCAGGTTACGAGGCATCGTGGCTGGATCGACAGAGTGTAGCGCTTAGTTTGCAGGTCTTCAGTTCGAGGCTCGAAGACGACAAATATTTTTATATATTTTTCTTTTTTTTATATTTTATTTTAGCATCTGTTCTCCATCATTCCTAGAGATAAATAGAATAATTTTAAATAATATACGTCAAAAATAGAATTTAATATCAAAATATTTCTATATTTATTCGAAATTTTACGAGTTAAATTTCCGGCACATGCGCAGAATTCATTCGTATTCTTAGCATTATGCTTTCAGACCAGATTGACACCGTGTTTAAAATTTTATTTTAAAGTCGTAATGAGATTCTTAGACCCTTAAGAAGCTCTCAGGTTACGTGGCCTCGTGGCTGGATCGACAGAGTGTAGCGCTTAGTTTTGCAGGTCTTTAGATCGAGGCTCGAAGCCGACAAATATTTTTATATATTTTTCTTTTTTTTATATTTTATTTTAGCATCTTTCCTCCATCATTCCTAGAGATAAATAGAATAATTCCAAATAATATACGTCAAAAATAGAATTTAATATCAAAATATTTCTATATTTATTGGAAATTTACTAGTTAAATTTCCCGCACATGCGCAGAATTCATTCGTATTCTTAGCATTATGCTTTCAGACCAGATTGACACCGTGTTTAAAATTTTACTTTAAAGTCGTAATGAGATTCTTAGAACCTTCAGAAGCTCTCAGGTTATAAGGCATCGTGGCTGGATCGACAGAGTGTAGCGCTTAGTTTTGCAGGTCTTCAGTTCGAGGCTCGAAGACGACAAATATTTATATATATGTATATATTTTTCATATTTTATTTTAGCATCTTTCCTCCATCATTCCTAGAGATAAGTAGAATAATTCCAAATAATATACGTCAAAAATAGAATTTAATATCAAAATATTTCTATATTTATTGGAAATTTACTAGTTAAATTTCCCGCACATGCGCAGAATTCATTCGTATTCTTAGCATTATGCTTTCAGACCAGATTGACACCGTGTTTAAAATTTTATTTTAAAGTCGTAATGAGATTCTTAGACCCTTAAGAAGCTCTCAGGTTACGTGGCATCGTGGCTGGATCGACAGAGTGTAGCGCTTAGTTTTGCAGGTCTTTAGATCGAGGCTCGAAGCCGACAAATATTTTTATATATTTTTCTTTTTTTTATATTTTATTTTAGCATCTTTCCTCCATCATTCCTAGAGATAAATAGAATAATTCCAAATAATATACGTCAAAAATAGAATTTAATATCAAAATATTTCTATATTTATTGGAAATTTACTAGTTAAATTTCCCGCACATGCGCAGAATTCATTCGTATTCTTAGCATTATGCTTTCAGACCAGATTGACACCGTGTTTAAAATTTTACTTTAAAGTCGTAATGAGATTCTTAGAACCTTCAGAAGCTCTCAGGTTACAAGGCATCGTGGCTGGATCGACAGAGTGTAGCGCTTAGTTTTGCAGGTCTTCAGTTCGAGGCACGAAGCCGACAAATATTTTTATATATTTTTCTTTTTTTTTATATTTTATTTTAGCATCTTTCCTCCATCATTCCTAGATATAAATAGAATAATTCCAAATAATATACGTCAAAAATAGAATTTAATATCAAAATATTTCTATATTTATTCGAAATTTTACGAGTTAAATTTCCCGCACATGCGCAGAATTCATTCGTATTCTTAGCATTGTGCTTTCAGACCAGATTTACACCGTGTTTAAAATTATACTTTTAAGTCGTAATGAGATTCTTAGACCCTTCAGAAGCTCTCAGGATACGAGGCATCGTGACTGGATCGACAGAGTGTAGCGCTTAGTTTTGCAGGTCTTCAGTTCGAGGCTCGAAGCGGACAATTATTTTTATATATTTTTCTTTTTTTTATATTTTATTTTAGCATCTTTCCTCCATCATTCCTAGAGATAAATAGAATAATTCCAAATAATATACGTCAAAAATAGAATTTAATATCAAAATATTTCTATATTTATTCGAAATTTTCCGAGTTAAATATACCGCACATGCGCACAATTCATTCGTATTCTTAGCATTGTGCTTTCAGACCAGATTGACACCGGGTTTAAAATTTTACTTTAAAGTCGTAATGAGATTCTTAGACCCTTCAGAAGCTCTCAGGTTACGAGGCATCGTGGCTGGATCGACACAGTGTAGCACTTAGTTTTGCAGGACTTCAGTTCGAGGCTCGAAGCCGACAAATATTTTTATATATTTTTCTTTTTTTTATATTTTATTTTAGCTGGTTTCCTCCATCATTCCTAGAGATAAATTGAATAATTTGAAATCATATACGTCAAAAATAGAATTTAATATCAAAATATTTCTATATTTATTCGAAGTTTTACGAGTTAAAGTTCCCGCACATTCGCAGAATTCATTCGAATTCTTAGCATTGTGCTTTCAGACCAGATTGACACCGGGTTTAAAATTTTACTTTAAAGTCGTAATGAGATTCTTAGACCCTTCAGAAGCTCTCAGGTTACGAAGCATCTTGGCTGGATCGACAGAGTGTAGCGCTTTGTTTTGCAGGACTTCAGTTCGAGGCTCGAAGCCGACAAATATTTTTATATATTTTTCTTTTTTTTATATTTTATTTTAGCATCTTTCCTCCATCATTCCTAGAGATAAATAGAATAATTCCAAATAATATACGTCAAAAATAGAATTTCATATCAAAATATTTCTATATTTATTCGAAATTTTACGAGTTAAATTTCCCGCACATGCGCACAATTCATTCGTATTCTTAGCATTGTGCTTTCAGACCAGATTGACACCGTGTTTAAAATTTTACTTTTAAGTCGTAATGAGATTCTTAGACCCTTCAGAAGCTCTCAGGTTACGAGGCATGGTGGCTGGATAGACAGAGAGTAGCGCGTAGTTTTGCAGGACTTCAGTTCGAGGCTCGAAGCCGACAAATAGTTTTATATATTTTTCTTTTTTTTATATTTTATTTTAGCATCTTTCCTCCATCATTCCTAGAGAAAAATTGAATAATTCCAAATAATATACGTCAAAAATAGAATTTCATATCAAAATATTTCTATATTTATTCGAAATTTTACGAGTTAAAGTTCCCGCACATGCGCAGAATTCATTCGTATTCTTAGCATTGTGCTTTCAGACCAGATTGACACCGGGTTTAAAATTTTACTTTAAAGTCGTAATGAGATTCTTAGACCCTTCAGAAGCTCTCAGGTTACGAGGCATCGTGGCTGGATCGACAGAGTGTAGCGCTTAGTTTTGCAGTACTTCAGTTCGAGGCTCGAAGCCTACAAATAGTTTTATATATTTTTCTTTTTTTTATATTTTATTTTAGCTGGTTTCCTCCATCATTCCTAGAGATAAATTGAATAATTCCAAATAATATACGTCAAAAATAGAATTTCATATCAAAATATTTCTATATTTATTCGAAATTTTACGAGTTAAAGTTCCCGCACATGCGCAGAATTTATTCGTATTCTTAGCATTGTGCTTTCAGACCAGATTGACACCGGGTTTAAAATTTTACTTTAAAGTCGTAATGAGATTCTTAGACCCTTCAGAAGCTCTCGGGTTACGAGGCATCGTGGCTGGATCGACAGAGTGTAGCGCTTAGTTTTGCAGGTCTTCAGTTCGAAGCTCGAAAACGAAAAATATTTTTATATATTTTTCTTTTTTTTATATTTTATTTTAGATGGTTTCCTCCATCATTCCTAGAGATAAATTGAATAATTCCAAATAATATACGTCAAATATAGAATTTAATATCAAAATATTTCTATATTTATGCGAAATTTTATGAGTTAAATTTCCCGCACATGCGCACAATTCATTCGTATTCTTAGCATTGTGCTTTCAGACCAGATTGACACCGTGTTTAAAATTTTACTTTAAAGTCGTAATGAGATTCTTAGACCCTTCAGAACCTCTCAGGTTACGAGGCATCGTGGCTGGATCGACAGAGTGTAGCGCTTGGTTTTGCGGGACTTCAGTTCGAGGCTCGAAGCCGACAAATATTTTTATATATTTTTCTTTTTTTTTTATATTTTATTTTAGCATCTTTCCTCCATCATTCCTAGAGATAAATTGAATAATTCCAAATAATATACGTCAAAACTAGAATTTAATATCAAAATATTTCTATATTTATTCGAAATTTTACGAGTTAAATTTCCCGCACATGCGCACAATTCATTCGTAGTCTTACAATTGTGCTTTCAGACCAGATTGACACTGTGTTTAAAATTTTACTTTAAAGTCGTAATTAGATTCTTTGACCCTTCAGAAGCTCTCAGGTTACGAGGCATCGTGGCTGGATCGACAAAGTGTAGCGCTTAGTTTTGCAGGACTTCAGTTCGATGCTCGAAGCCGACAAATAATTTTATATATTTTTCTTTTTTTTATATTTTATTTTAGCATCTTTCCTCCATCATTCCTAGAGATAAATAGAATAATTCCAAATAATATACGTCAAAAATAGAATTTAATATCAAAATATTTCTATATTTATTGGAAATTTACTAGTTAAATTTCCCGCACATGCGCAGAATTCATTCGTATTCTTAGCATTATGCTTTCAGACCAGATTGACACCGTGTTTAAAATTTTACTTTAAAGTCGTAATGAGATTCTTAGACCCTTCAGAAGCTCTCAGGTTACGAGGCATCGTGGCTGGATCGACACAGTGTAGCACTTAGTTTTGCAGGACTTCAGTTCGAGGCTCGAAGCCGACAAATATTTTTATATATTTTTCTTTTTTTTATATTTTATTTTAGCTGGTTTCCTCCATCATTCCTAGAGATAAATTGAATAATTTGAAATCATATACGTCAAAAATAGAATTTAATATCAAAATATTTCTATATTTATTCGAAGTTTTACGAGTTAAAGTTCCCGCACATTCGCAGAATTCATTCGAATTCTTAGCATTGTGCTTTCAGACCAGATTGACACCGGGTTTAAAATTTTACTTTAAAGTCGTAATGAGATTCTTAGACCCTTCAGAAGCTCTCAGGTTACGAAGCATCTTGGCTGGATCGACAGAGTGTAGCGCTTTGTTTTGCAGGACTTCAGTTCGAGGCTCGAAGCCGACAAATATTTTTATATATTTTTCTTTTTTTTATATTTTATTTTAGCATCTTTCCTCCATCATTCCTAGAGATAAATAGAATAATTCCAAATAATATACGTCAAAAATAGAATTTCATATCAAAATATTTCTATATTTATTCGAAATTTTACGAGTTAAATTTCCCGCACATGCGCACAATTCATTCGTATTCTTAGCATTGTGCTTTCAGACCAGATTGACACCGTGTTTAAAATTTTACTTTTAAGTCGTAATGAGATTCTTAGACCCTTCAGAAGCTCTCAGGTTACGAGGCATGGTGGCTGGATAGACAGAGAGTAGCGCGTAGTTTTGCAGGACTTCAGTTCGAGGCTCGAAGCCGACAAATAGTTTTATATATTTTTCTTTTTTTTATATTTTATTTTAGCATCTTTCCTCCATCATTCCTAGAGAAAAATTGAATAATTCCAAATAATATACGTCAAAAATAGAATTTCATATCAAAATATTTCTATATTTATTCGAAATTTTACGAGTTAAAGTTCCCGCACATGCGCAGAATTCATTCGTATTCTTAGCATTGTGCTTTCAGACCAGATTGACACCGGGTTTAAAATTTTACTTTAAAGTCGTAATGAGATTCTTAGACCCTTCAGAAGCTCTCAGGTTACGAGGCATCGTGGCTGGATCGACAGAGTGTAGCGCTTAGTTTTGCAGTACTTCAGTTCGAGGCTCGAAGCCTACAAATAGTTTTATATATTTTTCTTTTTTTTATATTTTATTTTAGCTGGTTTCCTCCATCATTCCTAGAGATAAATTGAATAATTCCAAATAATATACGTCAAAAATAGAATTTCATATCAAAATATTTCTATATTTATTCGAAATTTTACGAGTTAAAGTTCCCGCACATGCGCAGAATTTATTCGTATTCTTAGCATTGTGCTTTCAGACCAGATTGACACCGGGTTTAAAATTTTACTTTAAAGTCGTAATGAGATTCTTAGACCCTTCAGAAGCTCTCGGGTTACGAGGCATCGTGGCTGGATCGACAGAGTGTAGCGCTTAGTTTTGCAGGTCTTCAGTTCGAAGCTCGAAAACGAAAAATATTTTTATATATTTTTCTTTTTTTTATATTTTATTTTAGATGGTTTCCTCCATCATTCCTAGAGATAAATTGAATAATTCCAAATAATATACGTCAAATATAGAATTTAATATCAAAATATTTCTATATTTATGCGAAATTTTATGAGTTAAATTTCCCGCACATGCGCACAATTCATTCGTATTCTTAGCATTGTGCTTTCAGACCAGATTGACACCGTGTTTAAAATTTTACTTTAAAGTCGTAATGAGATTCTTAGACCCTTCAGAACCTCTCAGGTTACGAGGCATCGTGGCTGGATCGACAGAGTGTAGCGCTTGGTTTTGCGGGACTTCAGTTCGAGGCTCGAAGCCGACAAATATTTTTATATATTTTTCTTTTTTTTTATATTTTATTTTAGCATCTTTCCTCCATCATTCCTAGAGATAAATTGAATAATTCCAAATAATATACGTCAAAACTAGAATTTAATATCAAAATATTTCTATATTTATTCGAAATTTTACGAGTTAAATTTCCCGCACATGCGCACAATTCATTCGTAGTCTTAGCATTGTGCTTTCAGACCAGATTGACACTGTGTTTAAAATTTTACTTTAAAGTCGTAATTAGATTCTTTGACCCTTCAGAAGCTCTCAGGTTACGAGGCATCGTGGCTGGATCGACAAAGTGTAGCGCTTAGTTTTGCAGGACTTCAGTTCGAGGCTCGAAGCCGACAAATATTTTTATATATTTTTCTTTTTTTTATATTTTATTTTAGCATCTTTCCTCCATCATTCCTAGAGATAAATAGAATAATTCCAAATAATATACGTCAAAAATAGAATTTAATATCAAAATATTTCTATATTTATTGGAAATTTACTAGTTAAATTTCCCGCACATGCGCAGAATTCATTCGTATTCTTAGCATTATGCTTTCAGACCAGATTGACACCGTGTTTAAAATTTTACTTTAAAGTCGTAATGAGATTCTTAGACCCTTCAGAAGCTCTCAGGTTACGTGGCATCGTGGCTGGATCGACAGAGTGTAGCGCTTAGTTTTGCAGGACTTCAGTTCGAGGCTCGAAGCCCACAAATATTTTTATATATTTTTCTTTTTTTTATATTTTATTTTAGCATCTTTCCTCTATCATTCCTAGAGATAAATAGAATAATTTTAAATAATATACGTCAAAAATAGAATTTAATATCAAAATATTTCTATATTTATTCGAAATTTTACGAGTTAAATTTCCGGCACATGCGCAGAATTCATTCGTATTCTTAGCATTATGCCTTCAGACCAGATTGACACCGTGTTTAAAATTTTACTTTAAAGTCGTAATGAGATTCTTAGAACCTTCAGAAGCTCTCAGGTTACAAGGCATCGTGGCTGGATCGACAGAGTGTAGCGCTTAGTTTTGCAGGTCTTCAGTTCGAGGCACGAAGCCGACAAATATTTTTATATATTTTTCTTTTTTTTTATATTTTATTTTAGCATCTTTCCTCCATCATTCCTAGATATAAATAGAATAATTCTAAATAATATACGTCAAAAATAGAATTTAATATCAAAATATTTCTATATTTATTCGAAATTTTACGAGTTAAATTTCCCGCACATGCGCAGAATTCATTCGTATTCTTAGCATTGTGCTTTCAGACCAGATTTACACCGTGTTTAAAATTATACTTTAAAGTCGTAATGAGATTCTTAGACCCTTCAGAAGCTCTCAGGTTACGAGGCATCGTGACTGGATCGACAGAGTGTAGCGCTTAGTTTTGCAGGTCTTCAGTTCGAGGCTCGAAGCGGACAATTATTTTTATATATTTTTCTTTTTTTTATATTTTATTTTAGCATCTTTCCTCCATCATTCCTAGAGATAAATAGAATAATTCCAAATAATATACGTCAAAAATAGAATTTAATATCAAAATATTTCTATATTTATTCGAAATTTTCCGAGTTAAATATACCGCACATGCGCACAATTCATTCGTATTCTTAGCATTGTGCTTTCAGACCAGATTGACACCGGGTTTAAAATTTTACTTTAAAGTCGTAATGAGATTCTTAGACCCTTCAGAAGCTCTCAGGTTACGAGGCATCGTGGCTGGATCGACACAGTGTAGCACTTAGTTTTGCAGGACTTCAGTTCGAGGCTCGAAGCCGACAAATATTTTTATATATTTTTCTTTTTTTTATATTGTATTTTAGCTGGTTTCCTCCATCATTCCTAGAGATAAATTGAATAATTTGAAATCATATACGTCAAAAATAGAATTTAATATCAAAATATTTCTATATTTATTCGAAATTTTACGAGTGAAATTTCCCGCACATGCGCACAATTCATTCGTATTCTTAGCATTGTGCTTTCAGACCAGATTGACACCGTGTTTAAAATTTTACTTTAAAGTCGTAATGAGATTCTTAGACCCTTCAGAAGCTCTCAGGTTACGAGGCATCGTGGCTGGATCGACAGAGTGTAGCGCTTAGTTTTGCAGGTCTTCAGTTCGAGGCTCGAAGCCGACAAATATTTTTATATATTTTTCTTTTTTTTATATTTTATTTTAGCATCTTTCCTCCATCATTCCTAGAGATAAATAGAATAATTCCAAATAATATACGTCAAAAATAGAATTTCATATCAAAATATTTCTATATTTATTCGAAATTTTACGAGTTAAAGTTCCCGCACATGCGCAGAATTCATTCGTATTCTTAGCATTGTGCTTTCAGACCAGATTGACACCGGGTTTAAAATTTTACTTTAAAGTCGTAATGAGATTCTTAGACCCTTCAGAAGCTCTCAGGTTACGAGGCATCGTGGCTGGATCGACAGAGTGTAGCGCTTAGTTTTGCAGTACTTCAGTTCGAGGCTCGAAGCCTACAAATAGTTTTATATATTTTTCTTTTTTTTATATTTTATTTTAGCTGGTTTCCTCCATCATTCCTAGAGATAAATTGAATAATTCCAAATAATATACGTCAAAAATAGAATTTCATATCAAAATATTTCTATATTTATTCGAAATTTTACGAGTTAAAGTTCCCGCACATGCGCAGAATTTATTCGTATTCTTAGCATTGTGCTTTCAGACCAGATTGACACCGGGTTTAAAATTTTACTTTAAAGTCGTAATGAGATTCTTAGACCCTTCAGAAGCTCTCGGGTTACGAGGCATCGTGGCTGGATCGACCGAGTGTAGCGCTTAGTTTTGCAGGTCTTCAGTTCGAAGCTCGAAAACGAAAAATATTTTTATATATTTTTCTTTTTTTTATATTTTATTTTAGATGGTTTCCTCCATCATTCCTAGAGATAAATTGAATAATTCCAAATAATATACGTCAAATATAGAATTTAATATCAAAATATTTCTATATTTATTCGAAATTTTATGAGTTAAATTTCCCGCACATGCGCTCAATTCATTCGTATTCTTAGCATTGTGCTTTCAGACCAGATTGACACCGTGTTTAAAATTTTACTTTAAAGTCGTAATGAGATTCTTAGACCCTTCAGAAGCTCTCAGGTTACGAGGCATGGTGGCTGGATAGACAGAGAGTAGCGCTTAGTTTTGCAGGACTTCAGTTCGAGGCTCGAAGCCGACAAATATTTTTATATATTTTTCTTTTTTTTATATTTTATTTTAGCATCTTTCCTCCATCATTCCTAGAGAAAAATTGAATAATTCCAAATAATATACGTCAAAAATAGAATTTAATATCAAAATATTTCTATATTTATTCGAAATTTTACGAGTGAAATTTCCCGCACATGCGCACAATTCATTCGTATTCTTAGCATTGTGCTTTCAGACCAGATTGACACCGTGTTTAAAATTTTACTTTAAAGTCGTAATGAGATTCTTAGACCCTTCAGAAGCTCTCAGGTTACGAGGCATCGTGGCTGGATCGACAGATTGTAGCGCTTAGTTTTGCAGGACTTCAGTTCGAGGCTCGAAGCCGACAAATATTTTTATATATTTTTCTTTTTTTTATATTTTATTTTAGCATCTTTCCTCTATCATTCCTAGAGAAAAATTGAATAATTCCAAATAATATACATCAAAAATAGAATTTAATATCAAAATATTTCTATATTTATTCGAAATTTTACGAGTTAAAGTTCCCGCACATGCGCAGAATTCCTTCGTATTCTTAGCATTGTGCTTTCAGACCAGATTGACACCGTGTTTAAAATTTTACTTTAAAGTCGTAATGAGATTCTTAGACCCTTCAGAAGCTCTCAGGTTACGAGGCATCGTGGCTGGATCGACAGAGTGTAGCGCTTAATTTTGCAGGACTTCAGTTCGAGGCTCGAAGCCGACAAATATTTTAATATATTTTTCTTTTTTTTTAATATTTTATTTTAGCATCTTTCCTCCATCATTCCTAGAGAAAAATTGAATAATTCCAAATAATATACGTCAAAAATAGAATTTAATATCAAAATATTTCTATATTTATTCGAAATTTACGAGTTAAAGTTCCCGCACATGCGCAGAATTCATTCGTATTTTAGCATTGTGCTTTCAGACCAGATTGACACCGTGTTTAAAATTTTACTTTAAAGTCGTAATGAGATTCTTTGACCCTTCAGAAGCTCTCAGGCTACGAGGCATCGTGGCTGGATCGACACATTGTAGCGCTTAGTTTTGCAGGACTTCAGTTCGAGGCTCGAAGCCGACAAATATTTTTATATATTTTTCTTTTTTTCTATATTTTATTTTAGCTGGTTTCCTCCATCATTCCTAGAGATAAATTGAATAATTCCAAATAATATACGTCAAAAATAGAATTTAATATCAAAATATTTCTATATTTATTCGAAAATTTACGAGTTAAATTTCCCGCACATGCGCGCAATTCATTCGTATTCTTAGCAGTGTGCTTTCAGACCAGATTGACACCGTGTTTAAAATTTTACTTTAAAGTCGTAATAAGATTCTTAGACCCTTCAGAAGCTCTCAGGTTACGAGGCATGGTGGCTGGATCGACATAGAGTAGCGCTTAGTTTTGCAGGACTTCAGTTCGAGGCTCGAAGCCGACAAATATTTATATATATTTTTCTTTTTTTTTATATTTATTTTAGCTGGTTTCCTCCATCATTCCTAGAGATAAATTGAATAATTCCAAATAATATACGTCAAAAATAGAATTTAATATCGAAATATTTCTATATTTATTCGAAATTTTACGAGTTAAATTTCCCGCACATGCGCACAATTCATTCGTATTCTTAGCATTGTGCTTTCAGACCAGATTGACACCGTGTTTAAAATTTTACTTTAAAGTCGTAATGAGATTCTTAGACCCTTCAGAATCTCTCAGGCTACGAGGCATCGTGGCTGGATAGACAGAGTGTAGACCTTAGTTTTGCAGGACTTCAGTTCGTGCTCGAAGGCGACAAATATTTTTATATATTTTTCTTTTTTTTTATATTTTATTTTAGATGGTTTCCTCCATCATTCCTAGAGATAAATTGAATAATTCCAAATAATATACGTCAAAAATAGAATTCAATATCAAAATATTTCTATATTTATTCGAATTTTTATGAGTTAAATTTCCCGCACATGCGCACAATTCATTCGTATTCTTAGCATTGTGCTTTCAGACCAGATTGACACCGTGTTTAAAATTTTACTTTAAAGTCGTAATGAGATTCTTAGACCCTTCAGAAGCTCTCAGGTTACGAGGCATCGTGGCTGGATCGACAGAGTGTAGCGCTTAGTTTTGCAGGACTTCAGTTCGAGGCTCGAAGCCGACAAATATTTTTATATATTTTTCTTTTTTTTATATTTTATTTTAGCATCTTTCCTCCATCATTCCTAGAGATAAATTGAATAATTCCAAATAATATACGTCAAAAATAGAATTTAATATCGAAATATTTCTATATTTATTCGAAATTTTACGAGTTAAATTTCCCGCACATGCGCACAATTCATTCGTATTCTTAGCATTGTGCTTTCAGACCAGATTGACACCGTGTTCAAAATTTTACTTTAAAGTCGTAATGAGATTCTTAGACCCTTCAGAATCTCTCAGGCTACGAGGCATCGTGGCTGGATAGACAGAGTGTAACGTTTAGTTTTGCAGGACTTCAGTTCTAGGCTCGAAGCCGACAAATATTTTTATATATTTTCTTTTTTTTTATATTTTATTTTAAATGGTGTCCTCCATCATTCCTAGAGATAAATTGAATAATTCCAAATAATATACGTCAAAAATAGAATTTAATATGAAAATATTTCTATATTTATTCGAAATTGTACGAGTTAAATTTCCCGTACATGCGCACAATTCCTTCGTATTCTTAGCATTGTGCTTTCAGACCAGATTGACACCGTGTTTAAAATTTTACTTTAAAGTCGTAATGAGATTCTTAGACCCTTCAGAAGCTCTCAGGTTACGAGGCATCGTGGCTGGATCGACAGAGTGTAGACCTTAGTTTTGAAGGACTTCAGTTCGAGGCTCGAAGCCGATAATTGTTTTTATATATTTTTCTTTTTTTTATATTTTTTTTTAGCATCTTTCCTTCATCATTCCTAGAGATGAATAGAATAATTCCAAATAATATATGTCAAAAATAGAATTTCATATCAAAATATTTCTATATTTATTCGAAATTTTACGAGTTAAAGTTCCCGCACAGCCGCAGAATTCATTCGTATTCTTAGCATTGTGCTTTCAGACCAGATTGACACCGTGTTTAAAATTTTACTTTAAAGTCGTAATGAGATTCTTAGACCCTTCAGAAGCTCTCAGGTTGCGAGGCATGGTGGCTGGATAGACAGAGTGTAGCGCTTAGTTTTGCAATACTTCAGTTCGAGGCTCGAAGCCGACAAATATTTTTATATATTTTTCTTTTTTTTTTATATTTTATTTTAGATGGTTTCCTCCATCATTCCTAGAGATAAATTTAATAATTCCAAATAATATACGCCAAAAATAGAATTTAATATCAAAATATTTCTATATTTATTCTAAATTTTACGAGTTAAATTTTCCGCACATGCGCAGAATTCATTCGTATTCTTAGCATTGTGCTTTCAGACCAGATTGACACCGTGTTTAAAATTTTACTTTAAAGTCGTAATGAGATTCTTAGACCCTTCAGAAGCTCTGAGGTTACGAGGCATGGTGGCTGGATCGACATAGAGTAGCGCTTAGTTTTGCAGGACTTCAGTTCGAGGCTCGAAGCCGACAAATATTTATATATATTTTTCTTTTTTTTTATATTTATTTTAGCTGGTTTCCTCCATCATTCCTAGAGATAAATTGAATAATTCCATATAATATACGTCAAAAATAGAATTTATTATCGAAATATTTCTATATTTATTCGAAATTTTACGAGTTAAATTTCCCGCACATGCGCACAATTCATTCGTATTCTTAGCATTGTGCTTTCAGACCAGATTGACACCGTGTTTAAAATTTTACTTTAAAGTCGTAATGAGATTCTTAGACCCTTCAGAATCTCTCAGGCTACGAGGCATCGTGGCTGGATAGACAGAGTGTAGCGCTTAGTTTTGCAGGACTTCAGTTCGAGGCTCGAAGGCGACAAATATTTTTATATATTTTTCTTTTTTTTTATATTTTATTTTAGATGGTTTCCTCCATCATTCCTAGAGATAAATTGAATAATTCCAAATAATATACGTCAAAAATAGAATTCAATATCAAAATATTTCTATATTTATTCGAATTTTTATGAGTTAAATTTCCCGCACATGCGCACAATTCATTCGTATTCTTAGCATTGTGCTTTCAGACCAGATTGACACCGTGTTTAAAATTTTACTTTAAAGTCGTAATGAGATTCTTAGACCCTTCAGAAGCTCTCAGGTTACGAGGCATCGTGGCTGGATCGACAGAGTGTAGCGCTTAGTTTTGCAGGACTTCAGTTCGAGGCTCGAAGCCGACAAATATTTTTATATATTTTTCTTTTTTTTATATTTTATTTTAGCATCTTTCCTCCATCATTCCTAGAGATAAATTGAATAATTCCAAATAATATACGTCAAAAATAGAATTTAATATCGAAATATTTCTATATTTATTCGAAATTTTACGAGTTAAATTTCCCGCACATGCGCACAATTCATTCGTATTCTTAGCATTGTGCTTTCAGACCAGATTGACACCGTGTTCAAAATTTTACTTTAAAGTCGTAATGAGATTCTTAGACCCTTCAGAATCTCTCAGGCTACGAGGCATCGTGGCTGGATAGACAGAGTGTAACGTTTAGTTTTGCAGGACTTCAGTTCGAGGCTCGAAGCCGACAAATATTTTTATATATTTTCTTTTTTTTTATATTTTATTTTAAATGGTGTCCTCCATCATTCCTAGAGATAAATTGAATAATTCCAAATAATATACGTCAAAAATAGATTTTAATATGAAAATATTTCTATATTTATTCGAAATTGTACGAGTTAAATTTCCCGCACATGCGCACAATTCATTCGTATTCTTAGCATTGTGCTTTCAGACCAGATTGACACCGTGTTTAAAATTTTACTTTAAAGTCGTAATGAGATTCTTAGACCCTTCAGAAGCTCTCAGGTTACGAGGCATCGTGGCTGGATCGACAGAGTGTAGCCCTTAGTTTTGCAGGACTTCAGTTCGAGGCTCGAAGCCGACAAATATTTTTATATATTTTTCTTTTTTTTATATTTTATTTTAGCATCTTTCCTCCATCATTCCTAGAGATAAATTGAATAATTCCAAATAATATACGTCAAAAATAGAATTTAATATCGAAATATTTCTATATTTATTCGAAATTTTACGAGTTAAAGTTCCCGCACAGCCGCAGAATTCATTCGTATTCTTAGCATTGTGCTTTCAGACCAGATTGACACCGTGTTTAAAATTTTACTTTAAATCGTAATGAGATTCTTAGACCCTTCAGAAGCTCTCAGGCTACGAGGCATCGTGGCTGGATAGACAGAGTGTAGCGCTTAGTTTTGCATGACTTCAGTTCGAGGCTCGAAGCCGACAAATATTTTTATATATTTTTCTTTTTTTTTATATTTTATTTTAGATGGTTTCCTCCATCATTCCTAGAGATAAATTGAATAATTCCAAATAATATACGTCAAAAATAGAATTTAATATGAAAATATTTCTATATTTATTCGAAATTTTACGAGTTAAAGTTCCCGCACATGCGCAGAATTCATTCGTATTCTTAGCATTGTGCTTTCAGACCAGATTGACACCGTGTTTAAAATTTTACTTTAAAGTCGTAATGAGATTCTTAGACCCTTCAGAAGCTCTCAGGTTACGAGGCATGGTGGCTGGATCGACAGAGAGTAGCGCTTTGTTTTGCAGGACTTCAGTTCGAGGCTCGAAGCCGACAAATATTTATATATATATTTCTTTTTTTTTATATTTTATTTTAGCTGGTTTCCTCAATCATTCCTAGAGAGAAATTGAATAATTCCAAATCTTATACGTCAAAAATAGAATTTAATATCAAAATATTTCTATATTTATTCGAAATTTTACGAGTTAAAGTTCCCGCACATGCGCAGAATTCATTCGTATTCTTAGCATTGTGCTTTTAGACCAGATTGACACCGTATTTAAAATTTTACTTTAAAGTCGTAATGAGATTCTTAGACCCTTCAGAAGCTCTCAGGTTACGAGGCATGGTGGCTGGATCGACAGAGAGTAGCGCTTTGTTTTGCAGGACTTCCGTCCGAGACTGGAAGCCGACAAATATTTATATATATTTTTCTTTTTTTTTATATTTTATTTTAGCTGGTTTCCTCCATCATTCCTAGAGATAAATTGAATAATTCCAAATAATATACGTCAAAAATAGAATTTAATATCAAAATATTTCTATATTTATACGAAATTTTACGAGTTAAATTTCCCGCACATGCGCACAATTCATTCGTATTGTTAGCATTGTGCTTTCAGACCAGATTGACACCGTGTTTAAAATTTTACTTTAAAGTCGTAATGAGATTCTTAGACCCTTCAGAAGCTCTCAGGTTACGAGGCATGGTGGCTGGATCGACAGAGAGTAGCGCTTTGTTTTGCAGGACTTCAGTTCGAGGCTCGAAGCCGACAAATATTTATATATATATTTCTTTTTTTTTATATTTTATTTTAGCTGGTTTCCTCAATCATTCCTAGAGAGAAATTGAATAATTCCAAATCTTATACGTCAAAAATAGAATTTAATATCAAAATATTTCTATATTTATTCGAAATTTTACGAGTTAAAGTTCCCGCACATGCGCAGAATTCATTCGTATTCTTAGCATTGTGCTTTTAGACCAGATTGACACCGTATTTAAAATTTTACTTTAAAGTCGTAATGAGATTCTTAGACCCTTCAGAAGCTCTCAGGTTACGAGGCATGGTGGCTGGATCGACAGAGAGTAGCGCTTTGTTTTGCAGGACTTCCGTCCGAGACTCGAAGCCGACAAATATTTATATATATTTTTCTTTTTTTTTATATTTTATTTTAGCTGGTTTCCTCCATCATTCCTAGAGATAAATTGAATAATTCCAAATAATATACGTCAAAAATAGAATTTAATATCAAAATATTTCTATATTTATTCGAAATTTTACGAGTTAAATTTCCCGCACATGCGCACAATTCATTCGTATTGTTAGCATTGTGCTTTCAGACCAGATTGACACCGTGTTTAAAATTTTACTTTAAAGTCGTAATGAGATTCTTAGACCCTTCAGAAGCTCTCAGGTTACGAGGCATGGTGGCTGGATCGACAGAGAGTAGCGCTTTGTTTTGCAGGACTTCAGTTCGAGGCTCGAAGCCGACAAATATTTATATATATTTTTCTTTTTTTTTATATTTTATTTTAGCTGGTTTCCTCAATCATTCCTAGAGAGAAATTGAATAATTCCAAATCTTATACGTCAAAAATAGAATTTAATATCAAAATATTTCTATATTTATTCGAAATTTTACGAGTTAAATTTCCCGCACATGCGCACAATTCATTCGTATTCTTAGCATTGTGCTTTCAGACCAGATTGACACCGTGTTTAAAATTTTACTTTAAAGTCGTAATGAGATTCTTAGACCCTTCAGAAGCTCTCAGGTTACGAGGCATGGTGGCTGGATCGACAGAGAGTAGCGCTTTGTTTTGCAGGACTTCAGTTCGAGGCTCGAAGCCGACAAATATTTATATATATTTTTCTTTTTTTTTATATTTTATTTTAGCTGGTTTCCTCAATCATTCCTAGAGAGAAATTGAATAATTCCAAATAATATACGTCAAAAATAGAATTTAATATGAAATCATTTCTATATTTATTCGAAATTTTACGAGTTAAATTTCCCGCACATGCGCACAATTCATTCGTATTCTTAGCATTGTGCTTTCAGACCAGATTGACACCGTGTTTAAAATTTTACTTTAAAGTCCTAATGAGATTCTTAGACCCTTCAGAAGCTCTCAGGTTGCGAGGCATGGTGGCTGGATAGACAGAGTGTAGCGCTTAGTTTTGCAATACTTCAGTTCGAGGCTCGAAGCCGACAAATATTTATATATATTTTTCTTTTTTTTTATATTTTATTTTAGATGGTTTCCTCCATCATTCCTAGAGATAAATTTAATAATTCCAAATAATATACGTCAAAAATAGAATTTAATATCAAAATATTTCTATATTTATTCGAAATTTTACGAGTTAAATTTCCCGCACATGCGCACAATTCATTCGTATTGTTAGCATTGTGCTTTCAGACCAGATTGACACCGTGTTTAAAATTTTACTTTAAAGTCGTAGTGAGATTCTTAGACCCTTCAGAAGCTCTCAGGTTACGAGGCATGGTGGCTGGATCGACAGAGAGTAGCGCTTTGTTTTGCAGGACTTCAGTTCGAGGCTCGAAGCCGACAAATATTTATATATATTTTTCTTTTTTTTTATATTTTATTTTAGCTGGTTTCCTCAATCATTCCTAGAGAGAAATTGAATAATTCCAAATCTTATACGTCAAAAATAGAATTTAATATCAAAATATTTCTATATTTATTCGAAATTTTACGAGTTAAAGTTCCCGCACATGCGCAGAATTCATTCGTATTCTTAGCATTGTGCTTTTAGACCAGATTGACACCGTATTTAAAATTTTACTTTAAAGTCGTAATGAGATTCTTAGACCCTTCAGAAGCTCTCAGGTTACGAGGCATGGTGGCTGGATCGACAGAGAGTAGCGCTTTGTTTTGCAGGACTTCCGTCCGAGACTGGAAGCCGACAAATATTTATATATATTTTTCTTTTTTTTTATATTTTATTTTAGCTGGTTTCCTCAATCATTCCTAGAGAGAAATTGAATAATTCCAAATCATATACGTCAAAAATAGAATTTTATATCAAAATATTTCTATATTTATTCGAAATTTTACGAGTTAAAGTTCCCGCACATGCGCAGAATTCATTCGTATTCTTAGCATTGTGCTTTCAGACCAGATTGACACCGTGTTTAAAATTTTACTTTAAATCGTAATGAGATTCTTAGACCCTTCAGAAGCTCTCAGGCTACGAGGCATCGTGGCTGGATAGACAGAGTGTAGCGCTTAGTTTTGCAGGACTTCAGTTCGAGGCTCGAAGCCGACAAATATTTTTATATATTTTTCTTTTTTTTTATATTTTATTTTAGATGGTTTCCTCCATCATTCCTAGAGATAAATTGAATAATTCCAAATCATATACGTCAAAAATAGAATTTAATATCAAAATATTTCTATATTTATTCGAAATTTTACGAGTTAAAGTTCCCGCACATGCGCAGAATTCATTCGTATTCTTAGCATTGTGCTTTCAGACCAGATTGACACCGTGTTTAAAATTTTACTTTAAATCGTAATGAGATTCTTAGACCCTTCAGAAGCTCTCAGGCTACGAGGCATCGTGGCTGGATAGACAGAGTGTACCGCTTAGTTTTGCAGGACTTCAGTTCGAGGCTCGAAGCCGACAAATATTTTTATATATATTTCTTTTTTTTTATATTTTATTTTAGATGGTTTCCTCCATCATTCCTAGAGATAAATTGAATAATTCCAAATAATATACGTCAAAAATAGAATTTAATATCAAAATATTTCTATATTTATTCGAAATTTTACGAGTTCAATTTCCCGCACATGCGCACAATTCATTCGTATTCTTAGCATTGTGCTTTCAGACCAGATTGACACCGTGTTTAAAATTTTACTTTAAAGTCGTAATGAGATTCTTAGACCCTTCAGAAGCTCTCAGGTTACGAGGCGTGGGGGCTGGATCGACAGAGAGTAGCGCTTTGTTTTGCAGGACTTCAGTTCGAGGCTCGAAGCCGACAAATATTTATATATATTTTTCTTTTTTTTTATATTTTATTTTAGCTGGTTTCCTCAATCATTCCTAGAGAGAAATTGAATAATTCCAAATCATATACGTCAAAAATAGAATTTAATATCAAAATATTTCTATATTTATTCGAAATTTTACGAGTTAAAGTTCCCGCACATGCGCAGAATTCATTCGTATTCTTAGCATTGTGCTTTTAGACCAGATTGACACCGTATTTAAAATTTTACTTTGAAGTCGTAATGAGATTCTTAGACCCTTCAGAAGCTTTCAGGTCAAAGAGTCTTGGTGGCTGGACCGACAGAGTGTAGCACTTAGTTTTGCAGGACTTCAGTTCGAGGCTCGAAGCCGACAAATATTTTTATATATTTTTCTTTTTTTTTTCTATTTTATTTTAGATGGTTTCCTCCATCATTCCTAGAGATAAATTGAATAATTCCAAATAATATACGTCAAAAATAGAATTTAATATCAAAATATTTCTATATTTATTCGAAATTTTACGAGTTAAAGTTCCCGCACATACGCAGAATTCATTCGTATTCTTATCATTGTGCTTTTAGACCAGATTGACACCGTATTTAAAATTTTACTTTGAAGTCCTAATGAGATTCTTAGACCCTTCAGAAGCTCTCAGCTTACGAGGCATCGTGGCTGCATCGACAGAGTGTAGAGCTTAGTTTTGAAGGACTTCAGTTCGAGGCTCGAAGCCGACAATTATTTTTATATATTTTTCTTTTTTTTATATTTTATTTTAGCATCTTTCCTCCATCATTCCTAGAGATAAATTGTATAATTCCAAATAATATACGTCAAAAATAGAATTTAATATCAAAATATTTCTATATTTATTCGAAATTTTACGAGTTAAATTTCCCGCACATGCGCACAATTCATTCGTATTCTTAGCATTGTGCTTTCAGACCAGATTGACACCGTGTTTAAAATTTTACTTTAAAGTCGTAATGAGATTCTTAGACCCTTCAGAAGCTCTCAGGTTACGAGGCATGGTGGCTGGATCGACAGAGAGTAGCGCTTTGTTTTGCAGGACTTAAGTTCGAGGCTCGAAGCCGACAAATATTTATATATATTTTTCTTTTTTTTATATTTTATTTTAGCTGGTTTCCTCAATCATTCCTAGAGAGAAATTGAATAATTCCAAATCATATACGTCAAAAATAGAATTTAATATCAAAATATTTCTATATTTATTCGAAATTTTACGAGTTAAAGTTCCCGCACATGCGCAGAATTCATTCGTATTCTTAGCATTGTGCTTTTAGACCAGATTGACACCGTATTTAAAATTTTACTTTGAAGTCGTAATGAGATTCTTAGACCCTTCAGAAGCTTTCAGGTCACAGAGTCTTGGTGGCTGGATCGACAGAGTGTAGCGCTTAGTTTTGCAGGACTTCAGTTCGAGGCTCGAAGCCGACACATATTTTTATATATTTTTCTTTTTTTTATATTTTATTTTAGCATCTTTCCTCTATCATTCCTAGAGATAAATTGAATAATTCCAAATCATATACGTCAAAAATAGAATTTAATATCGAAATATTTCTATATTTATTCCAAATTTTACGAGTTAAATTTCCCGCACATGCCCACAATTCATTCGTATTCTTAGCATTGTGCTTTCAGATCAGATTGACACCGTGTTTAAAATTTTACTTTAAAGTCCTAATGAGATTCTTAGACCCTTCAGAAGCTCTCAGGCTACGAGGCATCGTGGCTGGATCGACAGAGTGTAGCGCTTAGTTTTGCAGGACTTCAGTTCGAGGCTCGAAGCCGACAAATATTTTTATATATTTTTCTTTTTTTTTATATTTTATTTTAGATGGTTTCCTCCATCATTCCTAGAGATAAATTGAATAATTCCAAATAATATACGTCAAAAATAGAATTTAATATCAAAATATTTCTATATTTATTCGAAATTTTACGAGCTAAAGTTCCCGCACATACGCAGAATTCATTCGTATTCTTAGCATTGTGCTTTTAGACCAGATTGACACCGTATTTAAAATTTTACTTTGAAGTCGTAATGAGATTCTTAGACCCTTCAGAAGCTCTCAGGTTACGATTCATCGTGGCTGCATCGACAGAGTGTAGAGCTTAGTTTTGAAGGACTTCAGTTCGAGGCTCGAAGCCGACAAATATTTATATATATTTTTCTTTTTTTTTTATATTTTATTTTAGCTGGTTTCCTCAATCATTCCTAGAGAGAAATTGAATAATTCCAAATCATATACGTCAAAAATAGAATTTAATATCAAAATATTTCTATATTTATTCGAAATTTTACGAGTTAAAGTTCCCGCACATGCGCAGAATTCATTCGTATTCTTAGCATTGTGCTTTTAGACCAGATTGACACCGTATTTAAAATTTTACTTTGAAGTCGTAATGAGATTCTTAGACCCTTCAGAAGCTTTCAGGTCACAGAGTCTTGGTGGCTGGATCGACAGAGTGTAGCGCTTAGTTTTGCAGGACTTCAGTTCGAGGCTCGAAGCCGACAAATATTTTTATATATTTTTCTTTTTTTTTATATTTTATTTTAGATGGTTTCCTCCATCATTCCTAGAGATAAATTGAATAATTCCAAATAATATACGTCAAAAATAGAATTTAATATCAAAATATTTCTATATTTATTCGAAATTTTACGAGTTAAAGTTCCCGCACATACGCAGAATTCATTCGTATTCTTAGCATTGTGCTTTTAGACCAGATTGACACCGTATTTAAAATTTTAATTTGAAGTCGTAATGATATTCTTAGACCCTTCAGAAGCTCTCAGGTTACGAGGCATCGTGGCTGGATCGACAGAGTGTAGAGCTTAGTTTTGAAGGACTTCAGTTCGAGGCTCGACGCCGACAAATATTTATATATATTTTTCTTTTTTTTTATATTTTATTTTAGCTGGTTTCCTCAATCATTCCTAGAGAGAAATTGAATAATTCCAAATCATATACGTCAAAAATAGAATTTAATATCAAAATATTTCTATATTTATTCGAAATTTTACGAGTTAAAGTTCCCGCACATGCGCAGAATTCATTCGTATTCTTAGCATTGTGCTTTTAGACCAGATTGACACCGTATTTAAAATTTTACTTTGAAGTCGTAATGATATTCTTAGACCCTTCAGAAGCTTTCAGGTCACAGAGTCTTGGTGGCTGGATCGACAGAGTGTAGCGCTTAGTTTTGCAGGACTTCAGTTCGAGGCTCTAAGCCGACACATATTTTTATATATTTTTCTTTTTTTTTATATTTTATTTTAGCATCTTTCCTCCATCATTCCTAGAGATAAATTGAATAATTCCAAATCATATACGTCAAAAATAGAATTTAATATCAAAATATTTCTATATTTATTCGAAATTTGACGAGTGAAAGTTCCCGCACATGCGCAGAATTCATTCGTATTCTTAGCATTGTGTTTTCAGACCAGATTGACACCGTGTTTAAAATTTTACTTTAAAGTCGTAATGAGATTCTTAGACCCTTCAGAAGCTGTCAGGTTACGAGGCATCGTGGCTGGATCGACAGAGTGTAGCGCTTAGTTTTGCAGGACTTCAGTTCGAGGCTCGAAGCCGACAAATATTTTTATATATTTTTCTTTTTTTTATATTTTATTTTAGCATCTTTCCTCCATCATTCCTAGAGATAAATTGAATAATTCCAAATAATATACGTCAAAAATAGAATTTAATATCGAAATATTTCTATATTTATTCGAAATTTTACGAGTTAAATTTCCCGCACATGCGCACAATTCATTTGTATTCTTAGCATTGTGCTTTCAGACCAGATTGACACCGTGTTTAAAATTTTACTTTAAAGTCGTAATGAGATTCTCAGACACTTCAGAAGCTCTCAGGCTACGAGGCATCGTGGCTGGTTCGACAGAGTGTTGCGTTTAGTTTTGCAGGACTTCAGTTCGAGGCTCGAAGCCGACAAATATTTTTATATATTTTCTTTTTTTTTATATTTTATTTTAAATGGTGTCCTCCATCATTCCTAGAGATAAATTGAATAATTCCAAATAATATACGTCAAAAATAGAATTTAATATGAAAATATTTCTATATTTATTCGAAATTTTACGAGTTAAAGTTCCCGCACATGCGCAGAATTCATTCGTATTCTTAGCATTGTGCTTTCAGACCAGATTGACACCGTGTTTAAAATTTTACTTTAAAGTCGTAATGAGATTCTTAGACCCTTCAGAAGCTCTCAGGTTACGAGGCATGGTGGCTGGATCGACAGAGAGTAGCGCTTTGTTTTGCAGGACATCAGTTCGAGGCTCGAAGCCGACAAATATTTATATATATATTTCTTTTTTTTTATATTTTATTTTAGCTGGTTTCCTCAATCATTCCTAGAGAGAAATTGAATAATTCCAAATCTTATACGTCAAAAATAGAATTTAATATCAAAATATTTCTATATTTATTCGAAATTTTACGAGTTAAAGTTCCCGCACATGCGCAGAATTCATTCGTATTCTTAGCATTGTGCTTTTAGACCAGATTGACACCGTATTTAAAATTTTACTTTAAAGTCGTAATGAGATTCTTAGACCCTTCAGAAGCTCTCAGGTTACGAGGCATGGTGGCTGGATCGACAGAGAGTAGCGCTTTGTTTTGCAGGACTTCCGTCCGAGACTGGAAGCCGACAAATATTTATATATATTTTTCTTTTTTTTTATATTTTATTTTAGCTGGTTTCCTCCATCATTCCTAGAGATAAATTGAATAATTCCAAATAATATACGTCAAAAATAGAATTTAATATCAAAATATTTCTATATTTATACGAAATTTTACGAGTTAAATTTCCCGCACATGCGCACAATTCATTCGTATTGTTAGCATTGTGCTTTCAGACCAGATTGACACCGTGTTTAAAATTTTACTTTAAAGTCGTAATGAGATTCTTAGACCCTTCAGAAGCTCTCAGGTTACGAGGCATGGTGGCTGGATCGACAGAGAGTAGCGCTTTGTTTTGCAGGACTTCAGTTCGAGGCTCGAAGCCGACAAATATTAATATATATATATTTCTTTTTTTTATATTTTATTTTAGCTGGTTTCCTCAATCATTCCTAGAGAGAAATTGAATAATTCCAAATCTTATACGTCAAAAATAGAATTTAATATCAAAATATTTCTATATTTATTCGAAATTTTACGAGTTAAAGTTCCCGCACATGCGCAGAATTCATTCGTATTCTTAGCATTGTGCTTTTAGACCAGATTGACACCGTATTTAAAATTTTACTTTAAAGTCGTAATGAGATTCTTAGACCCTTCAGAAGCTCTCAGGTTACGAGGCATGGTGGCTGGATCGACAGAGAGTAGCGCTTTGTTTTGCCGGACTTCCGTCCGAGACTGGAAGCCGACAAATATTTATATATATTTTTCTTTTTTTTTATATTTTATTTTAGCTGGTTTCCTCCATCATTCCTAGAGATAAATTGAATAATTCCAAATAATATACGTCAAAAATAGAATTTAATATCAAAATATTTCTATATTTATTCGAAATTTTACGAGTTAAATTTCCCGCACATGCGCACAATTCATTCGTATTGTTAGCATTGTGCTTTCAGACCAGATTGACACCGTGTTTAAAATTTTACTTTAAAGTCGTAATGAGATTCTTAGACCCTTCAGAAGCTCTCAGGTTACGAGGCATGGTGGCTGGATCGACAGAGAGTAGCGCTTTGTTTTGCAGGACTTCAGTTCGAGGCTCGAAGCCGACAAATATTTATATATATTTTTCTTTTTTTTTATATTTTATTTTAGCTGGTTTCCTCAATCATTCCTAGAGAGAAATTGAATAATTCCAAATCTTATACGTCAAAAATAGAATTTAATATCAAAATATTTCTATATTTATTCGAAATTTTACGAGTTAAAGTTCCCGCACATGCGCAGAATTCATTCGTATTCTTAGCATTGTGCTTTTAGACCAGATTGACACCGTATTTAAAATTTTACTTTAAAGTCGTAATGAGATTCTTAGACCCTTCAGAAGCTCTCAGGTTACGAGGCATGGTGGCTGGATCGACAGAGAGTAGCGCTTTGTTTTGCAGGACTTCCGTCCGAGACTGGAAGCCGACAAATATTTATATATATTTTTCTTTTTTTTTATATTTTATTTTAGCTGGTTTCCTCAATCATTCCTAGAGAGAAATTGAATAATTCCAAATCATATACGTCAAAAATAGAATTTAATATCAAAATATTTCTATATTTATTCGAAATTTTACGAGTTAAATTTCCCGCACATGCGCACAATTCATTCGTATTCTTAGCATTGTGCTTTCAGACCAGATTGACACCGTGTTTAAAATTTTACTTTAAAGTCGTAATGAGATTCTTAGACCCTTCAGAAGCTCTCAGGTTACGAGGCATGGTGGCTGGATCGACAGAGAGTAGCGCTTTGTTTTGCAGGACTTCAGTTCGAGGCTCGAAGCCGACAAATATTAATATATATATATTTCTTTTTTTTATATTTTATTTTAGCTGGTTTCCTCAATCATTCCTAGAGAGAAATTGAATAATTCCAAATCTTATACGTCAAAAATAGAATTTAATATCAAAATATTTCTATATTTATTCGAAATTTTACGAGTTAAAGTTCCCGCACATGCGCAGAATTCATTCGTATTCTTAGCATTGTGCTTTTAGACCAGATTGACACCGTATTTAAAATTTTACTTTAAAGTCGTAATGAGATTCTTAGACCCTTCAGAAGCTCTCAGGTTACGAGGCATGGTGGCTGGATCGACAGAGAGTAGCGCTTTGTTTTGCCGGACTTCCGTCCGAGACTGGAAGCCGACAAATATTTATATATATTTTTCTTTTTTTTTATATTTTATTTTAGCTGGTTTCCTCCATCATTCCTAGAGATAAATTGAATAATTCCAAATAATATACGTCAAAAATAGAATTTAATATCAAAATATTTCTATATTTATTCGAAATTTTACGAGTTAAATTTCCCGCACATGCGCACAATTCATTCGTATTGTTAGCATTGTGCTTTCAGACCAGATTGACACCGTGTTTAAAATTTTACTTTAAAGTCGTAATGAGATTCTTAGACCCTTCAGAAGCTCTCAGGTTACGAGGCATGGTGGCTGGATCGACAGAGAGTAGCGCTTTGTTTTGCAGGACTTCAGTTCGAGGCTCGAAGCCGACAAATATTTATATATATTTTTCTTTTTTTTTATATTTTATTTTAGCTGGTTTCCTCAATCATTCCTAGAGAGAAATTGAATAATTCCAAATCTTATACGTCAAAAATAGAATTTAATATCAAAATATTTCTATATTTATTCGAAATTTTACGAGTTAAATTTCCCGCACATGCGCACAATTCATTCGTATTGTTAGCATTGTGCTTTCAGACCAGATTGACACCGTGTTTAAAATTTTACTTTAAAGTCGTAATGAGATTCTTAGACCCTTCAGAAGCTCTCAGGTTACGAGGCATGGTGGCTGGATCGACAGAGAGTAGCGCTTTGTTTTGCAGGACTTCAGTTCGAGGCTCGAAGCCGACAAATATTTATATATATTTTTCTTTTTTTTTATATTTTATTTTAGCTGGTTTCCTCAATCATTCCTAGAGAGAAATTGAATAATTCCAAATAATATACGTCAAAAATAGAATTTAATATGAAATCATTTCTATATTTATTCGAAATTTTACGAGTTAAATTTCCCGCACATGCGCACAATTCATTCGTATTCTTAGCATTGTGCTTTCAGACCAGATTGACACCGTGTTTAAAATTTTACTTTAAAGTCCTAATGAGATTCTTAGACCCTTCAGAAGCTCTCAGGTTGCGAGGCATGGTGGCTGGATAGACAGAGTGTAGCGCTTAGTTTTGCAATACTTCAGTTCGAGGCTCGAAGCCGACAAATATTTTTATATATTTTTCTTTTTTTTTATATTTTATTTTAGCTGGTTTCCTCAATCATTCCTAGAGAGAAATTGAATAATTCCAAATCATATACGTCAAAAATAGAATTTAATATCAAAATATTTCTATATTTATTCGAAATTTTACGAGTTAAATTTCCCGCACATGCGCACAATTCATTCGTATTGTTAGCATTGTGCTTTCAGACCAGATTGACACCGTGTTTAAAATTTTACTTTAAAGTCGTAATGAGATTCTTAGACCCTTCAGAAGCTCTCAGGTTACGAGGCATGGTGGCTGAATCGACAGAGAGTAGCGCTTTGTTTTGCAGGACTTCAGTTCGAGGCTCGAAGCCGACAAATATTTATATATATTTTTCTTTTTTTTTATATTTTATTTTAGCTGGTTTCCTCAATCATTCCTAGAGAGAAATTGAATAATTCCAAATCTTATACGTCAAAAATAGAATTTAATATCAAAATATTTCTATATTTATTCGAAATTTTACGAGTTAAAGTTCCCGCACATGCGCAGAATTCATTCGTATTCTTAGCATTGTGCTTTTAGACCAGATTGACACCGTATTTAAAATTTTACTTTAAAGTCGTAATGAGATTCTTAGACCCTTCAGAAGCTCTAAGGTTACGAGGCATGGTGGCTGGATCGACAGAGAGTAGCGCTTTGTTTTGCAGGACTTCCGTCCGAGACTGGAAGCCGACAAATATTTATATATATTTTTCTTTTTTTTTATATTTTATTTTAGCTGGTTTCCTCAATCATTCCTAGAGAGAAATTGAATAATTCCAAATAATATACGTCAAAAATAGAATTTAATATGAAATCATTTCTATATTTATTCGAAATGTTACGAGTTAAATTTCCCGCACATGCGCACAATTCATTCGTATTCTTAGCATTGTGCTTTCAGACCAGATTGACACCGTGTTTAAAATTTTACTTTAAAGTCCTAATGAGATTCTTAGACCCTTCAGAAGCTCTCAGGTTGCGAGGCATGGTGGCTGGATAGACAGAGTGTAGCGCTTAGTTTTGCAATACTTCAGTTCGAGGCTCGAAGCCGACAAATATTTTTATATATTTTTCTTTTTTTTAATATTTTATTTTAGATGGTTTCCTCCATCATTCCTAGAGATAAATTTAATAATTCCAAATAATATACGTCAAAAATAGAATTTAATATCAAAATATTTCTATATTTATTCTAAATTTTACGAGTTAAAGTTTCCTCACATGCGCAGAATTCATTCGTATTCTTAGCATTGTGCTTTCAGACCAGATTGACACCGTGTTTAAAATTTTACTTTAAATCGTAATGGGATTCTTAGACCCTTCAGAAGCTCTCAGGCTACGAGGCATCGTGGCTGGATAGACAGAGTGTAGCGCTTAGTTTTGCAGGACTTCCGTTCGAGGCTCGAAGCCGACAAATATTTTTATATATTTTTCTTTTTTTTTATATTTTATTTTAGATGGTTTCCTCCATCATTCCTAGAGATAAATTGAATAATTCCAAATAATATACGTCAAAAATAGAATTTAATATCAAAATATTTCTATATTTATTCGAAATTTTACGAGTTAAATTTCCCGCACATGCGCACAATTCATTCGTATTGTTAGCATTGTGCTTTCAGACCAGATTGACACCGTGTTTAAAATTTTACTTTAAAGTCGTAATGAGATTCTTAGACCCTTCAGAAGCTCTCAGGTTACGAGGCATGGTGGCTGGATCGACAGAGAGTAGCGCTTTGTTTTGCAGGACTTCAGTTCGAGGCTCGAAGCCGACAAATATTTATATATATTTTTCTTTTTTTTTATATTTTATTTTAGCTGGTTTCCTCAATCATTCCTAGAGAGAAATTGAATAATTCCAAATCTTATACGTCAAAAATAGAATTTAATATCAAAATATTTCTATATTTATTCGAAATTTTACGAGTTAAAGTTCCCGCACATGCGCAGAATTCATTCGTATTCTTAGCATTGTGCTTTTAGACCAGATTGACACCGTATTTAAAATTTTACTTTAAAGTCGTAATGAGATTCTTAGACCCTTCAGAAGCTCTCAGGTTACGAGGCATGGTGGCTGGATCGACAGAGAGTAGCGCTTTGTTTTGCAGGACTTCCGTCCGAGACTGGAAGCCGACAAATATTTATATATATTTTTCTTTTTTTTTATATTTTATTTTAGCTGGTTTCCTCAATCATTCCTAGAGAGAAATTGAATAATTCCAAATCATATACGTCAAAAATAGAATTTTATATCAAAATATTTCTATATTTATTCGAAATTTTACGAGTTAAAGTTCCCGCACATGCGCAGAATTCATTCGTATTCTTAGCATTGTGCTTTCAGACCAGATTGACACCGTGTTTAAAATTTTACTTTAAATCGTAATGAGATTCTTAGACCCTTCAGAAGCTCTCAGGCTACGAGGCATCGTGGCTGGATAGACAGAGTGTAGCGCTTAGTTTTGCAGGACTTCAGTTCGAGGCTCGAAGCCGACAAATATTTTTATATATTTTTCTTTTTTTTTTTATATTTTATTTTAGATGGTTTCCTCCATCATTCCTAGAGATAAATTGAATAATTCCAAATAATATACGTCAAAAATAGAATTTAATATCAAAATATTTCTATATATATTCGAAATTTTACGAGTTCAATTTCCCGCACATGCGCACAATTCATTCGTATTCTTAGCATTGTGCTTTCAGACCAGATTGACACCGTGTTTAAAATTTTACTTTAAAGTCGTAATGAGATTCTTAGACCCTTCAGAAGCTCTCAGGTTACGAGGCATGGCGGCTGGATCGACAGAGAGTAGCGCTTTGTTTTGCAGGACTTCAGTTCGAGGCTCGAAGCCGACAAATATTTATATATATTTTTCTTTTTTTTTATATTTTATTTTAGCTGGTTTCCTCAATCATTCCTAGAGAGAAATTGAATAATTCCAAATCATATACGTCAAAAATAGAATTTAATATCAAAATATTTCTATATTTATTCGAAATTTTACGAGTTAAAGTTCCCGCACATGCGCAGAATTCATTCGTATTCTTAGCATTGTGCTTTTAGACCAGATTGACACCGTATTTAAAATTTTACTTTGAAGTCGTAATGAGATTCTTAGACCCTTCAGAAGCTTTCAGGTCAAAGAGTCTTGGTGGCTGGATCGACAGAGTGTAGCGCTTAGTTTTGCAGGACTTCAGTTCGAGGCTCGAAGCCGACACATATTTTTATATATTTTTCTTTTTTTTATATTTTATTTTAGCATCTTTCCTCTATCATTCCTAGAGATAAATTGAATAATTCCAAATAATATACGTCAAAAATAGAATTTAATATCGAAATATTTCTATATTTATTCCAAATTTTACGAGTTAAATTTCCCGCACATGCCCACAATTCATTCGTATTCTTAGCATTGTGCTTTCAGATCAGATTGACACCGTGTTTAAAATTTTACTTTTAAGTCCTAATGAGATTCTTAGACCCTTCAGAAGCTCTCAGGCTACGAGGCATCGTGGCTGGATCGACAGAGTGTAGCGCTTAGTTTTGCAGGACTTCAGTTCGAGGCTCGAAGCCGACAAATATTTTTATATATTTTTCTTTTTTTTTATATTTTATTTTAGATGGTTTCCTCCATCATTCCTAGAGATAAATTGAATAATTCCAAATAATATACGTCAAAAATAGAATTTAATATCAAAATATTTCTATATTTATTCGAAATTTTACGAGTTAAAGTTCCCGCACATACGCAGAATTCATTCGTATTCTTATCATTGTGCTTTTAGACCAGATTGACACCGTATTTAAAATTTTACTTTGAAGTCGTAATGAGATTCTTAGACCCTTCAGAAGCTCTCAGGTTACGAGGCATCGTGGCTGCATCGACAGAGTGTAGAGCTTAGTTTTGAAGGACTTCAGTTCGAGGCTCGAAGCCGACAATTATTTTTATATATTTTTCTTTTTTTTATATTTTATTTTAGCATCTTTCCTCCATCATTCCTAGAGATAAATTGTATAATTCCAAATAATATACGTCAAAAATAGAATTTAATATCAAAATATTTCTATATTTATTCGAAATTTTACGAGTTAAATTTCCCGCACATGCGCACAATTCATTCGTATTCTTAGCATTGTGCTTTCAGACCAGATTGACACCGTGTTTAAAATTTTACTTTAAAGTCGTAATGAGATTCTTAGACCCTTCAGAAGCTCTCAGGTTACGAGGCATGGTGGCTGGATCGACAGAGAGTAGCGCTTTGTTTTGCAGGACTTAAGTTCGAGGCTCGAAGCCGACAAATATTTATATATATTTTTCTTTTTTTTATATTTTATTTTAGCTGGTTTCCTCAATCATTCCTAGAGAGAAATTGAATAATTCCAAATCATATACGTCAAAAATAGAATTTAATATCAAAATATTTCTATATTTATTCGAAATTTTACGAGTTAAAGTTCCCGCACATGCGCAGAATTCATTCGTATTCTTAGCATTGTGCTTTTAGACCAGATTGACACCGTATTTAAAATTTTACTTTGAAGTCGTAATGAGATTCTTAGAACCTTCAGAAGCTTTCAGGTCACAGAGTCTTGGTGGCTGGATCGACAGAGTGTAGCGCTTAGTTTTGCAGGACTTCAGTTCGAGGCTCGAAGCCGACACATATTTTTATATATTTTTCTTTTTTTTATATTTTATTTTAGCATCTTTCCTCTATCATTCCTAGAGATAAATTGAATAATTCCAAATAATATACGTCAAAAATAGAATTTAATATCGAAATATTTCTATATTTATTCCAAATTTTACGAGTTAAATTTCCCGCACATGCCCACAATTCATTCGTATTCTTAGCATTGTGCTTTCAGATCAGATTGACACCGTGTTTAAAATTTTACTTTAAAGTCCTAATGAGATTCTTAGACCCTTCAGAAGCTCTCAGGCTACGAGGCATCGTGGCTGGATCGACAGAGTGTAGCGCTTAGTTTTGCAGGACTTCAGTTCGAGGCTCGAAGCCGACAAATATTTTTATATATTTTTCTTTTTTTTTATATTTTATTTTAGCTGGTTTCCTCAATCATTCCTAGAGAGAAATTGAATAATTCCAAATCATATACGTCAAAAATAGAATTTAATATCAAAATATTTCTATATTTATTCGAAATTTTACGAGTTAAAGTTCCCGCACATGCGCAGAATTCATTCGTATTCTTAGCATTGTGCTTTTAGACCAGATTGACACCGTATTTAAAATTTTACTTTGAAGTCGTAATGAGATTCTTAGACCCTTCAGAAGCTTTCAGGTCACAGAGTCTTGGTGGCTGGATCGACAGAGTGTAGCGCTTAGTTTTGCAGGACTTCAGTTCGAGGCTCGAAGCCGACAAATATTTTTATATATTTTTCTTTTTTTTTATATTTTATTTTAGATGGTTTCCTCCATCATTCCTAGAGATAAATTGAATAATTCCAAATAATATACGTCAAAAATAGAATTTAATATCAAAATATTTCTATATTTATTCGAAATTTTACGAGTTAAAGTTCCCGCACATACGCAGAATTCATTCGTATTCTTAGCATTGTGCTTTTAGACCAGATTGACACCGTATTTAAAATTTTAATTTGAAGTCGTAATGATATTCTTAGACCCTTCAGAAGCTCTCAGGTTACGAGGCATCGTGGCTGGATCGACAGAGTGTAGAGCTTAGTTTTGAAGGACTTCAGTTCGAGGCTCGACGCCGACAAATATTTATATATATTTTTCTTTTTTTTTATATTTTATTTTAGCTGGTTTCCTCAATCATTCCTAGAGAGAAATTGAATAATTCCAAATCATATACGTCAAAAATAGAATTTAATATCAAAATATTTCTATATTTATTCGAAATTTTACGAGTTAAAGTTCCCGCACATGCGCAGAATTCATTCGTATTCTTAGCATTGTGCTTTTAGACCAGATTGACACCGTATTTAAAATTTTACTTTGAAGTCGTAATGAGATTCTTAGACCCTTCAGAAGCTTTCAGGTCACAGAGTCTTGGTGGCTGGATCGACAGAGTGTAGCGCTTAGTTTTGCAGGACTTCAGTTCGAGGCTCGAAGCCGACACATATTTTTATATATTTTTCTTTTTTTTTATATTTTATTTTAGCATCTTTCCTCCATCATTCCTAGAGATAAATTGAATAATTCCAAATCATATACGTCAAAAATAGAATTTAATATCAAAATATTTCTATATTTATTCGAAATTTGACGAGTGAAAGTTCCCGCACATGCGCAGAATTCATTCGTATTCTTAGCATTGTGTTTTCAGACCAGATTGACACCGTGTTTAAAATTTTACTTTAAAGTCGTAATGAGATTCTTAGACCCTTCAGAAGCTGTCAGGTTACGAGGCATCGTGGCTGGATCGACAGAGTGTAGCGCTTAGTTTTGCAGGACTTCAGTTCGAGGCTCGAAGCCGACAAATATTTTTATATATTTTTCTTTTTTTTATATTTTATTTTAGCATCTTTCCTCCATCATTCCTAGAGATAAATTGAATAATTCCAAATAATATACGTCAAAAATAGAATTTAATATCGAAATATTTCTATATTTATTCGAAATTTTACGAGTTAAATTTCCCGCACATGCGCACAATTCATTTGTATTCTTAGCATTGTGCTTTCAGACCAGATTGACACCGTGTTTAAAATTTTACTTTAAAGTCGTAATGAGATTCTCAGACACTTCAGAAGCTCTCAGGCTACGAGGCATCGTGGCTGGTTCGACAGAGTGTTGCGTTTAGTTTTGCAGGACTTCAGTTCGAGGCTCGAAGCCGACAAATATTTATATATATTTTTCTTTTTTTTATATTTTATTTTAGCTGGTTTCCTCAATCATTCCTAGAGAGAAATTGAATAATTCCAAATAATATACGTCAAAAATAGAATTTAATATCAAAATATTTCTATATTTATTCGAAATTTTACGAGTTAAAGTTAGCGCACATGCGCAGAATTCATTCGTATTCTTACCATTGTGCTTTTAGACCAGATTGACACCGTGTTTAAAATTTTACTTTAAAGTCGTAATGAGATTCTTAGACCCTTCAGAAGCTCTCAGGCTACGAGGCATCGTGGCTGGATCGACAGAGTGTAGCGCTTAGTTTTGCAGGACTTCAGTTCGAGGCTCGAAGCCGACAAATATTTTTATATATTTTCTTTTTTTTATATTTTATTTTAGATGGTTTCCTCCATCATTCCTAGAGATAAATTGAATAATTCCAAATCATATACGTCAAAAATAGAATTTAATATCAAAATATTTCTATATTTATTCGAAATTTTACGAGTTAAAGTTCCCGCACATGCGCAGAATTCATTCGTATTCTTAGCATTGTGCTTTTAGACCAGATTGACACCGTATTTAAAATTTTACTTTGAAGTCGTAATGAGATTCTTAGACCCTTCAGAAGCTCTCAGGCTACGAGGCATCGTGGCTGGATCGACAGAGTGTAGCGCTTAGTTTTGCAGGACTTCAGTTCGAGGCTCGAAGCCGACAAATATTTTTATATATTTTTCTTTTTTTTTATATTTTATTTTAGATGGTTTCCTCCATCATTCCTAGAGATAAATTGAATAATTCCAAATAATATACGTCAAAAATAGAATTTAATATCAAAATATTTCTATATTTATTCGAAATTTTACGAGTTAAAGTTCCCGCACATACGCAGAATTCATTCGTATTCTTAGCATTGTGCTTTTAGACCAGATTGACACCGTATTTAAAATTTTAATTTGAAGTCGTAATGATATTCTTAGACCCTTCAGAAGCTCTCAGGTTACGAGGCATCGTGGCTGGATCGACAGAGTGTAGAGCTTAGTTTTGAAGGACTTCAGTTCGAGGCTCGACGCCGACAAATATTTTTATATATTTTTCTTTTTTTTATATTTTATTTTAGCATCTTTCCTCCATCATTCCTAGAGATAAATTGAATAATTCCAAATCTTATACGTCAAAAATAGAATTTAATATCGAAATATTTCTATATTTATTCGAAATTTTACGAGTTAAATTTCCCGCACATGCGCACAATTCATTTGTATTCTTAGCATTGTGCTTTCAGACCAGATTGACACCGTGTTTAAAATTTTACTTTAAAGTCGTAATGAGATTCTCAGACACTTCAGAAGCTCTCAGGCTACGAGGCATCGTGGCTGGTTCGACAGAGTGTTGCGTTTAGTTTTGCAGGACTTCAGTTCGAGGCTCGAAGCCGACAAATATTTATATATATTTTTCTTTTTTTTATATTTTATTTTAGCTGGTTTCCTCAATCATTCCTAGAGAGAAATTGAATAATTCCAAATAATATACGTCAAAAATAGAATTTAATATCAAAATATTTCTATATTTATTCGAAATTTTACGAGTTAAAGTTAGCGCACATGCGCAGAATTCATTCGTATTCTTACCATTGTGCTTTTAGACCAGATTGACACCGTGTTTAAAATTTTACTTTAAAGTCGTAATGAGATTCTTAGACCCTTCAGAAGCTCTCAGGCTACGAGGCATCGTGGCTGGATCGACAGAGTGTAGGGCTTAGTTTTGCAGGACTTCAGTTCGAGGCTCGAAGCCGACAAATATTTTTATATATTTTTCTTTTTTTTATATTTTATTTTAGATGGTTTCCTCCATCATTCCTAGAGATAAATTGAATAATTCCAAATCATATACGTCAAAAATAGAATTTAATATCAAAATATTTCTATATTTATTCGAAATTTTACGAGTTAAAGTTCCCGCACATGCGCAGAATTCATTCGTATTCTTAGCATTGTGCTTTTAGACCAGATTGACACCGTATTTAAAATTTTACTTTGAAGTCGTAATGAGATTCTTAGACCCTTCAGAAGCTCTCAGGCTACGAGGCATCGTGGCTGGATCGACAGAGTGTAGCGCTTAGTTTTGCAGGACTTCAGTTCGAGGCTCGAAGCCGACAAATATTTTTATATATTTTTCTTTTTTTTTATATTTTATTTTAGATGGTTTCCTCCATCATTCCTAGAGATAAATTGAATAATTCCAAATAATATACGTTAAAAATAGAATTTAATATCAAAATATTTCTATATTTATTCGAAATTTTACGAGTTAAAGTTCCCGCACATACGCAGAATTCATTCGTATTCTTAGCATTGTGCTTTTAGACCAGATTGACACCGTATTTAAAATTTTAATTTGAAGTCGTAATGATATTCTTAGACCCTTCAGAAGCTCTCAGGTTACGAGGCATCGTGGCTGGATCGACAGAGTGTAGAGCTTAGTTTTGAAGGACTTCAGTTCGAGGCTCGACGCCGACAAATATTTATATATATTTTTCTTTTTTTTTATATTTTATTTTAGCTGGTTTCCTCAATCATTCCTAGAGAGAAATTGAATAATTCCAAATCATATACGTCAAAAATAGAATTTAATATCAAAATATTTCTATATTTATTCGAAATTTTACGAGTTAAAGTTCCCGCACATGCGCAGAATTCATTCGTATTCTTAGCATTGTGCTTTTAGACCAGATTGACACCGTATTTAAAATTTTACTTTGAAGTCGTAATGAGATTCTTAGACCCTTCAGAAGCTTTCAGGTCACAGAGTCTTGGTGGCTGGATCGACAGAGTGTAGCGCTTAGTTTTGCAGGACTTCAGTTCGAGGCTCGAAGCCGACACATATTTTTATATATTTTTCTTTTTTTTTATATTTTATTTTAGCATCTTTCCTCCATCATTCCTAGAGATAAATTGAATAATTCCAAATCATATACGTCAAAAATAGAATTTAATATCAAAATATTTCTATATTTATTCGAAATTTGACGAGTGAAAGTTCCCGCACATGCGCAGAATTCATTCGTATTCTTAGCATTGTGTTTTCAGACCAGATTGACACCGTGTTTAAAATTTTACTTTAAAGTCGTAATGAGATTCTTAGACCCTTCAGAAGCTGTCAGGTTACGAGGCATCGTGGCTGGATCGACAGAGTGTAGCGCTTAGTTTTGCAGGACTTCAGTTCGAGGCTCGAAGCCGACAAATATTTTTATATATTTTTCTTTTTTTTATATTTTATTTTAGCATCTTTCCTCCATCATTCCTAGAGATAAATTGAATAATTCCAAATAATATACGTCAAAAATAGAATTTAATATCGAAATATTTCTATATTTATTCGAAATTTTACGAGTTAAATTTCCCGCACATGCGCACAATTCATTTGTATTCTTAGCATTGTGCTTTCAGACCAGATTGACACCGTGTTTAAAATTTTACTTTAAAGTCGTAATGAGATTCTTAGACCCTTCAGAAGCTCTCAGGCTACGAGGCATCGTGGCTGGATCGACAGAGTGTAGCGCTTAGTTTTGCAGGACTTCAGTTCGAGGCTCGAAGCCGACAAATATTTTTATATATTTTTCTTTTTTTTATATTTTATTTTAGATGGTTTCCTCCATCATTCCTAGAGATAAATTGAATAATTCCAAATCATATACGTCAAAAATAGAATTTAATATCAAAATATTTCTATATTTATTCGAAATTTTACGAGTTAAAGTTCCCGCACATGCGCAGAATTCATTCGTATTCTTAGCATTGTGCTTTTAGACCAGATTGACACCGTATTTAAAATTTTACTTTGAAGTCGTAATGAGATTCTTAGACCCTTCAGAAGCTCTCAGGCTACGAGGCATCGTGGCTGGATCGACAGAGTGTAGCGCTTAGTTTTGCAGGACTTCAGTTCGAGGCTCGAAGCCGACAAATATTTTTATATATTTTTCTTTTTTTTTATATTTTATTTTAGATGGTTTCCTCCATCATTCCTAGAGATAAATTGAATAATTCCAAATAATATACGTTAAAAATAGAATTTAATATCAAAATATTTCTATATTTATTCGAAATTTTACGAGTTAAAGTTCCCGCACATACGCAGAATTCATTCGTATTCTTAGCATTGTGCTTTTAGACCAGATTGACACCGTATTTAAAATTTTAATTTGAAGTCGTAATGATATTCTTAGACCCTTCAGAAGCTCTCAGGTTACGAGGCATCGTGGCTGGATCGACAGAGTGTAGAGCTTAGTTTTGAAGGACTTCAGTTCGAGGCTCGACGCCGACAAATATTTATATATATTTTTCTTTTTTTTTATATTTTATTTTAGCTGGTTTCCTCAATCATTCCTAGAGAGAAATTGAATAATTCCAAATCATATACGTCAAAAATAGAATTTAATATCAAAATATTTCTATATTTATTCGAAATTTTACGAGTTAAAGTTCCCGCACATGCGCAGAATTCATTCGTATTCTTAGCATTGTGCTTTTAGACCAGATTGACACCGTATTTAAAATTTTACTTTGAAGTCGTAATGAGATTCTTAGACCCTTCAGAAGCTTTCAGGTCACAGAGTCTTGGTGGCTGGATCGACAGAGTGTAGCGCTTAGTTTTGCAGGACTTCAGTTCGAGGCTCGAAGCCGACACATATTTTTATATATTTTTCTTTTTTTTTATATTTTATTTTAGCATCTTTCCTCCATCATTCCTAGAGATAAATTGAATAATTCCAAATCATATACGTCAAAAATAGAATTTAATATCAAAATATTTCTATATTTATTCGAAATTTGACGAGTGAAAGTTCCCGCACATGCGCAGAATTCATTCGTATTCTTAGCATTGTGTTTTCAGACCAGATTGACACCGTGTTTAAAATTTTACTTTAAAGTCGTAATGAGATTCTTAGACCCTTCAGAAGCTGTCAGGTTACGAGGCATCGTGGCTGGATCGACAGAGTGTAGCGCTTAGTTTTGCAGGACTTCAGTTCGAGGCTCGAAGCCGACAAATATTTTTATATATTTTTCTTTTTTTTATATTTTATTTTAGCATCTTTCCTCCATCATTCCTAGAGATAAATTGAATAATTCCAAATAATATACGTCAAAAATAGAATTTAATATCGAAATATTTCTATATTTATTCGAAATTTTACGAGTTAAATTTCCCGCACATGCGCACAATTCATTTGTATTCTTAGCATTGTGCTTTCAGACCAGATTGACACCGTGTTTAAAATTTTACTTTAAAGTCGTAATGAGATTCTCAGACACTTCAGAAGCTCTCAGGCTACGAGGCATCGTGGCTGGTTCGACAGAGTGTTGCGTTTAGTTTTGCAGGACTTCAGTTCGAGGCTCGAAGCCGACAAATATTTATATATATTTTTCTTTTTTTTATATTTTATTTTAGCTGGTTTCCTCAATCATTCCTAGAGATAAATTGAATAATTCCAAATCATATACGTCAAAAATAGAATTTAATATCAAAATATTTCTATATTTATTCGAAATTTTACGAGTTAAAGTTCCCGCACATGCGCAGAATTCATTCGTATTCTTAGCATTGTGCTTTTAGACCAGATTGACACCGTATTTAAAATTTTACTTTGAAGTCGTAATGAGATTCTTAGACCCTTCAGAAGCTCTCAGGCTACGAGGCATCGTGGCTGGATCGACAGAGTGTAGCGCTTAGTTTTGCAGGACTTCAGTTCGAGGCTCGAAGCCGACAAATATTTTTACATATTTTTCTTTTTTTTAATATTTTATTTTAGATGGTTTCCTCCATCATTCCTAGAGATAAATTGAATAATTTCAAATAATATACGTCAAAAATAGAATTTAATATCAAAATATTTCTATATTTATTCGAAATTTTACGAGTTAAATTTCCCGCACATGCGCACAATTCATTCGTATTCTTAGCATTGTGCTTTCAGACCAGATTGACACCGTGTTTAAAATTTTACTTTAAAGTCGTAATGAGATTCTTAGACCCTTCAGAAGCTCTCAGGTTACGAGGCATTATGGCTGGATAGACAGAGAGTAGCGCTTAGTTTTGCAGGACTTCAGTTCGAGGCTCGAAGCCGACAAATATTTATATATATTTTTCTTTTTTTTGTATTTTATTTTAGCTGGTTTCCTCAATCATTCCTAGAGAGAAATTGAATAATTCCAAATCATAAATGTCAAAAATAGAATTTAATATCGAAATATTTCTATATTTATTCGAAATTTTACGAGTTAAATTTCCCGCACATGTGCACAATTCATTCGTATTCTTAGCATTGTGCTTTCAGACCAGATTGACACCGTATTTAAAATTTTACTTTGAAGTCGTAATGAGATTCTTAGACCCTTCAGAAGCTCTCAGGTCACGAGTCTTGGTGGCTGGATCGACAGAGTGTAGCGCTTAGTTTTGCAGGACTTCAGTTCGAGGCTCGAAGCCGACAAATAATTTTATATATTTTTCTTATTTTTATATTTTATTTTAGCTGGTTTCCTCCATCATTCCTAGAGATAAATTGAATAATTCCAAATAATATACGTCAAAAATAGAATTTAATATCAAAATATATCTATATTTATTCGAAATTTGACGAGTTGAAGTTCCCGCACATGCGCAGAATTCATTCGTATTCTTAGCATTGTGCTTTCAGACCAGATTGACACCGTATTTAAAATTTTACTTTAAAGTCGTAATGAGATTCTTAGACCCTTCAGAAGCTCTCAGGTTACGAAGCATCGTGGCTGGATCGACAGAGTGTAGCGCTTAGTTTTGCAGGACTTCTGTTCGAGGTCGAAGCCGACAAATATTTTTATATATTTTTCCTTTTTTTATATTTTATTTTAGCTGGTTTCCTCCACCATTCCTAGAGATGAATTGAATAATTCCAAATAATATACGTCAAAAATAGAATTTAATATCAAAATATTTCTATATTTATTCGAAATTTTACGAGTTAAATTTCCCGCACATGCACACAATTCATTCGTATTCTTAGCATTGTGCTTTCAGACCAGATTGACACCGTGTTTAAAATTTTACTTTAAAGTCGTAATTAGATTCTTTGACCCTTCAGAAGCTCTCAGGTTACGAGGCATTGTGGCTGGATCGACAGAGAGTAGCGGTTAGTTTTGCAGGTCTTCAGTTTGAGGCTCGAAGCCGACAATTATTTTTATATATTTTTCTTTTTTTTATATTTTATTTTAGCATCTTTCCTCCATCATTCCTAGAGATAAATAGAATAATTCCAAATAATATACGTCAAAAATAGAATTTCATATCAAAATATTTCTATATTTATTCGAAATTTTACGAGTTAAATTTCCCGCACATGCGCAGAATTCAGTCGTATTCTTAGCATTGTGCTTTCAGACCAGATTGACACCGTGTTTAAAATTTTACTTTAAAGTCGTAATTAGATTCTTTGACCCTTCAGAAGCTCTCAGGTTACGAGGCATTGTGGCTGGATCGACAGAGAGTAGCGCTTAGTTTTGCAGGACTTCAGTTCGAGGCTCGAAGCCGACAAACATTTTTATATATTTTTCTTTTTTTTATATTTTATTTTAGCTGGTTTCCTCCATCATTCCTAGAGATAAATTGAATAACTCCAAATCATATACGTCCAAAATAGAATTTAATATCAAAATATTTCTATATTTATTCGAAATTTTACGAGTTAAAGTTCCCGCACATGCGCAGAATTCATTCGTATTCTTAGCATTGTGCTTTCAGACCAGATTGACACCGTGTTTAAAATTTTACTTTAAAGTCGTAATGAGATTCTTAGACCCTTCAGAAGCTCTCAGGTTACGAGGCATTGTGGCTGGATCGACAGAGAGTAGCGCTTAGTTTTGCAGGACTTCAGTTCGAGGCTCGAAGCCGACAAATATTTTTATATATTTTTCTTTTTTTTTATATTTTATTTTAGCTGGTTTCCTCCATCATTCCTAGAGATAAATTGAATAATTCCAAATAATATACGTCAAAAATAGAATTTAATATCGAAATATTTCTATGTTTATTCGAAATTTTACGAGTAAATTTCCCGCACATGCGCACAATTCATCCGTATTCTTAGCATTGTGCTTTCAGACCAGATTGAAACCGTGTTTAAAATTTTACTTTAAAGTCGTAATGAGATTCTTAGACCCTTCAGAAGCTCTCAGGTTACGAGGCATGGTGGCTGGATCGACAGAGAGTAGCGCTTAGTTTTGCAGGACTTCAGTTCGAGGCTCGAAGCCGACAAATATTTATATATATTTTTCTTTTTTTTATATTTTATTTTAGCTGGTTTCCTCCATCATTCCTAGAGAGAAATTGAATAATTCCAAATCATATACGTCAAAAATAGAATTTAATATCAAAATATTTCTATATTTATTCGAAATTTTACGAGTTAAATTTCCCGCACATGCGCACAATTCATTCGTATTCTTAGCATTCTGCTTTCAGACCAGATTGACACCATGTTTAAAATTTTACTTTAAAGTCGTAATGAGATTCTTAGACCCTTCAGAAGCTCTCAGGTTACGAGGCATCGTGGCTGGATCGACAGAGTGTAGCGCTTAGTTTTGCAGGTCTTCAGTTCGAGGCTCGAAGCCGACAAATATTTTTATATATTTTTCTTTTTTTTATATTTTATTTTAGCTAATTTCCTCCATCATTCCAAGAGATAAATTGAATAATTCCAAATAATATACGTCAAAAATAGAATTTAATATCAAAATATTTCTATATTTATTCGAAATTTTACGAGTTAAATTTCCCGCACATGCGCAGAATTCCTTCGTATTCTTAGCATTGTGCTTTCAGACCAGATTGACACCGTGTTTAAAATTTTACTTTAAAGTCGTAATGAGATTCTTAGACCCTTCAGAAGCTCTCAGGTTACGAGGCATTGTGGCTAGGTCGACAGAGAGTAGCGCTTAGTTTTGCAGGACTTCAGTTCGAGGCTCGAAGCCGAAAAATATTTATATATATTTTTCTTTTTTTTTTATATTTTATTTTAGCTGGTTTCCTCCATCATTCCTAGAGAGAAATTGAATAATTCCAAATCATATACGTCAAAAATAGAATTTAATATCAAAATATTTCTATATTTATTCGAAATTTTACGAGTTAAATTTCCCGCACATGCGCACAATTCATTCGTATTCTTAGCATTGTGCTTTCAGACCAGATTGACACCGTGTTTAAAATTTTACTTTAAAGTCGTAATGAGATTCTTAGACCCTTCAGAATCTCTCAGGCTACGAGGCATCGTGGCTGGATAGACAGAGTGTAGCGCTTAGTTTTGCAGGACTTCAGTTCGAGGCTCGAAGGCGACAAATATTTTTATATATTTTTCTTTTTTTTTATATTTTATTTTAGATGGTTTCCTCCATCATTCCTAGAGATAAATTGAATAATTCCAAATAATATACGTCAAAAATAGAATTCAATATCAAAATATTTCTATATTTATTCGAAATTTTACGAGTTAAATTTGCCGCACATGCGCACAATTCATTCGTAGTCTTAGCATTGTGCTTTCAGACCAGATTGACACCGTGCTTAAAATTTTACTTTAAAGTCGTAATTAGATTCTTTGACCCTTCAGAAGCTCTCAGGTTACGAGGCATCGTGCCTGGATCAACAGAGTGTAGCGCTTAGTTTTGCAGGACTTCAGTTCGAGGCTCGAAGCCGACAAATATTTTTATATATTTTTCTTTTTTTTATATTTTATTTTAGCTGGTTTCCTCCATCATTCCTAGAGATAAATTGAATAATTCCAAATAATATACGTCAAAAATAGAATTTAATATCGAAACATTTCTATGTTTATTCGAAATTTTACGAGTTAAATTTCCCGCACATGCGCACAATTCATCCGTATTCTTAGCATTGTGCTTTCAGACCAGATTGACACCGTGTTTAAAATTTTACTTTAAAGTCGTAATGAGATTCTTAGACCCTTCAGAAGCTCTCAGGTTACGAGGCATGGTGGCTGGATCGACAGAGAGTAGCGCTTAGTTTTGCATGACTTCAGTTCGAGGCTGGAAGCCGACAAATATTTATATATATTTTTCTTTTTTTTATATTTTATTTTAGCTGGTTTCCTCCATCATTCCAAGAGATAAATTGAATAATTCCAAATAATATACGTCAAAAATAGAATTTAATATCAAAATATTTCTATATTTATTCGAAATTTTACGAGTTAAATTTCCCGCACATGCGCAGAATTCCTTCGTATTCTTAGCATTGTGCTTTCAGACCAGATTGACACCGTGTTTAAAATTTTACTTTAAAGTCGTAATGATATTCTTAGACCCTTCAGAAGCTCTCAGGGTACGAGGCATCGTGGCTGGATCGACAGAGTGTAGCGCTTAGTTTTGCAGGTCTTCAGTTCGAGGCTCGAAGCCGACAATTATTATTATATAATTTTCTTTTTTTTATATTTTATTTTAGCTGGTTTCCTCCATCATTCCTAGAGATAAATAGAATAATTCCAAATAATATATGTCAAAAATAGAATTTCATATCAAAATATTTCTATATTTATTCGAAATTTTACGAGTTAATGTTCCCGCACATGCGCAGAATTCATTCGTATTCTTAGCATTGTGCTTTCAGACCAGATTGACACCGTGTTTAAAATTTTACTTTAAAGTCGTAATTAGATTCTTTGACCCTTCAGAAGCTCTCAGGTTACGAGGCATCGTGTCTGAATCGACAGAGTGTAGCGCTTAGTTTTGCAGGACTTCAGTTCGAGGCTCGAAGCCGACAAATATTTTTATATATTTTTCTTTTTTTTATATTTTATTTTAGCTAATTTCCTCCATCATTCCAAGAGATAAATTGAATAATTCCAAATAATATACGTCAAAAATAGAATTTAATATCAAAATATTTCTATATTTATTCGAAATTTTACGAGTTAAATTTCCCGCACATGCGCAGAATTCCTTCGTATTCTTAGCATTGTGCTTTCAGACCAGATTGACACCGTGTTTAAAATTTTACTTTAAAGTCGTAATGAGATTCTTAGACCCTTCAGAAGCTCTCAGGTTACGAGGCATTGTGGCTAGATCGACAGAGAGTAGCGCTTAGTTTTGCAGGACTTCAGTTCGAGGCTCGAAGCCGAAAAATATTTATATATATTTTTCTTTTTTTTTTATATTTTATTTTAGCTGGTTTCCTCCATCATTAATAGAGAGAAATTGAATAATTCCAAATCATATACGTCAAAAATAGAATTTAATATCAAAATATTTCTATATTTATTCGAAATTTTACGAGTCAAGTTCACGCACATGCGCAGAATTCATTCGTATTCTTAGCATTGTGCTTTCAGACCAGATTGACACCGTGTTTAAAATTTTACTTTAAAGTCGCAATGAGATTCTTAGACCCTTCAGAAACTCTCAGGGTACGAGGCATCGTGGCTGGATCGACAGAGTGTAGCGCTTAGTTTTGCAGGTCTTCAGTTCGAGGCTCGAAGCCGACAATTATTTTTATATATTTTTCTTTTTTTTATATTTTATTTTAGCATCTTTCCTCCATCATTCCTAGAGATAAATTGAATAATTCCAAACCATATACGTCCAAAATAGAATTTAATATCAAAATATTTCTATATTTATTCGAAATTTTACGAGTTAAATTTCCCGCACATGCGCACAATTCATTTGTATTCTTAGCATTGTGCTTTCAGACCAGATTGACACCGTGTTTAAAATTTTACTTTAAAGTCGTAATGAGATTCTTAGACCCTTCAGAAGCTCTCAGGTTACGAGGCATTGTGGCTGGATCGACAGAGATTAGCGCTTAGTTTTGCAGGATTTCAGTTCGAGGCTCGAAGCCGACAAATATTTTTATATATTTTTCTTTTTTTTATATTTTATTTTAGCTGGTTTCCTCCATCAATCCAAGAGATAAATTGAACAATTCCAAATAATATACGTCAAAAATAGAATTTAATATAAAATATTTCTATATTTATTCGAAATTTTACGAGTTAAATTTCCCGCACATGCGCACAATTCATTCGTAGTCTTAGCATTGTGCTTTCACACCAGATTGACACCGTGTTTAAAATTTTACTTTAAAGTCGTAATTAGATTCTTTGACCCTTCAGAAGCTCTCAGGTTGCGAGGATTCGTGACTGGATCGACAGAGTGAAGCGCTTAGTTTTGCAGGACTTCAGTTCGAGGCTCGAAGCCGACAAATATTTTTATATATTTTTCTTTTTTTTAGATTTTATTTTAGCTGGTTTCCTCCCTCATTCCTAGAGATAAATTGAATAATTCCAAATAATATACGTCAAAAATAGAATTTAATATCGAAATATTTCTATATTTATTCGAAATTTTACGAGTTAAATTTCCCGCACATGCGCACAATTCATTCGTATTCTTAGTATTGTGCTTTCAGACCAGATTGACACCGTGTTTAAAATTTTACTTTAAAGTCGTAATGAGATTCTTAGACCCTTCAGAAGCTCTCAGGTTACGAGGCATGGTGGCTGGATCGACAGAGAGTCTCGCTTAGTTTTGCAGGACTTCAGTTCGAGGCTCGAAGCCGACAAATATTTATATATATTTTTCTTTTTTTTATATTTTATTTTAGCTGGTTTCCTCCATCATTCCTAGAGAGAAATTGAATAATTCCAAATCATATACGTCAAAAATAGAATTTAATATCAAAATATTTCTATATTTATTCGAAATTTTACGAGTTAAAGTTCCCGCACATGCGCAGAATTCCTTCGTATTCTTAGCATTGTGCTTTTAGACCAGATTGACACCGTGTTTAAAATTTTACTTTAAAGTCGTAATGAGATTCTTAGACCCTTCAGAAGCTCTCAGGTTGCGAGGCATTGTGGGTAGATCGACAGAGAGTAGCGCTTAATTTTGCAGGACTTCAGTTCGAGGCTCGAAGCCGAAAAATATTTATATATATTTTTCTTTTTTTTATATTTTATTTTAGCTGGTTTCCTCCATCATTCCTAGAGAGAAATTGAATAATTCCAAATCATATACGTCAAAAATAGAATTTAATATCAAAATATTTCTATATTTATTCGAAATTTTACGAGTCAAGTTCACGCACATGCGCAGAATTCATTCGTATTCTTAGCATTGTGCTTTCAGACCAGATTGACACCGTGTTTAAAATTTTACTTTAAAGTCGTAATGAGATTCTTAGACCCTTCAGAAGCTCTCAGGTTACGAGGCATCGTGGCTGGATCGACAGAGTCTAGCGCTTAGTTTTGCAGATCTTCAGTTCGAGGCTCGAAGCCGACAATTATTTTTATATAATTTTCTTTTTTTATATTTTATTTTAGCATCTTTCCTCCATCATTCCTAGAGATAAATAGAATAATTCCAAATCATATACGTCAAAAATAAAATTTAATATCAAAATATTTCTATATTTATTCGAAATTTTACGAGTTAAATTTCCCGCACATGCGCAGAATTCCTTCGTATTCTTAGCATTGTGCTTTCAGACCAGATTGACACCGTGTTTAAAATTTTACTTTAAAGTCGTAATGAGATTCTTAGACCCTTCAGAAGCTCTCAGGTTACGAGGCATTGTGGGTAGATCGACAGAGAGTAGCGCTTAGTTTTGCAGGTCTTCAGTTCGAGGCTCGAAGCCGACAAATATTTTTATATATTTTTCTTTTTTTTATATTTTATTTTAGCTAATTTCCTCCATCATTCCAAGAGATAAATTGAATAATTCCAAATAATATACGTCAAAAATAGAATTTAATATCAAAATATTTCTATATTTATTCGAAATTTTACGAGTTAAATTTCCCGCACATGCGCAGAATTCCTTCGTATTCTTAGCATTGTGCTTTCAGACCAGATTGACACCGTGTTTAAAATTTTACTTTAAAGTCGTAATGATATTCTTAGACCCTTCAGAAGCTCTCAGGTTACGAGGCATTGTGGCTAGATCGACAGTGAGTAGCGCTTAGTTTTGCAGGACTTCAGTTCGAGGCTCGAAGCCGAAAAATATTTATATATATTTTTCTTTTTTTTTATATTTTATTTTAGCTGGTTTCCTCCATCATTCCTAGAGAGAAATTGAATAATTCCAAATCATATACGTCAAAAATAGAATTTAATATCAAAATATTTCTATATTTATTCGAAATTTTACGAGTCAAGTTCACGCACATGCGCAGAATTCATTCGTATTCTTAGCATTGTGCTTTCAGACCAGATTGACACCGTGTTTAAAATTTTACTTTAAAGTCGTAATGAGATTCTTAGACCCTTCAGAAACTCTCAGGGTACGAGGCATCGTGGCTGGATCGACAGAGTGTAGCGCTTAGTTTTGCAGGTCTTCAGTTTGAGGCTCGAAGCCGACAATTATTATTATATAATTTTCTTTTTTTTATATTTTATTTTAGCTGGTTTCCTCCATCATTCCTAGAGATAAATAGAATAATTCCAAATAATATATGTCAAAAATAGAATTTCATATCAAAATATTTCTATATTTATTCGAAATTTTACGAGTTAATGTTCCCGCACATGCGCAGAATTCATTCGTATTCTTAGCATTGGGCTTTCAGACCAGATTGACACCGTGTTTAAAATTTTACTTTAAAGTCGTAATTAGATTCTTTGACCCTTCAGAAGCTCTCAGGTTACGAGGCATCGTGGCTGAATCGACAGAGTGTAGCGCTTAGTTTTGCAGGGCTTCAGTTCGAGGCTCGAAGCCGACAAATATTTTTATATATTTTTCTTTTTTTTATATTTTATTTTAGCTAATTTCCTCCATCATTCCAAGAGATAAATTGAATAATTCCAAATAATATACGTCAAAAATAGAATTTAATATCAAAATATTTCTATATTTATTCGAAATTTTACGAGTTAAATTTCCCGCACATGCGCAGAATTCCTTCGTATTCTTAGCATTGTGCTTTCAGACCAGATTGACACCGTGTTTAAAATTTTACTTTAAAGTCGTAATGAGATTCTTAGACCCTTCAGAAGCTCTCAGGTTACGAGGCATTGTGGCTAGATCGACAGAGAGTAGCGCTTAGTTTTGCAGGACTTCAGTTCGAGGCTCGAAGCCGAAAAATATTTATATATATTTTTCTTTTTTTTTATATTTTATTTTAGCTGGTTTCCTCCATCATTAATAGAGAGAAATTGAATAATTCCAAATCATATACGTCAAAAATAGAATTTAATATCAAAATATTTCTATATTTATTCGAAATTTTACGAGTCAAGTTCACGCACATGCGCAGAATTCATTCGTATTCTTAGCATTGTGCTTTCAGACCAGATTGACACCGTGTTTAAAATTTTACTTTAAAGTCGCAATGAGATTCTTAGACCCTTCAGAAACTCTCAGGGTACGAGGCATCGTGGCTGGATCGACAGAGTGTAGCGCTTAGTTTTGCAGGTCTTCAGTTCGAGGCTCGAAGCCGACAATTATTTTTATATATTTTTCTTTTTTTTATATTTTATTTTAGCATCTTTCCTCCATCATTCCTAGAGATAAATTGAATAATTCCAAACCATATACGTCCAAAATAGAATTTAACCCTCTCGATTCCAGCGGGGCGGTTTGGGGCGGTTTGAGAATTTACCCTATAACATTCACGTGGGGCGGTTTGGGGCAACTGCTAGCCGTTTTAGGGGAGATGGGTATTAAAAGTGGCTATTCTACTGAACACTCCAGGAGGTCCTCGTTATCTTCGACAATCGCGGCTTTTTCACAGTAGTTTCCCCTGTGCCTTCGGGCGGTAGGGGTTGAGGAGGAATTCACTAAATAGGTTATTGGCGTTTATTTTGTATTTTAAAAGGGTTTTAGTTTCTATTTTCACGTGTTGTTAGCTCAAAATTGGAAAGATTTTATGGCCATTTATAAAAGAAATTTTCCACTGAAGTTCTCTGGTAACGATGAATGATATATAAGGATACCGACACGTTGTTTATTTTTCGGACAAGCGTCAGAAGACCTTTCCAATAGTAAGACTATTGTAATGATATAAAGACAAACCATTGCATTGTCAATGCGGCCTATTCACATCGCAGTTTTCTCACAAAATGGGTAGCGATACTTGTTACTATGGTAGGAAGTCGTTTTACACTGCATCTTATTCTTTCATCAAAGGACTGTCGGAAATTCTGAGACCGTGTACAAACTACCGCTTTTAAAATAGAATTAAAGACAAAAAAAAAAAAAAAAAGATTTGGAGTATTCTTTATCGCCCTCTTCAAAGAATGAGATAATTTAAATAAATACTGAGTTCCTTTTTAGAATGCCATTCTGAAAATTTCTCTTCAGTTGTGAATTTCTACTCTTTATTTTATGTACTGTGAATCGGGTGTTTGGATTATCAGAGTAATTTTTCTATTGAAACGCTTATTATTTCTTCATTATGAGTAAAAGAAATCGTGAACACACTGAAGAAGAAATTAAAGCAATTTTACTTGATTCTGATGAAAGTGACAGTGATCTATCAGCGAAGATGATGGTTGGCCAAAAAATGATACTTTAGCTGATCTCTCGTTTATTCTAAGCAAATAAGCAGGAGATGAAACTAACGAGGGTCAGGTGAACGAGAGAGATAGAGATGAGGAGTCAAAAAATGTTATATAATATACATATTATCAAAAATTTGCAAATGATTCCCTCGTGTGTAAATTTGTGGAAATTTAATATGAAGCTTTTGTTCAAAAATTTATCTTGTCTTAACAATATTATAGAAAACTTCACATAACATTTTAAAATCAGAAATTCAGCTTGAAAAATTCAATATGACAGTTCATACTAAAAAAGTAATATTTATGATTAATGTAATTTTAAATGTGTTAAATCTTCATATTTAGTTGATGAAGAATGTAATGTTTTAGTAAAATGTTCAGGCTGAAAACTGAAGGAATGTATTTTTGAAATATATTTAGTTGAGTAATTTTCCCCCCGAATTTTATTTCATAAATTTTTGTGTTTCAGCATTAAATGAAGTTTTAAAAATATGTTATCTCATCTATCGAAACAATTCGATAGATGAGATATATAACGTTTGACGTAATATATTCCCTTGGTTAGAAAAAAATTTTAATAGTTATATTTTAAAAGATTAGTAAAAATGAGTGGCAAAATACAGATATTTTTGGAATTTATCTTTACTCTACATTCTTTTTCCATTATTTAATGTAAAAGCAAGAATGCGTAAGGTTTTGGAGAAAAAAAATGTGAAAACTTCTTTAAAAATTTAATTAAAGTTCTAAAATTTTTCTCTTAGTATCACTATAGAAAATGCAAAATAATACTTTATATTTAAAAATTCAATAAAGATAATCGTTTATACTAAAAAAAAAATGCTAAAGACAATAAAAAAAAAAAAAAAAACAAATCTTCGCTGAGTGTTGAAAGAACATATTATTTTCGAAACATCTTTCAAAAAGAGTAATAACATTTTTTTTTTTTATCCAACGATTGTTTTTATTTCGGTATTAAATGAAGATTTAAAACATTATCTTGTTTATCACTGAAAAGCATTGACATCTATACTATGTAAAAAAAATGTAGTAATTGCATTGATATATGTATAATGTATGTTTTACATTACTATGTAAATTTTTTTTTACATGGTAATATATGACATATTATTTAATTTTGGCAACAAAAAAATATAAAAGCCTATTGAGAATTAAATGAATTATAAAGATGTTTTTGAAATTGCTAGTAAAGCCAGTTTTTATTTAAATGGTTTGGAAGCCTAACATGAAACTTACGAAAAAGAAAACAACTATTTTTTAAATTATAGAATAAATTTCAAATTTTTTGTAAAAAGAAAAATGCCCCGCAAAGATGGTGAGCGAAACACTTCACACTAAAAAATATAAATACATTAGAATAAAACTCTTAAGCGGATGGAAAATGAATCTCGTTGTCGAAAACCGCAAGGCAATTATTCAAGGTAGAGCGTCGACAGTTTTATTACTTCAGAGTGCGGGGGGTAACTGCCCCTCAGCTAGGACGAGTCCATGTCTTTCAGAGACACGCTGAGAAAGTCTGGATGTTAAAGGGAGTGCCACTTGAAAAGTGCTTGGATGTTAAAGAGTTAATATCAAAATATTTCTATATTTATTCGAAATTTTACGAGTTAAATTTCCCGCACATGCGCACAATTCATTTGTATTCTTAGCATTGTGCTTTCAGACCAGATTGACACCGTGTTTAAAATTTTACTTTAAAGTCGTAATGAGATTCTTAGACCCTTCAGAAGCTCTCAGGTTACGAGGCATTGTGGCTGGATCGACAGAGATTAGCGCTTAGTTTTGCAGGATTTCAGTTCGAGGCTCGAAGCCGACAAATATTTTTATATATTTTTCTTTTTTTTATATTTTATTTTAGCTGGTTTCCTCCATCACTCCAAGAGATAAATTGAACAATTCCAAATAATATACGTCAAAAATAGAATTTAATATCAAAATATTTCTATATTTATTCGAAATTTTACGAGTCAAGTTCACGCACATGCGCAGAATTCATTCGTATTCTTAGCATTGTGCTTTCAGACCAGATTGACACCGTGTTTAAAATTTTACTTTAAAGTCGTAATGAGATTCTTAGACCCTTCAGAAGCTCTCAGGTTACGAGGCATCGTGGCTGGATCGACAGAGTCTAGCGCTTAGTTTTGCAGATCTTCAGTTCGAGGCTCGAAGCCGACAATTATTTTTATATAATTTTCTTTTTTTATATTTTATTTTAGCATCTTTCCTCCATCATTCCTAGAGATAAATAGAATAATTCCAAATCATATACGTCAAAAATAAAATTTAATATCAAAATATTTCTATATTTATTCGAAATTTTACGAGTGAAATTTCCCGCACATGCGCAGAATTCCTTCGTATTCTTAGCATTGTGCTTTCAGACCAGATTGACACCGTGTTTAAAATTTTACTTTAAAGTCGTAATGAGATTCTTAGACCCTTCAGAAGCTCTCAGGTTACGAGGCATTGTGGGTAGATCGACAGAGAGTAGCGCTTAGTTTTGCAGGACTTCAGTTCGAGGCTCGAAGCCGAAAAATATTTATATATATTTTTCTTTTTTTTTATATTTTATTTTAGCTGGTTTCCTCCATCATTCCTAGAGAGAAATTGAATAATTCCAAATCATATACGTCAAAAATAGAATTTAATATCAAAATATTTCTATATTCATTCGAAATTTTACGAGTTAAATTTCCCGCACATGCGCAGAATTCCTTCGTATTCTTAGCATTGTGCTTTCAGACCAGATTGACACCGTGTTTAAAATTTTACTTTAAAGTCGTAATGAGATTCTTAGACCCTTCAGAAGCTCTCAGGTTACGAGGCATTGTGGGTAGATCGACAGAGAGAAGCGCTTAGTTTTGCAGGACTTCAGTTCGAGGCTCGAAGCCGAAAAATTTTTATATATATTTTTCTTTTTTTTTATATTTTATTTTAGCTGGTTTCCTCCATCATTCCTAGAGAGAAATAGAATAATTCCAAATCATATACGTCAAAAATAGAATTTCATATCAAAATATTTCTATATTTATTCGAAATTTTACGAGTTAATGTTCCCGCACATGCGCAGAATTCATTCGTATTCTTAGCATTGTGCTTTCAGACCAGATTGACACCGTGTTTAAAATTTTACTTTAAAGTCGTAATTAGATTCTTTGACCCTTCAGAAGCTCTCAGGTTACGAGGCATCGTGGCTGAATCGACAGAGTGTAGCGCTTAGTTTTGCAGGACTTCAGTTCGAGGCTCGAAGCCGACAAATATTTTTATATATTTTTCTTTTTTTTATATTTTATTTTAGCATCTTTCCTCCATCATTCCTAGAGAGAAATTGAATTATTCCAAATCATATACGTCAAAAATAGAATTTAATATCAAAATATTTCTATATTTATTCGAAATTTTACGAGTTAAATTTCCCGCACATGCGCACACTTCATTCGTATTCTTAGCATTGTGCTTTCAGACCAGATTGACACCATGTTTAAAATTTTACTTTAAAGTCGTAATGAGATTCTTAGACCCTTCAGAAGCTCTCAGGTCACTTGGCTTGGTGGCTGGATCGACAGAGTGTAGCGCTTAATTTTGAAGGACTTCATTTCGAGGCTCGAAGCCGACAAATATTTTTATATATTTTTCTTTTTTTTTATATTTTATTTTAGCTGGTTTCCTCCATCATTCCTAGAGAGAAATTGAATAATTCCAAATCATATACGTCAGAAATAGAATTTAATATCAAAATATTTCTATATTTATTCGAAATTTTACGAGTCAAGTTCACGCACATGCGCAGAATTCATTCGTATTCTTAGCATTGTGCTTTCAGACCAGATTGACACCGTGTTTAAAATTTTACTTTAAAGTCGTAATGAGATTCTTAGACCCTTCAGAAGCTCTCAGGTTACGAGGCATTGTGGGTAGATCGACAGAGAGTAGCGCTTAGTTTTGCAGGACTTCAGTTCGAGGCTCGAAGCCGAAAAATATTTATATATATTTTTCTTTTTTTTTTATATTTTATTTTAGCTGGTTTCCTCCATCATTCCTAGAGAGAAATTGAATAATTCCAAATCATATACGTCAGAAATAGAATTTAATATCAAAATATTTCTATATTTATTCGAAATTTTACGAGTCAAGTTCACGCACATGCGCAGAATTCATTCGTATTCTTAGCATTGTGCTTTCAGACCAGATTGACACCGTGTTTAAAATTTTACTTTAAAGTCGTAATGAGATTCTTAGACCCTTCAGAAGCTCTCAGGTCACGTGGCTTGGTGGCTGGATCGACAGAGTCTAGCGCTTAGTTTTGCGGGTCTTCAGTTCGAGGCTCGAAGCCGACAAATAATTTTATATATTTTTCTTTTTTTTATATTTTATTTTAGCTGGTTTCCTCCATCATTCCAAGAGATAAATTGAATAATTCCAAATAATATACGTCAAAAATAGAATTTAATATCAAAATATTTCTATATTTATTCGAAATTTTACGAGTTAAATTTCCCGCACATGCACACAATTCATTCGTATTCTTAGCATTGTGCTTTCAGACCAGATTGACACCGTGTTTAAAATTTTACTTTAAAGTCGTAATGAGATTCTTAGACCCTTCAGAAGCTCTCAGGTTACGAGGCATTGTGGGTAGATCGACAGAGAGTAGCGCTTAGTTTTGCAGGACTTCAGTTCGAGGCTCGAAGCCGACAAATATTTTTATATATTTTTCTTTTTTTTATATTTTATTTTAGCTGGTTTCCTCCATCATTCCAAGAGATAAATTGAATAATTCCAAATAATATACGTCAAAAATAGAATTTAATATCAAAATATTTCTATATTTATTCGAAATTTTACGAGTTAAATTTCCCGCACATGCGCACAATTCATTCGTATTCTTAGCATTGTGCTTTCAGACCAGATTGACACCGTGTTTAAAATTTTACTTTAAAGTCGTAATGAGATTCTTAGACCCTTCAGAAGCTCTCAGGTCACTTGGCTTGGTGGCTGGATCGACAGAGTGTAGCGCTTAATTTTGAAGGACTTCATTTCGAGGCTCGAAGCCAACAAATATTTTTATATATTTTTCTTTTTTTTTATATTTTATTTTAGCTGGTTTCCTCCATCATTCCTAGAGATAAATTGAATAATTCCAAATCATATACGTCAAAAATAGAATTTAATATCAAAATATTTCTATATTTATTCGAAATTTTACGAGTTAAAGTTCCCGCACATGCGCAGAATTCCTTCGTATTCTTAGCATTGTGCTTTCAGACCAGATTGACACCGTGTTTAAAATTTTATTTTAAAGTCGTAATGAGATTCTTAGACCCTTCAGAAGCTCTCAGGTTACGAGGCATTGTGGGTAGATCGACAGAGAGTAGCGCTTAGTTTTGCAGGACTTCAGTTCGAGGTTTGAAGCCGAAAAATATTTATATATATTTTTCTTTTTTTTTTATATTTTATTTTAGCTGGTTTCCTCCATCATTCCTAGAGAGAAATTGAATTATTCCAAATCATATACGTCAAAAATAGAATTTAATATCAAAATATTTCTATATTTATTCGAAATTTTACGAGTTAAATTTCCCGCACATGCGCACACTTCATTCGTATTCTTAGCATTGTGCTTTCAGACCAGATTGACACCGTGTTTAAAATTTTACTTTAAAGTCGTAATGAGATTCTTAGACCCTTCAGAAGCTCTCAGGTCACTTGGCTTGGTGGCTGGATCGACAGAGTGTAGCGCTTAATTTTGAAGGACTTCATTTCGAGGCTCGAAGCCGACAAATATTTTTATATATTTTTCTTTTTTTTATATTTTATTTTAGCTGGTTTCCTCCATCATTCCTAGAGATAAATTGAATAATTCCAAATCATATACGTCAAAAATAGAATTTAATATCAAAATATTTCTATATTTATTCGAAATTTTACGAGTTAAAGTTCCCGCACATGCGCAGAATTCCTTCGTATTCTTAGCATTGTGCTTTCAGACCAGATTGACACCGTGTTTAAAATTTTATTTTAAAGTCGTAATGAGATTCTTAGACCCTTCAGAAGCTCTCAGGTTACGAGGCATTGTGGGTAGATCGACAGAGAGTAGCGCTTAGTTTTGCAGGACTTCAGTTCGAGGTTCGAAGCCGACAAATATTTTTATATATTTTTCTTTTTTTTATATTTTATTTTAGCTGGTTTCCTCCATCATTCCAAGAGATAAATTGAATAATTCCAAATAATATACGTCAAAAATAGAATTTAATATCAAAATATTTCTATATTTATTCGAAATTTTACGAGTTAAATTTCCCGCACATGCGCACAATTCATTCGTATTCTTAGCATTGTGCTTTCAGACCAGATTGACACCGTGTTTAAAATTTTACTTTAAAGTCGTAATGAGATTCTTAGACCCTTCAGAAGCTCTCAGGTCACTTGGCTTGGTGGCTGGATCGACAGAGTGTAGCGCTTAATTTTGAAGGACTTCATTTCGAGGCTCGAAGCCGACAAATATTTATATATATTTTTCTTTTTTTTTATATTTTATTTTAGCTGGTTTCCTCCATCATTCCTAGAGAGAAATTGAATAATTCCAAATCATATACGTCAAAAATAGAATTTAATATCAAAATATTTCTATATTTATTCGAAATTTTACGAGTTAAATTTCCCGCACATGCGCACAATTCATTCGTATTCTTAGCATTGTGCTTTCAGAGCAGATTGACACCGTGTTTAAAATTTTACTTTAAAGTCGTAATGAGATTCTTAGACCCTTCAGAAGCTCTCAGGTCACGTGGCTTGGTGGCTGGATCAACAGAGTGTAGCGCTTAGTTTTGAAGGACTTCAGTCCGAGGCTCGAAGCCGACAAATATTTTTTATATATTTTTCTTTTTTTTATATTTTATTTTAGCTGGTTTCCTCCATCATTCCTAGAGATAAATTGAATAATTCCAAATAATATACGTCAAAAATAGAATTTAATATCAAAATATTTCTATATTTATTCGAAATTTTACGAGTTAAAGTTCCCGCACATGCGCAGAATTCATTCGTATTCTTAGCATTGTGCTTTCAGACCAGATTGACACCGTGTTTAAAATTTTACTTTAAAGTCGTAATGAGATTCTTAGACATTTCAGAAGCGGTCAGGTTACGAGGCATTGTGGCTGGATCGACAGAGAGTAGCGCTTAGTTTTGCAGGACTTCAGTTCGAGGCTCGAAGCCGACAAATATTTTTATATATTTTTCTTTTTTTTATATTTTATTTTAACTGGTTTCCTCCATCATTCCTAGAGATAAATTGAATAATTCCAAATAATATACGTCAAAAATAGAATTTCATATCAAAATATTTCTATATTTATTCGAAATTTTACGAGTTAAAGTTCCCGCATATGCGCATAATTCAGTCGTATTCTTAGCATTGTGCTTTCAGACCAGATTGACACCGTGTTTAAAATTTTACTTTAAAGTCGTAATGAGATTCTTTGACCCTTCAGAAGCTCTCAGGTTACGAGGCATCGTGGCTGGATCGACAGAATGTAGCGCTTAGTTTTGCAGGACTTCAGTTCGAGGCTCGAAGCCGACAAATATTTTTATATATTTTTCTTTTTTTTATATTTTATTTTAGCTGGTTTCCTCCATCATTCCTAGAGATAAATTGAATAATTCCAAATCATATACGTCCAAAATAGAATTTAATATCAAAATATTTCTATATTTATTCGAAATTTTACGAGTTAAATTTCCCGCACATGCAAACAATTCATTCGTATTCTTAGCATTCTGCTTTCAGACCAAATTGACACCGTGTTTACAATTTTACTTTAAAGTCGTAATGAGATTCTTAGACCCTTCAGAAGCTCTCAGGTTACGAGGAATCGTGGCTGGATCGACAGAGTGTAGCGCTTAGTTTTGTAGGTCTTCAGTTCGAGGCTCGAAGCCGACAATTATTTTTATATATTTTTCTTTTTTTTATATTTTATTTTAGCTGGTTTCCTCCATCATTCCTAGAGATAAATTGAATAATTCCAAATCATATACGTCAAAAATAGAATTTAATATCAAAATATTTCTATATTTATTCGAAATTTTACGAGTTAAAGTTCCCGCACATGCGCAGAATTCCTTCGTATTCTTAGCATTGTGCTTTCAGACCAGATTGACACCGTGTTTAAAATTTTATTTTAAAGTCGTAATGAGATTCTTAGACCCTTCAGAAGCTCTCAGGTTACGAGGCATTGTGGGTAGATCGACAGAGAGTAGCGCTTAGTTTTGCAGGACTTCAGTTCGAGGTTCGAAGCCGACAAATATTTTTATATATTTTTCTTTTTTTTATATTTTATTTTAGCTGGTTTCCTCCATCATTCCAAGAGATAAATTGAATAATTCCAAATAATATACGTCAAAAATAGAATTTAATATCAAAATATTTCTATATTTATTCGAAATTTTACGAGTTAAATTTCCCGCACATGCGCACAATTCATTCGTATTCTTAGCATTGTGCTTTCAGACCAGATTGACACCGTGTTTAAAATTTTACTTTAAAGTCGTAATGAGATTCTTAGACCCTTCAGAAGCTCTCAGGTCACTTGGCTTGGTGGCTGGATCGACAGAGTGTAGCGCTTAATTTTGAAGGACTTCATTTCGAGGCTCGAAGCCGACAAATATTTATATATATTTTTCTTTTTTTTTATATTTTATTTTAGCTGGTTTCCTCCATCATTCCTAGAGAGAAATTGAATAATTCCAAATCATATACGTCAAAAATAGAATTTAATATCAAAATATTTCTATATTTATTCGAAATTTTACGAGTTAAATTTCCCGCACATGCGCACAATTCATTCGTATTCTTAGCATTGTGCTTTCAGAGCAGATTGACACCGTGTTTAAAATTTTACTTTAAAGTCGTAATGAGATTCTTAGACCCTTCAGAAGCTCTCAGGTCACGTGGCTTGGTGGCTGGATCAACAGAGTGTAGCGCTTAGTTTTGAAGGACTTCAGTCCGAGGCTCGAAGCCGACAATTATTTTTATATATTTTTCTTTTTTTTATATTTTATTTTAGCTGGTTTCCTCCATCATTCCTAGAGATAAATTGAATAATTCCAAATCATATACGTCAAAAATAGAATTTAATATCAAAATATTTCTATATTTATTCGAAATTTTACGAGTTAAAGTTCCCGCACATGCGCAGAATTCCTTCGTATTCTTAGCATTGTGCTTTCAGACCAGATTGACACCGTGTTTAAAATTTTATTTTAAAGTCGTAATGAGATTCTTAGACCCTTCAGAAGCTCTCAGGTTACGAGGCATTGTGGGTAGATCGACAGAGAGTAGCGCTTAGTTTTGCAGGACTTCAGTTCGAGGTTCGAAGCCGACAAATATTTTTATATATTTTTCTTTTTTTTATATTTTATTTTAGCTGGTTTCCTCCATCATTCCAAGAGATAAATTGAATAATTCCAAATAATATACGTCAAAAATAGAATTTAATATCAAAATATTTCTATATTTATTCGAAATTTTACGAGTTAAATTTCCCGCACATGCGCACAATTCATTCGTATTCTTAGCATTGTGCTTTCAGACCAGATTGACACCGTGTTTAAAATTTTACTTTAAAGTCGTAATGAGATTCTTAGACCCTTCAGAAGCTCTCAGGTCACTTGGCTTGGTGGCTGGATCGACAGAGTGTAGCGCTTAATTTTGAAGGACTTCATTTCGAGGCTCGAAGCCGACAAATATTTATATATATTTTTCTTTTTTTTTATATTTTATTTTAGCTGGTTTCCTCCATCATTCCTAGAGAGAAATTGAATAATTCCAAATCATATACGTCAAAAATAGAATTTAATATCAAAATATTTCTATATTTATTCGAAATTTTACGAGTTAAATTTCCCGCACATGCGCACAATTCATTCGTATTCTTAGCATTGTGCTTTCAGAGCAGATTGACACCGTGTTTAAAATTTTACTTTAAAGTCGTAATGAGATTCTTAGACCCTTCAGAAGCTCTCAGGTCACGTGGCTTGGTGGCTGGATCAACAGAGTGTAGCGCTTAGTTTTGAAGGACTTCAGTCCGAGGCTCGAAGCCGACAAATATTTTTTATATATTTTTCTTTTTTTTATATTTTATTTTAGCTGGTTTCCTCCATCATTCCTAGAGATAAATTGAATAATTCCAAATAATATACGTCAAAAATAGAATTTAATATCAAAATATTTCTATATTTATTCGAAATTTTACGAGTTAAAGTTCCCGCACATGCGCAGAATTCATTCGTATTCTTAGCATTGTGCTTTCAGACCAGATTGACACCGTGTTTAAAATTTTACTTTAAAGTCGTAATGAGATTCTTAGACATTTCAGAAGCTCTCAGGTCACTTGGCTTGGTGGCTGGATCGACAGAGTGTAGCGCTTAATTTTGAAGGACTTCATTTCGAGGCTCGAAGCCGACAAATATTTTTATATATTTTTCTTTTTTTTATATTTTATTTTAGCTGGTTTCCTCCATCATTCCTAGAGATAAATTGAATAATTCCAAATCATATACGTCAAAAATAGAATTTAATATCAAAATATTTCTATATTTATTCGAAATTTTACGAGTTAAAGTTCCCGCACATGCGCAGAATTCCTTCGTATTCTTAGCATTGTGCTTTCAGACCAGATTGACACCGTGTTTAAAATTTTATTTTAAAGTCGTAATGAGATTCTTAGACCCTTCAGAAGCTCTCAGGTTACGAGGCATTGTGGGTAGATCGACAGAGAGTAGCGCTTAGTTTTGCAGGACTTCAGTTCGAGGTTCGAAGCCGACAAATATTTTTATATATTTTTCTTTTTTTTATATTTTATTTTAGCTGGTTTCCTCCATCATTCCAAGAGATAAATTGAATAATTCCAAATAATATACGTCAAAAATAGAATTTAATATCAAAATATTTCTATATTTATTCGAAATTTTACGAGTTAAATTTCCCGCACATGCGCACAATTCATTCGTATTCTTAGCATTGTGCTTTCAGACCAGATTGACACCGTGTTTAAAATTTTACTTTAAAGTCGTAATGAGATTCTTAGACCCTTCAGAAGCTCTCAGGTCACTTGGCTTGGTGGCTGGATCGACAGAGTGTAGCGCTTAATTTTGAAGGACTTCATTTCGAGGCTCGAAGCCGACAAATATTTATATATATTTTTCTTTTTTTTTATATTTTATTTTAGCTGGTTTCCTCCATCATTCCTAGAGAGAAATTGAATAATTCCAAATCATATACGTCAAAAATAGAATTTAATATCAAAATATTTCTATATTTATTCGAAATTTTACGAGTTAAATTTCCCGCACATGCGCACAATTCATTCGTATTCTTAGCATTGTGCTTTCAGAGCAGATTGACACCGTGTTTAAAATTTTACTTTAAAGTCGTAATGAGATTCTTAGACCCTTCAGAAGCTCTCAGGTCACGTGGCTTGGTGGCTGGATCAACAGAGTGTAGCGCTTAGTTTTGAAGGACTTCAGTCCGAGGCTCGAAGCCGACAAATATTTTTTATATATTTTTCTTTTTTTTATATTTTATTTTAGCTGGTTTCCTCCATCATTCCTAGAGATAAATTGAATAATTCCAAATAATATACGTCAAAAATAGAATTTAACCCTCCAAGCGGCAACCCCGGAAAAAGACGGAATCTTTTCTCCCTTCAAAACGGCGGACCCGTCTATAGACGGAAACAAAAACTCCCTTAAAACTGTCACTGCCCGTATTTTTACGGGTTCCAGTTTTTCCCTACCCCCAATCCCAAGCTGTGAGGTAATGAGAAGGAAATGTGAGATAAGGAAAAGTGAATCGTTATCAGTGGACGATATGATTGATGACTTGTTGCTCGCGCCCTTTTAAGCATTTTAAAATCTCGCTTACGTTCTGAGGCGTTACTTTTGAGATTTTGATAATAATTACGTATCCAAAATGAAACTTAAATAACGAGAATAAAATTGAACGTATGAAAATATATACCTGGAATGAATACATATATAAACGTATTATTATTAATAATTTAAAACATAAGATTTTAAAGCTTTCTAGCATAAGAAAATAGTTAATGTAAAAAATAAATAAAAAATATAATATTAAAATTTGACAAGTTTCTTTTTTATAGCGTGCTTTCATTTAAGGATTTTAGAATTGACATTGCTTATGCAACTTATTTTTGAAAATAAGACACTAAACTTATTTACAGAATTTACTTAATGAACGAAACTTTTTAACTTTTAATGAATTATTTTTTTTAGTATTCATTAATAAGTGCATTTCAAAACGGGGAGATATATAGAACCAATATATTAAAGTGCGATTTTTCGGAAAGATTAGTATTCGTTACATTAAATCCTTATTTTTATAACGTAATAAACTATATAGGAAAATTAAATATTTGTTTCATTCTTTAAACCTTATAGAATTTCACACTCTTTGACGAATTCGAACAAAAATGTAAGCATTGTAGAGATATAAGTTTCATTGTTTTTATATTTTTCCTCTAGTTTTTAATAATATTTTCGAAGTTAATATAAGCGCAGTTTTTAAAGGTTCTATTTTTTATATCGAAATATTAATCTTATTTCACTGTACAATCATATATACATCGCACGATTCTGTTTATATGAAACTGGTTTATATTGACATTTTTACTCTTAATGCTGAGTAATTTAATCTAAGAATTTTAATCCACTTGAAAGTGAGTGAATGTGCGAGTTAAATGTGAGAATTAATAATTTTAAAATTGTTGCCATTATTTTAACTCCTTGATCTAATTTTATCTCATATGTTAGCATTTAAAATTTTTTTAATGCGTACAACTGGCATTTAGACTATTTTCTTCTTCTGTTTGGTCAGTTCGAGTTCACTGGATGTGATTTTTAACAAACAAGACGGGATATGATCTTTGTTTTATTTTATTTTTGATCACGAGATTAAAAAAAATTCGGAAACACCCACTTCCATGTAATTGGAAATACTTTATACTTAATAAGCTTTAGCCTCACATTTTCATTTTTTAAAAACAGAACTAGTTTGAACAAGGGTGTCAGACATGAAGGTCGCTTGCAAATATTTCTATTAAAGTAGCGAATATCTCTAATTATAACGAATATGAATGTTCGTATTGGCGATCTCCAGATCAAACTGTTTGACTTAGAGCGAACACACTTCGCCATTAAATAATTAGAAAACTGTTAATGTTCACCTCGAGAAGAAATTTTCAAAATTTTAATTAAAACTTCTGTTAATTAAAAATTATTTAAATTTTTACCATTTATCAGCGATAAAATACGAAATTATTCTAATATAATTTATACAATGTGTCATTTATACATTTGAATGTATCACCAAGAAAATTCATTCTTTGAGGTAAAATTAAGATCTTGAACTTTTAGTGTCTTATTTATTGAGATGCTAATTATGGAGCATTCTCTTCAGCCACATGGTTTATTTGTATTTCAGTAAAGAAATTTTTACCCCTTTGCTTTTAGCTTAGATCTTTTTAACCTTTTAACTAAATCATCATCAATGGGTAAAAAGCCGGAATGAAATATAAGGGTAACAATGAAAACGTTTAGTTTCAATTCAAAAATAAAATATATTTTTAAAATATGCTAAAATATTTTTAATTTAATTAAAAGTGGGAAAAAATTTGAATTCACAATTAATGTACAAATTATTTTTCTGCTGTGATATTTTCGAATGAACTTTAAAATTTTAATAATTTTTATTAACCCTTTAAAGGGCCTTTTTTTCCTAGTCATGTTGGAGTAAAATGTTTTTAAAATTAAGATTGGCCTAGGAAAAGTAATTCATTCAACTTATTAGATCAATTTAATCTGATTTATTAATTAATTTTTCCAATTAATAACTAAGAAATAAATAAAGACACTTCATTTTATTTGAGATAAACAATTGAAACCTCTAACCTACAATTGAAACCTTATTGAAAAATTCGTAAGAATTTATGCCAACTTACATAACTTTATTCAAAAATTGTTGAATTTGGTGATGAGCATACTTCCCTTGTCTCTTGAAAGGGTTAATTAAAATTTTAAAGAAATGATTCCCACTGTCCAAAGTATGTAGGTGCAGATTTTGGTAATTCTATTTCAAACTGTCTGGTCTGAAAAGTACCAATACAACCAGACAAATAATGACACATACACTTGTCCATCTTTATTATTAACTTAGACGAATGTTTGTGCGTGGCGTCTATTAGAGCTTCCATATATATCTTAATGGAATATGCATCTTAGAAAATAAAAATGTGTAAAATGTTTTTTTTTCTGAAAATTTTTAAAAATTATGAATTAAAAATAAAATGAGATTTTGAAGTGTATTCCATCATAACTTTCAATAATATTACAGAATAAGAAGGAATTTTTGGAAATTTTTATTGAATAAGAGATATGAGAAATCATCTGAATCATTTCAAAAATTAAAAAGAAATATTCAGTATATACATAAAACTTTATTGCTGAATGATTCTTTATTGCTGAATGATTCCCTGTATTTAGAAATTTAATAAGCCTGATTGGTTTCAACAAAACAGGTTTTGCATTAATTGAAGTTTATTCACTCCCGTTTTAAATTAAGGAATTACTGTCAAGGAGCTGACAGAAAATTCAAAAATCTGCAATACAGAATGATACAATGAGTCTGCAATAGTATGAATTATATGACTATCAAAATTTGAAATTTCAAGATGTTTTGCTGAAGTAAACATTTAATTAAAAATTTTATATTGGCTAGTAACCTCGACGTAACACATGTGCTGATCACCGAAAGCAATAAATAATGTAAAAGTAATAAGTAAAAAAGATCAATGCAATTGTATTTGCAAAGCTTTTAAATTCAGATTTTTCTTTTTAATGATTCGTTTACCCCACGGTTTGTCGTTATCCGATTGCAAAATAGTAAGAGCTTTGATTCTAACCCGAAAAACTTAAAACTGAGATTTTTCAAAAATTGTAATTTATTTTAAAACAGTACTTAATATTCTGTAGGAACTTGATTTGAAGGTATTCAAAAAATTCCAGTTGCAAATGGTTAATTATGAGTCTAAATAATCTGTATTATTTGAGTCATTTTTCCAGGCCAAATTTGTATCATGAATATTACAAAGAAATATTTTGACATTTATTTTTATTTGTTGCAGTCATAAGGCGCATCGACCAGTTATTTCAGCATTACTGAATAACTGGCCAATTAGCTTTGCCAATTAAATATTGTAAAGTATATTTAATTATAAAATTTTAATCATGTAGATAAATACTGAAAATCGATATATTTGAAAGTGAAACATTGCATGAAATTCCCTAATTACACAATTATTTTTTTTGAATACTGAAGAAACAAAGTTATAACGTAGTGTTACTTATCGCAATTAATGTTTTAAACACGCATTTTAAAATATTAAAATAAATTGGCAATACGCTGAACGGTTTTTTTTTTAAATTAAATCACTTGCAGGTAATGTCGAGAAATAATTTCACAGTACTACGGAATAAAATAATTTGCGAAACATATTGCAATGAAAAAAATATTAGACGAGGACTTTCAATTTATAAAAACTAGACTAGTATCAAAATAAACATGATAATAACTTATTCCTAACATAAATTTTATGTATTGTTTTATAAAATAATCGAAAAACCTCTAAAAAAACCAATCACTTTTTCGCATTTTCAATCGATGTTATTGTCAATCTCTTCCTAAGCACTGAAGAAAAATGCTCTAAGAAATCGAAAGACTACGATAAGAAACACCAGCTACTCACAGCATGAAATTTGCTAATCACTTTCCACCTGCAGCGCTGAACTGACCGCAAAAGGGGAAAGCAATCCTTTTGACCAAACCGCGACATTTTTAAGGTTGAACCTGTTATTCCGGCGTGCCGCTTTCGGTAAGGATAGCAATCTGAAAGCCGCCGCCAGGAGGGTTAATATCAAAATATTTCTATATTTATTCGAAATTTTACGAGTTAAAGTTCCCGCACATGCGCAGAATTCATTCGTATTCTTAGCATTGTGCTTTCAGACCAGATTGACACCGTGTTTAAAATTTTACTTTAAAGTCGTAATGAGATTCTTAGACATTTCAGAAGCGGTCAGGTTACGAGGCATTGTGGCTGGATCGACAGAGAGTAGCGCTTAGTTTTGCAGGACTTCAGTTCGAGGCTCGAAGCCGACAAATATTTTTATATATTTTTCTTTTTTTTATATTTTATTTTAACTGGTTTCCTCCATCATTCCTAGAGATAAATTGAATAATTCCAAATAATATACGTCAAAAATAGAATTTCATATCAAAATATTTCTATATTTATTCGAAATTTTACGAGTTAAAGTTCCCGCATATGCGCATAATTCAGTCGTATTCTTAGCATTGTGCTTTCAGACCAGATTGACACCGTGTTTAAAATTTTACTTTAAAGTCGTAATGAGATTCTTTGACCCTTCAGAAGCTCTCAGGTTACGAGGCATCGTGGCTGGATCGACAGAATGTAGCGCTTAGTTTTGCAGGACTTCAGTTCGAGGCTCGAAGCCGACAAATATTTTTATATATTTTTCTTTTTTTTATATTTTATTTTAGCTGGTTTCCTCCATCATTCCTAGAGATAAATTGAATAATTCCAAATCATATACGTCCAAAATAGAATTTAATATCAAAATATTTCTATATTTATTCGAAATTTTACGAGTTAAATTTCCCGCACATGCACACAATTCATTCGTATTCTTAGCATTCTGCTTTCAGACCAAATTGACACCGTGTTTAAAATTTTACTTTAAAGTCGTAATGAGATTCTTAGACCCTTCAGAAGCTCTCAGGTTACGAGGAATCGTGGCTGGATCGACAGAGTGTAGCGCTTAGTTTTGTAGGTCTTCAGTTCGAGGCTCGAAGCCGACAATTATTTTTATATATTTTTCTTTTTTTAAAATTTAATTTTAGCATCTTTCCTCCATCATTCCTAGAGATAAATAGAAGAATTCCAAATAATATACGTCAAAAATAGAATTTCATATCAAAATATTTCTATATTTATTCGAAATTTTACGAGTTAAATTTCCCGCACATGCGCAGAATTCATTCGTATTCTTAGCATTGTGCTTTCAGACCAGATTGACACCGTGTTTAAAATTTTACTTTAAAGTCGTAATGAGATTCTTAGACATTTCAGAAGTTCTCAGGTTACGAGGCATTGTAGCTTGATCGACAGAGCGTAGCGTTTAGTTTTGCAGGACTTCAGTTCGAGGCTCGAAGCCGACAAATATTTTTATATATTTTTCTTTTTTTTATATTTTATTTTAGCTGGTTTCCTCCATCATTCCTAGAGATAAATTGAATAATTCCAAATCATATACGTCCAAAATAGAATTTAATATCAAAATATTTCTATATTTATTCGAAATTTTACGAGTTAAAGTTCCCGCACATGCGCAGAATTCATTCGTATTCTTAGCATTGTGCTTTCAGACCAGATTGACACCGTGTTTAAAATTTTACTTTAAAGTCGTAATGAGATTCTTAGACATTTCAGAAGCGGTCAGGTTACGAGGCATTGTGGCTGGATCGACAGAGAGTAGCGCTTAGTTTTGCAGGACTTCAGTTCGAGGCTCGAAGCCGACAAATATTTTTATATATTTTTCTTTTTTTTATATTTTATTTTAACTGGTTTCCTCCATCATTCCTAGAGATAAATTGAATAATTCCAAATAATATACGTCAAAAATAGAATTTCATATCAAAATATTTCTATATTTATTCGAAATTTTACGAGTTAAAGTTCCCGCATATGCGCATAATTCAGTCGTATTCTTAGCATTGTGCTTTCAGACCAGATTGACACCGTGTTTAAAATTTTACTTTAAAGTCGTAATGAGATTCTTTGACCCTTCAGAAGCTCTCAGGTTACGAGGCATCGTGGCTGGATCGACAGAATGTAGCGCTTAGTTTTGCAGGACTTCAGTTCGAGGCTCGAAGCCGACAAATATTTTTATATATTTTTCTTTTTTTTATATTTTATTTTAGCTGGTTTCCTCCATCATTCCTAGAGATAAATTGAATAATTCCAAATCATATACGTCCAAAATAGAATTTAATATCAAAATATTTCTATATTTATTCGAAATTTTACGAGTTAAATTTCCCGCACATGCACACAATTCATTCGTATTCTTAGCATTCTGCTTTCAGACCAAATTGACACCGTGTTTAAAATTTTACTTTAAAGTCGTAATGAGATTCTTAGACCCTTCAGAAGCTCTCAGGTTACGAGGAATCGTGGCTGGATCGACAGAGTGTAGCGCTTAGTTTTGTAGGTCTTCAGTTCGAGGCTCGAAGCCGACAATTATTTTTATATATTTTTCTTTTTTTAAAATTTAATTTTAGCATCTTTCCTCCATCATTCCTAGAGATAAATAGAAGAATTCCAAATAATATACGTCAAAAATAGAATTTCATATCAAAATATTTCTATATTTATTCGAAATTTTACGAGTTAAATTTCCCGCACATGCGCAGAATTCATTCGTATTCTTAGCATTGTGCTTTCAGACCAGATTGACACCGTGTTTAAAATTTTACTTTAAAGTCGTAATGAGATTCTTAGACATTTCAGAAGTTCTCAGGTTACGAGGCATTGTAGCTTGATCGACAGAGCGTAGCGTTTAGTTTTGCAGGACTTCAGTTCGAGGCTCGAAGCCGACAAATATTTTTATATATTTTTCTTTTTTTTATATTTTATTTTAGCTGGTTTCCTCCATCATTCCTAGAGATAAATTGAATAATTCCAAATCATATACGTCCAAAATAGAATTTAATATCAAAATATTTCTATATTTATTCGAAATTTTACGAGTTAAATTTCCCGCACATGCACACAATTCATTCGTATTCTTAGCATTGTGCTTTCAGACCAGATTGACACCGTGTTTAAAATTTTACTTTAAAGTCGTAATGAGATTCTTAGACCCTTCAGAAGCTCTCAGGTTACGAGGCATGGTGGCTGGATCGACAGAGAGTAGCGCTTAGTTTTGCAGGACTTCAGTTCGAGGCTCGAAACCGACAAATATTTATATATATTTTTCTTTTTTTTATATTTTATATTAGCTGGTTTCCTCCATCATTCCTAGAGAGAAATTGAATAATTCCAAATCATATACGTCAAAAATAGAATTTAATATCAAAATATTTCTATATTTATTCGAAATTTTACGAGTTAATGTTCCCGCACATGCGCAGAATTCATTCGTATTCTTAGCATTGTGCTTTCAAACCAGATTGACACCGTGTTTAAAATTTTACTTTAAAGTCGTAATGAAATTCTTAGACCCTTCAGAAGCTCTCAGGTCACGTGGCTTGGTGGATGGATCGACAGAGTGTAGCGCTTAGTTTTGAAGGACTTCAGTTCGAGGCTCGAAGCCGACAAATATTTTTTATATATTTTTCTTTTTTTTATATTTTATTTTAGCTGGTTTCCTCCATCATTCCTAGAGAGAAACTGAATAATTCCAAATCATATACGTCAAAAATAGAATTTAATATCAAAATATTTCTATATTTATTCGAAATTTTATGAGTTAAATTTCCCGCACATGCGCACAATTCATTCGTATTCTTAGCATTGTGCTTTCAGACCAGATTGACACCGTGTTTAAAATTTTACTTTAAAGTCGTAATGAGATTCTTAGACCCTTCAGAAGCTCTCAGGTCACGTGGCTTGGTGGCTGGATCGACAGAGTGTAGCGCTTAATTTTGAAGGACTTCATTTCGAGGCTCGAAGCCGACAAATATTTTTATATATTTTTCTTTTTTTTTATATTTTATTTTAGCTGGTTTCCTCCATCATTCCTAGAGAGAAATTGAATAATTCCAAATCATATACGTCAAAAATAGAATTTAATATCAAAATATTTCTATATTTATTCGAAATTTTACGAGTCAAGTTCACGCACATGCGCAGATTTCATTCGTATTCTTAGCATTGTGCTTTCAGACCAGATTGACACCGTGTTTAAAATTTTACTTTAAAGTCGTAATGAGATTCTTAGACCCTTCAGAAACTCTCAGGCTACGAGGCATCGTGGCTCTATCGACAGAGTGTAGCGCTTAGTTTTGCAGGACTTCAGTTCGAGGCTCGAAGCCGACAAATATTTTTATATATTTTTCTTTTTTTTTTATATTTTATTTTAGCTGGTTTCCTCCATCATTCCAAGAGATAAATTGAATAATTCCAAATAATATACGTCAAAAATAGAATTTAATATCAAAATATTTCTATATTTATTCGAAATTTTACGAGTTAAATTTACCGCACATGCACACAATTCATTCGTATACTTAGCATTGTGCTTTCAGACCAGAGAGACACCGTAATTAAAATTTTACTTTAAAGTCGTAATGAGATTCTTAGACCCTTCAGAAGCTCTCCGGTTACGAGGCATCGTGGCTGGATCGACAGAGTGTAGCGCTTAGGTTTGCAGGTCTTCAGTTCGAGGCTCGAAGCCGACAAATATTTTTATATATTTTTCTTTTTTTTATATTTTATTTTAGCATCTTTCCTCCATCATTCCTAGAGATAAATTGAATAATTCCAAACCATATACGTCCAAAATAGAATTTAATATCAAAATATTTCTATATTTATTCGAAATTTTACGAGTTAAATTTCCCGCACATGCGCAGAATTCCTTCGTATTCTTAGCATTGTGCTTTCAGACCAGATTGACACCGTGTTTAAAATTTTACTTTAAAGTCGTAATGAGATTCTTAGACCCTTCAGAAGCTCTCAGGTTACGAGGCATTGTGGGTAGATCGATAGAGAGTAGCGTTTAGTTTTGCAGGACTTCAGTTCGAGGCTCGAAGCCGAAAAATATTTATATATATTTTTCTTTTTTTTTATATTTTATTTTAGCTGGTTTCCTCCATCATTCCTAGAGAGAAATTGAATAATTCCAAATCATATACGTCAAAAATAGAATTTAATATCAAAATATTTCTATATTTATTCGAAATTTTACGAGTTAAATTTCCCGCACATGCGCAGAATTCATTCGTATTATTAGCATTGTGCTTTCAGACCAGATTGACACCGGGTTTAAAATTTTACTTTAAAGTCGTAATGAGATTCTTAGACCCTTCAGAAACTCTCAGGCTACGAGGCATCGTGGCTGGATCGACAGAGTGTAGCGTTTAGTTTTGCAGGACTTCAGTTCGAGGCTCGAAGCCGACAAATAATTTTATATATTTTTCTTTTTTTTATATTTTATTTTAGCTGGTTTCCTCCATCATTCCAAGAGATAAATTGAATAATTCCAAATAATATATGTCAAAAATAGAATTTAATATCAAAATATTTCTATATTTATTCGAAATTTTACGAGTTAAATTTCCCGCACATGCACACAATTCATTCGTATTCTTAGCATTGTGCTTTCAGACCAGATAGACACCGTAATTAAAATTTTACTTTAAAGTCGTAATGAGATTCTTAGACCCTTCAGAAGCTCTCAGGTTACGAGGCATCGTGGCTGGATCGACAGAGTGTAGCGCTTAGTTTTGCAGGTCTTCAGTTCGAGGCTCGAAGCCGACAATTATTTTTATATAATTTTCTTTTTTTTATAATTTATTTTAGCATCTTTCCTCCATCATTCCTAGAGATAAATAGAATAATTCCAAATCATATACGTCAAAAATAGAATTTAATATCAAAATATTTCTATATTTATTCGAAATTTTACGAGTCAAGTTCACGCACATGCGCAGATTTCATTCGTATTCTTAGCATTGTGCTTTCAGACCAGATTGACACCGTGTTTAAAATTTTACTTTAAAGTCGTAATGAGATTCTTAGACCCTTCAGAAACTCTCAGGCTACGAGGCATCGTGGCTCTATCGACAGAGTGTAGCGCTTAGTTTTGCAGGACTTCAGTTCGAGGCTCGAAGCCGACAAATATTTTTATATATTTTTCTTTTTTTTATATTTTATTTTAGCTGGTTTCCTCCATCATTCCAAGAGATAAATTGAATAATTCCAAATAATATACGTCAAAAATAGAATTTAATATCAAAATATTTCTATATTTATTCGAAATTTTACGAGTTAAATTTACCGCACATGCACACAATTCATTCGTATTCTTAGCATTGTGCTTTCAGACCAGAGAGACACCGTAATTAAAATTTTACTTTAAAGTCGTAATGAGATTCTTAGACCCTTCAGAAGCTCTCCGGTTACGAGGCATCGTGGCTGGATCGACAGAGTGTAGCGCTTAGTTTTGCAGGTCTTCAGTTCGAGGCTCGAAGCCGACAAATATTTTTATATATTTTTCTTTTTTTTATATTTTATTTTAGCATCTTTCCTCCATCATTCCTAGAGATAAATTGAATAATTCCAAACCATATACGTCCAAAATAGAATTTAATATCAAAATATTTCTATATTTATTCGAAATTTTACGAGTTAAATTTCCCGCACATGCGCACAATTCATTCGTATTCTTAGCATTCTGCTTTCAGACCAGATTGACACCGTGTTTAAAATTTTACTTTAAAGTCGTAATGAGATTCTTAGACCCTTCAGAAGCTCTGAGGTCACGTGGCTTGGTGGCTGGATCGACAGACTGTAGTGCTTAATTTTGAAGGACTTCATTTCGAGGCTCGAAGCCGACAAATATTTTTATATATTTTTCTTTTTTTTATATTTTATTTTAGCTGGTTTCCCCCATCATTCCTAGAGATAAATTGAATAATTCCAAATCATATACGTCCAAAATAGAATTTAATATCAAAATATTTCTATATTTATTCGAAATTTTACGAGTTAAAGTTCCCGCACATGCGCAGAATTCCTTCGTATTCTTAGCATTGTGCTTTCAGACCAGATTGACACCGTGTTTAAAATTTTACTTTAAAGTCGTAATGAGATTCTTAGACCCTTCAGAAGCTCTCAGGTTACGAGGCATTGTGGGTAGATCGATAGAGAGTAGCGCTTAGTTTTGCAGGACTTCAGTTCGAGGCTCGAAGCCGAAAAATATTTATATATATTTTTCTTTTTTTTTATATTTTATTTTAGCTGGTTTCCTCCATCATTCCTAGAGAGAAATTGAATAATTCCAAATCATATACGTCAAAAATAGAATTTAATATCAAAATATTTCTATATTTATTCGAAATTTTACGAGTCAAGTTCACGCACATGCGCAGAATTCATTCGTATTATTAGCATTGTGCTTTCAGACCAGATTGACACCGGGTTTAAAATTTTACTTTAAAGTCGTAATGAGATTCTTAGACCCTTCAGAAACTCTCAGGCTACGAGGCATCGTGGCTGGATCGACAAAGTGTAGCGTTTAGTTTTGCAGGACTTCAGTTCGAGGCTCGAAGCCGAAAAATATTTATATATATTTTTCTTTTTTTTTATATTTTATTTTAGCTGGTTTCCTCCATCATTCCTAGAGAGAAATTGAATAATTCCAAATCATATACGTCAAAAATAGAATTTAATATCAAAATATTTCTATATTTATTCGAAATTTTACGAGTTAAATTTCCCGCACATGCGCAGAATTCATTCGTATTATTAGCATTGTGCTTTCAGACCAGATTGACACCGGGTTTAAAATTTTACTTTAAAGTCGTAATGAGATTCTTAGACCCTTCAGAAACTCTCAGGCTACGAGGCATCGTGGCTGGATCGACAGAGTGTAGCGTTTAGTTTTGCAGGACTTCAGTTCGAGGCTCGAAGCCGACAAATAATTTTATATATTTTTCTTTTTTTTATATTTTATTTTAGCTGGTTTCCTCCATCATTCCAAGAGATAAACTGAATAATTCCAAATAATATATGTCAAAAATAGAATTTAATATCAAAATATTTCTATATTTATTCGAAATTTTACGAGTCAAGTTCCTGCACATGCACACAATTCATTCGTATTCTTAGCATTGTGCTTTCAGACCAGATAGACACCGTAATTAAAATTTTACTTTAAATTCGTAATGAGATTCTTAGACCCTTCAGAAGCTCTCAGGTTACGAGGCATCGTGGCTGGATCGACAGAGTGTAGCGCTTAGTTTTGCAGGTCTTCAGTTCGAGGCTCGAAGCCGACAATTATTTTTATATAATTTTCTTTTTTTTATAATTTATTTTAGCATCTTTCCTCCATCATTCCTAGAGATAAATAGAATAATTCCAAATAATATATGCCAAAAATAGAATTTCATATCAAAATATTTCTATATTTATTCGAAATTTTACGAGTTAATGTTTCCGCACACTCGCAGAATTCATTCGTATTCTTAGCATTGTGCTTTCAAACCAGATTGACACCGTGTTTAAAATTTTACTTTAAAGTCGTTATTAGATTCTTTGACCCTTCAGAAGCTCTCAGGTTACGAGGCATCGTGGCTGAATCGACAGAGTGTAGCGCTTAGTTTTGCAGGACTTCAGTTCGAGGCTCGAAGCCGACAAGTATTTTTATATATTTTTCTTTTTTTTATATTTTATTTTAGCATCTTTCCTCCATCATTAATAGAGATAAATTGAATAATTCCAAACCATATACGTCCAAAATAGAATTTAATATCAAAATATTTCTATATTTATTCGAAATTTTACGAGTTAAATTTCCCGCACATGCGCACAATTCATTCGTATTCTTAGCATTGTGCTTTCAGACCAGATAGACACCGTAATTAAAATTTTACTTTAAAGTCGTAATGAGATTCTTAGACCCTTCGGAAGCTCTCAGGTTACGAGGCATCGTGGCTGGATCGACAGAGTTTAGCGCTTAGTTTTGCAGGTCTTCAGTTCGAGGCTCGAAGCCGACAATTATTTTTATATAATTTTCTTTTTTTTATATTTTATTTTAGCATCTTTCCTCCATCATTCCTAGAGATAAATAGAATAATTCCAAATAATATATGCCAAAAATAGAATTTCATATCAAAATATTTCTATATTTATTCGAAATTTTACGAGTTAATGTTCCCGCACATGCGCAGAATTCATTTGTATTCTTAGCATTGTGCTTTCAAACCAGATTGACACCGTGTTTAAAATTTTACTTTAAAGTCGTAATGAGATTCTTAGACCCTTCAGAAGCTCTCAGGTCACGTGGCTTGGTGGATGGATCGACAGAGTGTAGCGCTTAGTTTTGAAGGACTTCAGTTCGAGGCTCGAAGCCGACAAATATTTTTTATATATTTTTCTTTTTTTTATATTTTATTTTAGCTGGTTTCCTCCATCATTCCTAGAGAGAAACTGAATAATTCCAAATCATATACGTCAAAAATAGAATTTAATATCAAAATATTTCTATATTTATTCGAAATTTTATGAGTTAAATTTCCCGCACATGCGCACAATTCATTCGTATTCTTAGCATTGTGCTTTCAGACCAGATTGACACCGTGTTTAAAATTTTACTTTAAAGTCGTAATGAGATTCTTAGACCCTTCAGAAGCTCTCAGGTCACGTGGCTTGGTGGCTGGATCGACAGAGTGTAGCGCTTAATTTTGAAGGACTTCATTTCGAGGCTCGAAGCCGACAAATATTTTTATATATTTTTCTTTTTTTTTATATTTTATTTTAGCTGGTTTCCCCCATCATTCCTAGAGATAAATTGAATAATTCCAAATCTTATACGTCAAAAATAGAATTTAATATCAAAATATTTCTATATTTATTCGAAATTTTACGAGTTAAAGTTCCCGCACATGCGCAGAATTCCTTCGTATTCTTAGCATTGTGCTTTCAGACCAGATTGACACCGTTTTTAAAATTTTACTTTAAAGTCGTAATGAGATTCTTAGACCCTTCAGAAGCTCTCAGGTTACGTGGCATTGTGGGTAGATCGACAGAGAGTAGCGCTTAGTTTTGCAGGACTTCAGTTCGAGGCTCGAAGCCGAAAAATATTTATATATATTTTTCTTTTTTTATATATTTTATTTTAGCTGGTTTCCTCCATCATTCCTAGAGAGAAATTGAATAATTCCAAATCATATACGTCAAAAATAGAATTTAATATCAAAATATTTCTATATTTATTCGAAATTTTACGAGTCAAGTTCACGCACATGCGCAGAATTCATTCGTATTCTTAGCATTGTGCTTTCAGACCAGATTGACACCGTGTTTAAAATTTTACTTTAAAGTCGTAATGAGATTCTTAGACCCTTCAGAAGCTCTCAGGTTACGAGGCATTGTGGGTAGATCGATAGAGAGTAGCGTTTAGTTTTGCAGGACTTCAGTTCGAGGCTCGAAGCCGAAAAATATTTATATATATTTTTCTTTTTTTTTATATTTTATTTTAGCTGGTTTCCTCCATCATTCCTAGAGAGAAATTGAATAATTCCAAATCATATACGTCAAAAATAGAATTTAATATCAAAATATTTCTATATTTATTCGAAATTTTACGAGTTAAATTTCCCGCACATGCGCAGAATTCATTCGTATTATTAGCATTGTGCTTTCAGACCAGATTGACACCGGGTTTAAAATTTTACTTTAAAGTCGTAATGAGATTCTTAGACCCTTCAGAAACTCTCAGGCTACGAGGCATCGTGGCTGGATCGACAGAGTGTAGCGTTTAGTTTTGCAGGACTTCAGTTCGAGGCTCGAAGCCGACAAATAATTTTATATATTTTTCTTTTTTTTATATTTTATTTTAGCTGGTTTCCTCCATCATTCCAAGAGATAAATTGAATAATTCCAAATAATATATGTCAAAAATAGAATTTAATATCAAAATATTTCTATATTTATTCGAAATTTTACGAGTTAAATTTCCCGCACATGCACACAATTCATTCGTATTCTTAGCATTGTGCTTTCAGACCAGATAGACACCGTAATTAAAATTTTACTTTAAAGTCGTAATGAGATTCTTAGACCCTTCAGAAGCTCTCAGGTTACGAGGCATCGTGGCTGGATCGACAGAGTGTAGCGCTTAGTTTTGCAGGTCTTCAGTTCGAGGCTCGAAGCCGACAATTATTTTTATATAATTTTCTTTTTTTTATAATTTATTTTAGCATCTTTCCTTCATCATTCCTAGAGATAAATAGAATAATTCCAAATCATATACGTCAAAAATAGAATTTAATATCAAAATATTTCTATATTTATTCGAAATTTTACGAGTCAAGTTCACGCACATGCGCAGATTTCATTCGTATTCTTAGCATTGTGCTTTCAGACCAGATTGACACCGTGTTTAAAATTTTACTTTAAAGTCGTAATGAGATTCTTAGACCCTTCAGAAACTCTCAGGCTACGAGGCATCGTGGCTCTATCGACAGAGTGTAGCGCTTAGTTTTGCAGGACTTCAGTTCGAGGCTCGAAGCCGACAAATATTTTTATATATTTTTCTTTTTTTTATATTTTATTTTAGCTGGTTTCCTCCATCATTCCAAGAGATAAATTGAATAATTCCAAATAATATACGTCAAAAATAGAATTTAATATCAAAATATTTCTATATTTATTCGAAATTTTACGAGTTAAATTTACCGCACATGCACACAATTCATTCGTATTCTTAGCATTGTGCTTTCAGACCAGAGAGACACCGTAATTAAAATTTTACTTTAAAGTCGTAATGAGATTCTTAGACCCTTCAGAAGCTCTCCGGTTACGAGGCATCGTGGCTGGATCGACAGAGTGTAGCGCTTAGTTTTGCAGGTCTTCAGTTCGAGGCTCGAAGCCGACAAATATTTTTATATATTTTTCTTTTTTTTATATTTTATTTTAGCATCTTTCCTCCATCATTCCTAGAGATAAATTGAATAATTCCAAACCATATACGTCCAAAATAGAATTTAATATCAAAATATTTCTATATTTATTCGAAATTTTACGAGTTAAATTTCCCGCACATGCGCACAATTCATTCGTATTCTTAGCATTCTGCTTTCAGACCAGATTGACACCGTGTTTAAAATTTTACTTTAAAGTCGTAATGAGATTCTTAGACCCTTCAGAAGCTCTGAGGTCACGTGGCTTGGTGGCTGGATCGACAGACTGTAGTGCTTAATTTTGAAGGACTTCATTTCGAGGCTCGAAGCCGACAAATATTTTTATATATTTTTCTTTTTTTTATATTTTATTTTAGCTGGTTTCCCCCATCATTCCTAGAGATAAATTGAATAATTCCAAATCATATACGTCCAAAATAGAATTTAATATCAAAATATTTCTATATTTATTCGAAATTTTACGAGTTAAAGTTCCCGCACATGCGCAGAATTCCTTCGTATTCTTAGCATTGTGCTTTCAGACCAGATTGACACCGTGTTTAAAATTTTACTTTAAAGTCGTAATGAGATTCTTAGACCCTTCAGAAGCTCTCAGGTTACGAGGCATTGTGGGTAGATCGATAGAGAGTAGCGCTTAGTTTTGCAGGACTTCAGTTCGAGGCTCGAAGCCGAAAAATATTTATATATATTTTTCTTTTTTTTTATATTTTATTTTAGCTGGTTTCCTCCATCATTCCTAGAGAGAAATTGAATAATTCCAAATCATATACGTCAAAAATAGAATTTAATATCAAAATATTTCTATATTTATTCGAAATTTTACGAGTCAAGTTCACGCACATGCGCAGAATTCATTCGTATTATTAGCATTGTGCTTTCAGACCAGATTGACACCGTGTTTAAAATTTTACTTTAAAGTCGTAATGAGATTCTTAGACCCTTCAGAAACTCTCAGGCTACGAGGCATCGTGGCTGGATCGACAAAGTGTAGCGTTTAGTTTTGCAGGACTTCAGTTCGAGGCTCGAAGCCGACAAATAATTTTATATATTTTTCTTTTTTTTATATTTTATTTTAGCTGGTTTCCTCCATCATTCCAAGAGATAAATTGAATAATTCCAAATAATATATGTCAAAAATAGAATTTAATATCAAAATATTTCTATATTTATTCGAAATTTTACGAGTCAAGTTCCCGCACATGCACACAATTCATTCGTATTCTTAGCATTGTGCTTTCAGACCAGATAGACACCGTAATTAAAATTTTACTTTAAATTCGTAATGAGATTCTTAGACCCTTCAGAAGCTCTCAGGTTACGAGGCATCGTGGCTGGATCGACAGAGTGTAGCGCTTAGTTTTGCAGGTCTTCAGTTCGAGGCTCGAAGCCGACAATTATTTTTATATAATTTTCTTTTTTTTATAATTTATTTTAGCATCTTTCCTCCATCATTCCTAGAGATAAATAGAATAATTCCAAATAATATATGCCAAAAATAGAATTTCATATCAAAATATTTCTATATTTATTCGAAATTTTACGAGTTAATGTTTCCGCACACTCGCAGAATTCATTCGTATTCTTAGCATTGTGCTTTCAAACCAGATTGACACCGTGTTTAAAATTTTACTTTAAAGTCGTTATTAGATTCTTTGACCCTTCAGAAGCTCTCAGGTTACGAGGCATCGTGGCTGAATCGACAGAGTGTAGCGCTTAGTTTTGCAGGACTTCAGTTCGAGGCTCGAAGCCGACAAGTATTTTTATATATTTTTCTTTTTTTTATATTTTATTTTAGCATCTTTCCTCCATCATTAATAGAGATAAATTGAATAATTCCAAACCATATACGTCCAAAATAGAATTTAATATCAAAATATTTCTATATTTATTCGAAATTTTACGAGTTAAATTTCCCGCACATGCGCACAATTCATTCGTATTCTTAGCATTGTGCTTTCAGACCAGATAGACACCGTAATTAAAATTTTACTTTAAAGTCGTAATGAGATTCTTAGACCCTTCGGAAGCTCTCAGGTTACGAGGCATCGTGGCTGGATCGACAGAGTTTAGCGCTTAGTTTTGCAGGTCTTCAGTTCGAGGCTCGAAGCCGACAATTATTTTTATATAATTTTCTTTTTTTTATATTTTATTTTAGCATCTTTCCTCCATCATTCCTAGAGATAAATAGAATAATTCCAAATAATATATGCCAAAAATAGAATTTCATATCAAAATATTTCTATATTTATTCGAAATTTTACGAGTTAATGTTCCCGCACATGCGCAGAATTCATTTGTATTCTTAGCATTGTGCTTTCAAACCAGATTGACACCGTGTTTAAAATTTTACTTTAAAGTCGTAATGAGATTCTTAGACCCTTCAGAAGCTCTCAGGTCACGTGGCTTGGTGGATGGATCGACAGAGTGTAGCGCTTAGTTTTGAAGGACTTCAGTTCGAGGCTCGAAGCCGACAAATATTTTTTATATATTTTTCTTTTTTTTATATTTTATTTTAGCTGGTTTCCTCCATCATTCCTAGAGAGAAACTGAATAATTCCAAATCATATACGTCAAAAATAGAATTTAATATCAAAATATTTCTATATTTATTCGAAATTTTATGAGTTAAATTTCCCGCACATGCGCACAATTCATTCGTATTCTTAGCATTGTGCTTTCAGACCAGATTGACACCGTGTTTAAAATTTTACTTTAAAGTCGTAATGAGATTCTTAGACCCTTCAGAAGCTCTCAGGTCACGTGGCTTGGTGGCTGGATCGACAGAGTGTAGCGCTTAATTTTGAAGGACTTCATTTCGAGGCTCGAAGCCGACAAATATTTTTATATATTTTTCTTTTTTTTTATATTTTATTTTAGCTGGTTTCCCCCATCATTCCTAGAGATAAATTGAATAATTCCAAATCTTATACGTCAAAAATAGAATTTAATATCAAAATATTTCTATATTTATTCGAAATTTTACGAGTTAAAGTTCCCGCACATGCGCAGAATTCCTTCGTATTCTTAGCATTGTGCTTTCAGACCAGATTGACACCGTTTTTAAAATTTTACTTTAAAGTCGTAATGAGATTCTTAGACCCTTCAGAAGCTCTCAGGTTACGTGGCATTGTGGGTAGATCGACAGAGAGTAGCGCTTAGTTTTGCAGGACTTCAGTTCGAGGCTCGAAGCCGAAAAATATTTATATATATTTTTCTTTTTTTATATATTTTATTTTAGCTGGTTTCCTCCATCATTCCTAGAGAGAAATTGAATAATTCCAAATCATATACGTCAAAAATAGAATTTAATATCAAAATATTTCTATATTTATTCGAAATTTTACGAGTCAAGTTCACGCACATGCGCAGAATTCATTCGTATTCTTAGCATTGTGCTTTCAGACCAGATTGACACCGTGTTTAAAATTTTACTTTAAAGTCGTAATGAGATTCTTAGACCCTTCAGAAACTCTCAGGGTACGAGGCATCGTGGCTCTATCGACAGAGTGTAGCGCTTAGTTTTGCAGGACTTCAGTTCGAGGCTCGAAGCCGACAAATATTTTTATATATTTTTCTTTTTTTTTATATTTTATTTTAGCTGGTTTCCCCCATCATTCCTAGAGATAAATTGAATAATTCCAAATCATATACGTCAAAAATAGAATTTAATATCAAAATATTTCTATATTTATTCGAAATTTTACGAGTTAAAGTTCCCGCACATGCGCAGAATTCCTTCGTATTCTTAGCATTGTGCTTTCAGACCAGATTGACACCGTGTTTAAAATTTTACTTTAAAGTCGTAATGAAATTCTTAGACCCTTCAGAAGCTCTCAGGTTACGAGGCATTGTGGGTAGATCGACAGAGAGTAGCGCTTAGTTTTGCAGGACTTCAGTTCGAGGCTCGAAGCCGAAAAATATTTATATATATTTTTCTTTTTTTATATATTTTATTTTAGCTGGTTTCCTCCATCATTCCTAGAGAGAAATTGAATAATTCCAAATCATATACGTCAAAAATAGAATTTAATATCAAAATATTTCTATATTTATTCGAAATTTTACGAGTCAAGTTCACGCACATGCGCAGAATTCATTCGTATTCTTAGCATTGTGCTTTCAGACCAGATTGACACCGTGTTTAAAATTTTACTTTAAAGTCGTAATGAGATTCTTAGACCCTTCAGAAACTCTCAGGCTACGAGGCATCGTGGCTCTATCGACAGAGTGTAGCGCTTAGTTTTGCAGGACTTCAGTTCGAGGCTCGAAGCCGACAAATATTTTTATATATTTTTCTTTTTTTTATATTTTATTTTAGCTGGTTTCCTGCATCATTCCAAGAGATAAATTGAATAATTCCAAATAATATACGTCAAAAATAGAATTTAATATCAAAATATTTCTATATTTATTCGAAATTTTACGAGTTAAATTTCCCGCACATGCGCACAATTCATTCGTATTCTTAGCATTGTGCTTTCAGACCAGATTGACACCGTGTTTAAAATTTTACTTTAAAGTCGTAATGAGATTCTTAGACCCTTCAGAAGCTCTCAGGTCACGTGGCTTGGTGGCTGGATCGACAGAGTGTAGCGCTTAATTTTGAAGGACTTCAATTCGAGGCTCGAAGCCGACAAATATTTTTATATATTTTTCTTTTTTTTTATATTTTATTTTAGCTGGTTTCCCCCATCATTCCTAGAGATAAATTGAATAATTCCAAATAATATACGTCAAAAATAGAATTTAATATCAAAATATTTCTATATTTATTCGAAATTTTACGAGTTAAAGTTCCCGCACATGCGCAGAATTCCTTCGTATTCTTAGCATTGTGCTTTCAGACCAGATTGACACCGTGTTTAAAATTTTACTTTAAAGTCGTAATGAGATTCTTAGACCCTTCAGAAGCTCTCAGGTTACGAGGCATTGTGGGTAGATCGACAGAGAGTAGCGCTTAGTTTTGCAGGACTTCAGTTCGAGGCTCGAAGCCGAAAAATATTTATATATATTTTTCTTTTTTTATATATTTTATTTTAGCTGGTTTCCTCCATCATTCCTAGAGAGAAATTGAATAATTCCAAATCATATACGTCAAAAATAGAATTTAATATCAAAATATTTCTATATTTATTCGAAATTTTACGAGTCAAGTTCACGCACATGCGCAGAATTCATTCGTATTCTTAGCATTGTGCTTTCAGACCAGATTGACACCGTGTTTAAAATTTTACTTTAAAGTCGTAATGAGATTCTTAGACCCTTCAGAAACTCTCAGGCTACGAGGCATCGTGGCTCTATCGACAGAGTGTAGCGCTTAGTTTTGCAGGACTTCAGTTCGAGGCTCGAAGCCGACAAATATTTTTATATATTTTTCTTTTTTTTATATTTTATTTTAGCTGGTTTCCTCCATCATTCCTACAGATAAATTGAATAATTCCAAACCATATACGTCCAAAATAGAATTTAATATCAAAATATTTCTATATTTATTCGAAATTTTATGAGTTAAATTTCCCGCACATGCGCACAATTCATTCGTATTCTTAGCATTGTGCTTTCAGACCAGATTGACACCGTGTTTAAAATTTTACTTTAAAGTCGTAATGAGATTCTTAGACCCTTCAGAAGCTCTCAGGTCACGTGGCTTGGTGGCTGGATCGACAGAGTGTAGCGCTTAATTTTGAAGGACTTCATTTCGAGGCTCGAAGCCGACAAATATTTTTATATATTTTTCTTTTTTTTTTTATATTTTATTTTAGCTGGTTTCCTCCATCATTCCTAGAGAGAAACTGAATAATTCCAAATCATATACGTCAAAAATAGAATTTAATATCAAAATATTTCTATATTTATTCGAAATTTTATGAGTTAAATTTCCCGCACATGCGCACAATTCATTCGTATTCTTAGCATTGTGCTTTCAGACCAGATTGACACCGTGTTTAAAATTTTACTTTAAAGTCGTAATGAGATTCTTAGACCCTTCAGAAGCTCTCAGGTCACGTGGCTTGGTGGCTGGATCGACAGAGTGTAGCGCTTAATTTTGAAGGACTTCATTTCGAGGCTCGAAGCCGACAAATATTTTTATATATTTTTCTTTTTTTTTTTATTTTATTTTAGCTGGTTTCCCCCATCATTCCTAGAGATAAATTGAATAATTCCAAATCATATACGTCAAAAATAGAATTTAATATCAAAATATTTCTATATTTATTCGAAATTTTACGAGTTAAAGTTCCCGCACATGCGCAGAATTCTTTCGTATTCTTAGCATTGTGCTTTCAGACCAGATTGACACCGTGTTTAAAATTTTACTTTAAAGTCGTAATGAGATTCTTAGACCCTTCAGAAGCTCTCAGGTTACGAGGCATTCTGGGTAGATCGACAGAGAGTAGCGCTTAGTTTTGCAGGACTTCAGTTCGAGGCTCGAAGCCGAAAAATATTTATATATATTTTTCTTTTTTTATATATTTTATTTTAGCTGGTTTCCTCCATCATTCCTAGAGAGAAATTGAATAATTCCAAATCATATACGTCAAAAATAGAATTTAATATCAAAATATTTCTATATTTATTCGAAATTTTACGAGTCAAGTTCACGCACATGCGCAGAATTCATTCGTATTCTTAGCATTGTGCTTTCAGACCAGATTGACACCGTGTTTAAAATTTTACTTTAAAGTCGTAATGAGATTCTTAGACCCTTCAGAAGCTCTCCGGTTACGAGGCATTGTGGCTGGATCGACAGAGTGTAGCGCTTAGTTTTGCAGGTCTTCAGTTCGAGGCTCGAAGCCGACAAATATTTTTATATATTTTTCTTTTTTTTATATTTTATTTTAGCATCTTTCCTCCATCATTCCTAGAGATAAATTGAATAATTCCAAACCATATACGTCCAAAATAGAATTTAATATCAAAATATTTCTATATTTATTCGAAATTTTACGAGTTAAATTTCCCGCACATGCGCACAATTCATTCGTATTCTTAGCATTGTGCTTTCAGACCAGATTGACACCGTGTTTAAAATTTTACTTTAAAGTCGTAATGAGATTCTTAGACCCTTCAGAAGCTCTCAGGTCACGTGGCTTGGTGGCTGGATCGACAGAGTGTAGCGCTTAATTTTGAAGGACTTCATTTCGAGGCTCGAAGCCGACAAATATTTTTATATATTTTTCTTTTTTTTTATATTTTATTTTAGCTGGTTTCCCCCATCATTCCTAGAGATAAATTGAATAATTCCAAATCATATACGTCAAAAATAGAATTTAATATCAAAATATTTCTATATTTATTCGAAATTTTACGAGTTAAAGTTCCCGCACATGCGCAGAATTCATTCGTATTCTTAGCATTGTGCTTTCAGACCAGATTGACACCGTGTTTAAAATTTTACTTTAAAGTCGTAATGAGATTCTTAGACCCTTCAGAAACTCTCAGGCTACGAGGCATCGTGGCTCTATCGACAGAGTGTAGCGCTTAGTTTTGCAGGACTTCAGTTCGAGGCTCGAAGCCGACAAATATTTTTATATATTTTTCTTTTTTTTATATTTTATTTTAGCTGGTTTCCTGCATCATTCCAAGAGATAAATAGAATAATTCCAAATAATATATGCCAAAAATAGAATTTCATATCAAAATATTTCTATATTTATTCGAAATTTTACGAGTTAATGTTTCCGCACACTCGCAGAATTCATTCGTATTCTTAGCATTGTGCTTTCAAACCAGATTGACACCGTGTTTAAAATTTTACTTTAAAGTCGTTATTAGATTCTTTGACCCTTCAGAAGCTCTCAGGTTACGAGGCATCGTGGCTGAATCGACAGAGTGTAGCGCTTAGTTTTGCAGGACTTCAGTTCGAGGCTCGAAGCCGACAAGTATTTTTATATATTTTTCTTTTTTTTATATTTTATTTTAGCATCTTTCCTCCATCATTAATAGAGATAAATTGAATAATTCCAAACCATATACGTCCAAAATAGAATTTAATATCAAAATATTTCTATATTTATTCGAAATTTTACGAGTTAAATTTCCCGCACATGCGCACAATTCATTCGTATTCTTAGCATTGTGCTTTCAGACCAGATAGACACCGTAATTAAAATTTTACTTTAAAGTCGTAATGAGATTCTTAGACCCTTCGGAAGCTCTCAGGTTACGAGGCATCGTGGCTGGATCGACAGAGTTTAGCGCTTAGTTTTGCAGGTCTTCAGTTCGAGGCTCGAAGCCGACAATTATTTTTATATAATTTTCTTTTTTTTATATTTTATTTTAGCATCTTTCCTCCATCATTCCTAGAGATAAATAGAATAATTCCAAATAATATATGCCAAAAATAGAATTTCATATCAAAATATTTCTATATTTATTCGAAATTTTACGAGTTAATGTTCCCGCACATGCGCAGAATTCATTTGTATTCTTAGCATTGTGCTTTCACACCAGATTGACACCGTGTTTAAAATTTTACTTTAAAGTCGTAATGAGATTCTTAGACCCTTCAGAAGCTCTCAGGTCACGTGGCTTGGTGGATGGATCGACAGAGTGTAGCGTTTAGTTTTGAAGGACTTCAGTTCGAGGCTCGAAGCCGACAAATATTTTTTATATATTTTTCTTTTTTTTATATTTTATTTTAGCTGGTTTCCTCCATCATTCCTAGAGAGAAACTGAATAATTCCAAATCATATACGTCAAAAATAGAATTTAATATCAAAATATTTCTATATTTATTCGAAATTTTATGAGTTAAATTTCCCGCACATGCGCACAATTCATTCGTATTCTTAGCATTGTGCTTTCAGACCAGATTGACACCGTGTTTAAAATTTTACTTTAAAGTCGTAATGAGATTCTTAGACCCTTCAGAAGCTCTCAGGTCACGTGGCTTGGTGGCTGGATCGACAGAGTGTAGCGCTTAATTTTGAAGGACTTCATTTCGAGGCTCGAAGCCGACAAATATTTTTATATATTTTTCTTTTTTTTTATATTTTATTTTAGCTGGTTTCCCCCATCATTCCTAGAGATAAATTGAATAATTCCAAATCTTATACGTCAAAAATAGAATTTAATATCAAAATATTTCTATATTTATTCGAAATTTTACGAGTTAAAGTTCCCGCACATGCGCAGAATTCCTTCGTATTCTTAGCATTGTGCTTTCAGACCAGATTGACACCGTTTTTAAAATTTTACTTTAAAGCCGTAATGAGATTCTTAGACCCTTCAGAAGCTCTCAGGTTACGTGGCATTGTGGGTAGATCGACAGAGAGTAGCGCTTAGTTTTGCAGGACTTCAGTTCGAGGCTCGAAGCCGAAAAATATTTATATATATTTTTCTTTTTTTATATATTTTATTTTAGCTGGTTTCCTCCATCATTCCTAGAGAGAAATTGAATAATTCCAAATCATATACGTCAAAAATAGAATTTAATATCAAAATATTTCTATATTTATTCGAAATTTTACGAGTCAAGTTCACGCACATGCGCAGAATTCATTCGTATTCTTAGCATTGTGCTTTCAGACCAGATTGACACCGTGTTTAAAATTTTACTTTAAAGTCGTAATGAGATTCTTAGACCCTTCAGAAACTCTCAGGGTACGAGGCATCGTGGCTCTATCGACAGAGTGTAGCGCTTAGTTTTGCAGGACTTCAGTTCGAGGCTCGAAGCCGACAAATATTTTTATATATTTTTCTTTTTTTTTATATTTTATTTTAGCTGGTTTCCCCCATCATTCCTAGAGATAAATTGAATAATTCCAAATCATATACGTCAAAAATAGAATTTAATATCAAAATATTTCTATATTTATTCGAAATTTTACGAGTTAAAGTTCCCGCACATGCGCAGAATTCCTTCGTATTCTTAGCATTGTGCTTTCAGACCAGATTGACACCGTGTTTAAAATTTTACTTTAAAGTCGTAATGAAATTCTTAGACCCTTCAGAAGCTCTCAGGTTACGAGGCATTGTGGGTAGATCGACAGAGAGTAGCGCTTAGTTTTGCAGGACTTCAGTTCGAGGCTCGAAGCCGAAAAATATTTATATATATTTTTCTTTTTTTATATATTTTATTTTAGCTGGTTTCCTCCATCATTCCTAGAGAGAAATTGAATAATTCCAAATCATATACGTCAAAAATAGAATTTAATATCAAAATATTTCTATATTTATTCGAAATTTTACGAGTCAAGTTCACGCACATGCGCAGAATTCATTCGTATTCTTAGCATTGTGCTTTCAGACCAGATTGACACCGTGTTTAAAATTTTACTTTAAAGTCGTAATGAGATTCTTAGACCCTTCAGAAACTCTCAGACTACGAGGCATCGTGGCTCTATCGACAGAGTGTAGCGCTTAGTTTTGCAGGACTTCAGTTCGAGGCTCGAAGCCGACAAATATTTTTATATATTTTTCTTTTTTTTATATTTTATTTTAGCTGGTTTCCTGCATCATTCCAAGAGATAAATTGAATAATTCCAAATAATATACGTCAAAAATAGAATTTAATATCAAAATGTTTCTATATTTATTCGAAATTTTACGAGTTAAATTTCCCGCACATGCGCACAATTCATTCGTATTCTTAGCATTGTGCTTTCAGACCAGATTGACACCGTGTTTAAAATTTTACTTTAAAGTCGTAATGAGATTCTTAGACCCTTCAGAAGCTCTCAGGTCACGTGGCTTGGTGGCTGGATCGACAGAGTGTAGCGCTTAATTTTGAAGGACTTCAATTCGAGGCTCGAAGCCGACAAATATTTTTATATATTTTTCTTTTTTTTTATATTTTATTTTAGCTGGTTTCCCCCATCATTCCTAGAGATAAATTGAATAATTCCAAATCATATACGTCAAAAATAGAATTTAATATCAAAATATTTCTATATTTATTCGAAATTTTACGAGTTAAAGTTCCCGCACATGCGCAGAATTCCTTCGTATTCTTAGCATTGTGCTTTCAGACCAGATTGACACCGTGTTTAAAATTTTACTTTAAAGTCGTAATGAGATTCTTAGACCCTTCAGAAGCTCTCAGGTTACGAGGCATTGTGGGTAGATCGACAGAGAGTAGCGCTTAGTTTTGCAGGACTTCAGTTCGAGGCTCGAAGCCGAAAAATATTTATATATATTTTTCTTTTTTTATATATTTTATTTTAGCTGGTTTCCTCCATCATTCCTAGAGAGAAATTGAATAATTCCAAATCATATACGTCAAAAATAGAATTTAATATCAAAATATTTCTATATTTATTCGAAATTTTACGAGTCAAGTTCACGCACATGCGCAGAATTCATTCGTATTCTTAGCATTGTGCTTTCAGACCAGATTGACACCGTGTTTAAAATTTTACTTTAAAGTCGTAATGAGATTCTTAGACCCTTCAGAAACTCTCAGGCTACGAGGCATCGTGGCTCTATCGACAGAGTGTAGCGCTTAGTTTTGCAGGACTTCAGTTCGAGGCTCGAAGCCGACAAATATTTTTATATATTTTTCTTTTTTTTATATTTTATTTTAGCTGGTTTCCTCCATCATTCCAAGAGATAAATTGAATAATTCCAAATAATATACGTCAAAAATAGAATTTAATATCAAAATATTTCTATATTTATTCGAAATTTTACGAGTTAAATTTACCGCACATGCACACAATTCATTCGTATTCTTAGCATTGTGCTTTCAGACCAGATAGACACCGTAATTAAAATTTTACTTTAAAGTCGTAATGAGATTCTTAGACCCTTCAGAAGCTCTCCGGTTACGAGGCATCGTGGCTGGATCGACAGAGTGTAGCGCTTAGTTTTGCAGGTCTTCAGTTCGAGGCTCGAAGCCGACAAATATTTTTATATATTTTTCTTTTTTTTATATTTTATTTTAGCATCTTTCCTCCATCATTCCTACAGATAAATTGAATAATTCCAAACCATATACGTCCAAAATAGAATTTAATATCAAAATATTTCTATATTTATTCGAAATTTTATGAGTTAAATTTCCCGCACATGCGCACAATTCATTCGTATTCTTAGCATTGTGCTTTCAGACCAGATTGACACCGTGTTTAAAATTTTACTTTAAAGTCGTAATGAGATTCTTAGACCCTTCAGAAGCTCTCAGGTCACGTGGCTTGGTGGCTGGATCGACAGAGTGTAGCGCTTAATTTTGAAGGACTTCATTTCGAGGCTCGAAGCCGACAAATATTTTTATATATTTTTCTTTTTTTTTATATTTTATTTTAGCTGGTTTCCTCCATCATTCCTAGAGAGAAACTGAATAATTCCAAATCATATACGTCAAAAATAGAATTTAATATCAAAATATTTCTATATTTATTCGAAATTTTATGAGTTAAATTTCCCGCACATGCGCACAATTCATTCGTATTCTTAGCATTGTGCTTTCAGACCAGATTGACACCGTGTTTAAAATTTTACTTTAAAGTCGTAATGAGATTCTTAGACCCTTCAGAAGCTCTCAGGTCACGTGGCTTGGTGGCTGGATCGACAGAGTGTAGCGCTTAATTTTGAAGGACTTCATTTCGAGGCTCGAAGCCGACAAATATTTTTATATATTTTTCTTTTTTTTTTTATTTTATTTTAGCTGGTTTCCCCCATCATTCCTAGAGATAAATTGAATAATTCCAAATCATATACGTCAAAAATAGAATTTAATATCAAAATATTTCTATATTTATTCGAAATTTTACGAGTTAAAGTTCCCGCACATGCGCAGAATTCTTTCGTATTCTTAGCATTGTGCTTTCAGACCAGATTGACACCGTGTTTAAAATTTTACTTTAAAGTCGTAATGAGATTCTTAGACCCTTCAGAAGCTCTCAGGTTACGAGGCATTCTGGGTAGATCGACAGAGAGTAGCGCTTAGTTTTGCAGGACTTCAGTTCGAGGCTCGAAGCCGAAAAATATTTATATATATTTTTCTTTTTTTATATATTTTATTTTAGCTGGTTTCCTCCATCATTCCTAGAGAGAAATTGAATAATTCCAAATCATATACGTCAAAAATAGAATTTAATATCAAAATATTTCTATATTTATTCGAAATTTTACGAGTCAAGTTCACGCACATGCGCAGAATTCATTCGTATTCTTAGCATTGTGCTTTCAGACCAGATTGACACCGTGTTTAAAATTTTACTTTAAAGTCGTAATGAGATTCTTAGACCCTTCAGAAGCTCTCCGGTTACGAGGCATCGTGGCTGGATCGACAGAGTGTAGCGCTTAGTTTTGCAGGTCTTCAGTTCGAGGCTCGAAGCCGACAAATATTTTTATATATTTTTCTTTTTTTTATATTTTATTTTAGCATCTTTCCTCCATCATTCCTAGAGATAAATTGAATAATTCCAAACCATATACGTCCAAAATAGAATTTAATATCAAAATATTTCTATATTTATTCGAAATTTTACGAGTTAAATTTCCCGCACATGCGCACAATTCATTCGTATTCTTAGCATTGTGCTTTCAGACCAGATTGACACCGTGTTTAAAATTTTACTTTAAAGTCGTAATGAGATTCTTAGACCCTTCAGAAGCTCTCAGGTCACGTGGCTTGGTGGCTGGATCGACAGAGTGTAGCGCTTAATTTTGAAGGACTTCATTTCGAGGCTCGAAGCCGACAAATATTTTTATATATTTTTCTTTTTTTTTATATTTTATTTTAGCTGGTTTCTCCCATCATTCCTAGAGATAAATTGAATAATTCCAAATCATATACGTCAAAAATAGAATTTAATATCAAAATATTTCTATATTTATTCGAAATTTTACGAGTTAAAGTTCCCGCACATGCGCAGAATTCATTCGTATTCTTAGCATTGTGCTTTCAGACCAGATTGACACCGTGTTTAAAATTTTACTTTAAAGTCGTAATGAGATTCTTAGACCCTTCAGAAACTCTCAGGCTACGAGGCATCGTGGCTCTATCGACAGAGTGTAGCGCTTAGTTTTGCAGGACTTCAGTTCGAGGCTCGAAGCCGACAAATATTTTTATATATTTTTCTTTTTTTTATATTTTATTTTAGCTGGTTTCCTGCATCATTCCAAGAGATAAATTGAATAATTCCAAATAATATACGTCAAAAATAGAATTTAATATCAAAATATTTCTATATTTATTCGAAATTTTACGAGTTAAATTTCCCGCACATGCGCACAATTCATTCGTATTCTTAGCATTGTGCTTTCAGACCAGATTGACACCGTGTTTAAAATTTTACTTTAAAGTCGTAATGAGATTCTTAGACCCTTCAGAAGCTCTCAGGTCACGTGGCTTGGTGGCTGGATCGACAGAGTGTAGCGCTTAATTTTGAAGGACTTCAATTCGAGGCTCGAAGCCGACAAATATTTTTATATATTTTTCTTTTTTTTTATATTTTATTTTAGCTGGTTTCCCCCATCATTCCTAGAGATAAATTGAATAATTCCAAATCATATACGTCAAAAATAGAATTTAATATCAAAATATTTCTATATTTATTCGAAATTTTACGAGTTAAAGTTCCCGCACATGCGCAGAATTCCTTCGTATTCTTAGCATTGTGCTTTCAGACCAGATTGACACCGTGTTTAAAATTTTACTTTAAAGTCGTAATGAGATTCTTAGACCCTTCAGAATATCTCAGGTTACGAGGCATTGTGGGTAGATCGACAGAGAGTAGCGCTTAGTTTTGCAGGACTTCAGTTCGAGGCTCGAAGCCGAAAAATATTTATATATATTTTTCTTTTTTTATATATTTTATTTTAGCTGGTTTCCTCCATCATTCCTAGAGAGAAATTGAATAATTCCAAATCATATACGTCAAAAATAGAATTTAATATCAAAATATTTCTATATTTATTCGAAATTTTACGAGTCAAGTTCACGCACATGCGCAGAATTCATTCGTATTCTTAGCATTGTGCTTTCAGACCAGATTGACACCGTGTTTAAAATTTTACTTTAAAGTCGTAATGTGATTCTTAGACCCTTCAGAAACTCTCAGGCTACGAGGCATCGTGGCTCTATCGACAGAGTGTAGCGCTTAGTTTTGCAGGACTTCAGTTCGAGGCTCGAAGCCGACAAATATTTTTATATATTTTTCTTTTTTTTATATTTTATTTTAGCTGGTTTCCTCCATCATTCCAAGAGATAAATTGAATAATTCCAAATAATATACGTCAAAAATAGAATTTAATATCAAAATATTTCTATATTTATTCGAAATTTTACGAGTTAAATTTACCGCACATGCACACAATTCATTCGTATTCTTAGCATTGTGCTTTCAGACCAGATAGACACCGTAATTAAAATTTTACTTTAAAGTCGTAATGAGATTCTTAGACCCTTCAGAAGCTCTCCGGTTACGAGGCATCGTGGCTGGATCGACAGAGTGTAGCGCTTAGTTTTGCAGGTCTTCAGTTCGAGGCTCGAAGCCGACAAATATTTTTATATATTTTTCTTTTTTTTATATTTTATTTTAGCATCTTTCCTCCATCATTCCTACAGATAAATTGAATAATTCCAAACCATATACGTCCAAAATAGAATTTAATATCAAAATATTTCTATATTTATTCGAAATTTTATGAGTTAAATTTCCCGCACATGCGCACAATTCATTCGTATTCTTAGCATTGTGCTTTCAGACCAGATTGACACCGTGTTTAAAATTTTACTTTAAAGTCGTAATGAGATTCTTAGACCCTTCAGAAGCTCTCAGGTTACGAGGCATTCTGGGTAGATCGACAGAGAGTAGCGCTTAGTTTTGCAGGACTTCAGTTCGAGGCTCGAAGCCGAAAAATATTTATATATATTTTTCTTTTTTTATATATTTTATTTTAGCTGGTTTCCTCCATCATTCCTAGAGAGAAATTGAATAATTCCAAATCATATACGTCAAAAATAGAATTTAATATCAAAATATTTCTATATTTATTCGAAATTTTACGAGTCAAGTTCACGCACATGCGCAGAATTCATTCGTATTCTTAGCATTGTGCTTTCAGACCAGATTGACACCGTGTTTAAAATTTTACTTTAAAGTCGTAATGAGATTCTTAGACCCTTCAGAAGCTCTCCGGTTACGAGGCATCGTGGCTGGATCGACAGAGTGTAGCGCTTAGTTTTGCAGGTCTTCAGTTCGAGGCTCGAAGCCGACAAATATTTTTATATATTTTTCTTTTTTTTATATTTTATTTTAGCATCTTTCCTCCATCATTCCTAGAGATAAATTGAATAATTCCAAACCATATACGTCCAAAATAGAATTTAATATCAAAATATTTCTATATTTATTCGAAATTTTACGAGTTAAATTTCCCGCACATGCGCACAATTCATTCGTATTCTTAGCATTGTGCTTTCAGACCAGATTGACACCGTGTTTAAAATTTTACTTTAAAGTCGTAATGAGATTCTTAGACCCTTCAGAAGCTCTCAGGTCACGTGGCTTGGTGGCTGGATCGACAGAGTGTAGCGCTTAATTTTGAAGGACTTCATTTCGAGGCTCGAAGCCGACAAATATTTTTATATATTTTTCTTTTTTTTTATATTTTATTTTAGCTGGTTTCCCCCATCATTCCTAGAGATAAATTGAATAATTGCAAATCATATACGTCAAAAATAGAATTTAATATCAAAATATTTCTATATTTATTCGAAATTTTACGAGTTAAAGTTCCCGCACATGCGCAGAATTCCTTCGTATTCTTAGCATTGTGCTTTCAGACCAGATTGACACCGTGTTTAAAATTTTACTTTAAAGTCGTAATGAGATTCTTAGACCCTTCAGAAGCTCTCAGGTTACGAGGCATTGTGGGTAGATCGACAGAGAGTAGCGCTTAGTTTTGCAGGACTTCAGTTCGAGGCTCGAAGCCGAAAAATATTTATATATATTTTTCTTTTTTTATATATTTTATTTTAGCTGGTTTCCTCCATCATTCCTAGAGAGAAATTGAATAATTCGAAATCATATACGTCAAAAATAGAATTTAATATCAAAATATTTCTATATTTATTCGAAATTTTACGAGTCAAGTTCACGCACATGCGCAGAATTCATTCGTATTCTTAGCATTGTGCTTTCAGACCAGATTGACACCGTGTTTAAAATTTTACTTTAAAGTCGTAATGAGATTCTTAGACCCTTCAGAAACTCTCAGGCTACGAGGCATCGTGGCTCTATCGACAGAGTGTAGCGCTTAGTTTTGCAGGACTTCAGTTCGAGGCTCGAAGCCGGCAAATATTTTTATATATTTTTCTTTTTTTTATATTTTATTTTAGCTGGTTTCCTCCATCATTCCAAGAGATAAATTGAATAATTCCAAATAATATACGTCAAAAATAGAATTTAATATCAAAATATTTCTATATTTATTCGAAATTTTACGAGTTAAATTTACCGCACATGCACACAATTCATTCGTATTCTTAGCATTGTGCTTTCAGACCAGATAGACACCGTAATTAAAATTTTACTTTAAAGTCGTAATGAGATTCTTAGACCCTTCAGAAGCTCTCCGGTTACGAGGCATCGTGGCTGGATCGACAGAGTGTAGCGCTTAGTTTTGCAGGTCTTCAGTTCGAGGCTCGAAGCCGACAAATATTTTTATATATTTTTCTTTTTTTTATATTTTATTTTAGCATCTTTCCTCCATCATTCCTAGAGATAAATTGAATAATTCCAAACCATATACGTCCAAAATAGAATTTAATATCAAAATATTTCTATATTTATTCGAAATTTTACGAGTTAAATTTCCCGCACATGCGCACAATTCATTCGTATTCTTAGCATTGTGCTTTCAGACCAGATTGACACCGTGTTTAAAATTTTACTTTAAAGTCGTAATGAGATTCTTAGACCCTTCAGAAGCTCTCAGGTCACGTGGCTTGGTGGCTGGGTCGACAGAGTGTAGCGCTTAGTTTTGAAGGACTTCAGTTCGAGGCTCGAAGCCGACAAATATTTTTATATATTTTTCTTTTTTTTATATTTTATTTTAGCTGGTTTCCTCCATCATTCCTAGAGAGAAATTGAATAATTCCAAATCATATACGTCAAAAATAGAATTTAATATCAAAATATTTCTATATTTATTCGAAATTTTACGAGTTAAATTTCCCGCACATGCGCACAATTCATTCGTATTCTTAGCATTGTGCTTTCAGACCAGATTGACACCGTGTTTAAAATTTTACTTTAAAGTCGTAATGAGATTCTTAGACCCTTCAGAAGCTCTCAGGTCACGTGGCTTGGTGGCTGGATCGACAGAGTGTAGCGCTTAATTTTGAAGGACTTCATTTCGAGGCTCGAAGCCGACAAATATTTTTATATATTTTTCTTTTTTTTTATATTTTATTTTAGCTGGTTTCCCCCATCATTCCTAGAGATAAATTGAATAATTCCAAATCATATACGTCAAAAATAGAATTTAATATCAAAATATTTCTATATTTATTCGAAATTTTACGAGTTAAAGTTCCCGCACATGCGCAGAATTCCTTCGTATTCTTAGCATTGTGCTTTCAGACCAGATTGACACCGTGTTTAAAATTTTACTTTAAAGTCGTAATGAGATTCTTAGACCCTTCAGAAGCTCTCAGGTTACGAGGCATTGTGGGTAGATCGACAGAGATTAGCGCTTAGTTTTGCAGGACTTCAGTTCGAGGCTCGAAGCCGACAAATATTTTTATATATTTTTCTTTTTTTTATATTTTATTTTAGCTGGTTTCCTCCATCATTCCTAGAGAGAAATTGAATAATTCCAAATCATATACGTCAAAAATAGAATTTAATATCAAAATATTTCTATATTTATTCGAAATTTTACGAGTCAAGTTCACGCACATGCGCAGAATTTATTCGTATTCTTAGCATTGTGCTTTCAGACCAGATTGACACCGTGTTTAAAATTTTATTTTAAAGTCGTAATGAGATTCTTAGACCCTTCAGAAACTCTCAGGCTACGAGGCATTGTGGGTAGATCGACAGAGATTAGCGCTTAGTTTTGCAGGACTTCAGTTCGAGGCTCGAAGCCGACAAATATTTTTATATATTTTTCTTTTTTTTATATTTTATTTTAGCTGGTTTCCTCCATCATTCCAAGAGATAAATTGAATAATTCCAAATAATATACGTCAAAAATAGAATTTAATATCAAAATATTTCTATATTTATTCGAAATTTTACGAGTTAAATTTACCGCACATGCACACAATTCATTCGTATTCTTAGCATTGTGCTTTCAGACCAGATAGACACCGTAATTAAAATTTTACTTTAAAGTCGTAATGAGATTCTTAGACCCTTCAGAAGCTCTCCGGTTACGAGGCATCGTGGCTGGATCGACAGAGTGTAGCGCTTAGTTTTGCAGGTCTTCAGTTCGAGGCTCGAAGCCGACAAATATTTTTATATATTTTTCTTTTTTTTATATTTTATTTTAGCATCTTTCCTCCATCATTCCTAGAGATAAATTGAATAATTCCAAACCATATACGTCCAAAATAGAATTTAATATCAAAATATTTCTATATTTATTCGAGATTTTACGAGTTAAATTTCCCGCACATGCGCACAATTCATTCGTATTCTTAGCATTGTGCTTTCAGACCAGATTGACACCGTGTTTAAAATTTTACTTTAAAGTCGTAACGAGATTCTTAGACCCTTCAGAAGCTCTCAGGTCACGTGGCTTGGTGGCTGGATCAACAGAGTGTAGCGCTTAGTTTTGAAGGACTTCAGTTCGAGGCTCGAAGCCGACAAATATTTTTATATATTTTTCTTTTTTTTATATTTTATTTAAGCTGGTTTCCTCCATCATTCCTAGAGATAAATTGAATAATTCCAAATCATATACGTCAAAAATAGAATTTAATATCAAAATATTTCTATATTTATTCGAAATTTTACGAGTCAAGTTCACGCACATGCCCAGAATTCATTCGTATTCTTAGCATTGGGCTTTCAGACCAGATTGACACCGTGTTTAAAATTTTACTTTAAAGTCGTAATGAGATTCTTAGACCCTTCAGAAACTCTCAGGCTACGAGGCACCGTGGCTGGATCGACAGAGTGTAGCGCTTAGTTTTGCAGGACTTCAGTTCGAGGCTCGAAGCCGACAAATATTTTTATATATTTTTCTTTTTTTTTATATTTTATTTTAGCTGGTTTCCTCCATCATTCCAAGAGATAAATTGAATAATTCCAAATAATATACGTCAAAAATAGAATTTAATATCAAAATATTTCTATATTTATTCGAAATTTTACGAGTTAATGTTCCCGCACATGCGCAGAATTCATTCGTATTCTTAGCATTGTGCTTTCAGACCAGATTGACACCGTGTTTAAAATTTTACTTTAAAGTCGTAATTAGATTCTTTGACCCTTCAGAAGCTCTCAGGTTACGAGGCATCGTGGCTGAATCGACAGAGTGTAGCGCTTAGTTTTGCAGGACTTCAGTTCGAGGCTCGAAGCCGACAAATATTTTTATATATTTTTCTTTTTTTTATATTTTATTTTAGCATCAATCCTCCATCATTCCTAGAGATAAATTGAATAATTCCAAATAATATACGTCAAAAATAGAATTTAATATCAAAATATTTCTCTATTTATTCGAAATTTAACGAGTTAAAGTTCCCGCACATGCGCAGAATTCATTCGTATTCTTAGCATTGTGCTTTCAGACCAGATTGACACCGTGTTTAAAATTTTACTTTAAAGTCGTAATGAGATTCTTAGACCCTTCAGAAGCTCTCAGGTTACGAGGCATGGTGGCTGGATCGACAGAGAGTAGCGCTTAGTTTTGCAGGACTTCAGTTCGAGGCTCGAAGCCGACAAATATTTTTATATATTTTTCTTTTTTTTATATTTTATTTTAGCTGGTTTCCTCCATCATTCCAAGAGATAAATTGAATAATTCCAAATAATATACGTCAAAAATAGAATTTAATATCAAAATATTTCTATATTTATTCGAAATTTTACGAGTTAAATTTCCCGCACATGCGCACAATCATTCGTATTCTTAGCATTGTGCTTTCAGACCAGATTGACACCGTGTTTAAAATTTTACTTTAAAGTCGTAATGAGATTCTTAGACCCTTCAGAAGCTCTCGGGTTACGAGGCATGGTGGCTGGATCGACAGAGAGTAGCGCTTAGTTTTGCAGGACTTCAGTTCGAGGCTCGAAGCCGACAAATATTTTTATATATTTTTCTTTTTTTATATTTTATTTTAGCTGGTTTCCTCCATCATTCCTAGAGATAAATTGAATAATTCCAAATAATATACATCAAAAATAGAATTTAATATCAAAATATTTCTATATTTATTCGAAATTTTACGAGTTAAATTTCCCGCACATGCGCACAATCATTCGTATTCTTAGCATTGTGATTTCAGACCAGATTGACACCGTGTTTAAAATTTTACTTTAAAGTCGTAATGAGATTCTTAGACCCTTCAGAAGCTCTCAGGTTACGAGGCATCGTGGCTGGATCGACAGCGTGTAGCGCTTAGTTTTGCAGGTCTTCAGTTCGAGGCTCGAAGCCGACAATTATTTTTATATATTTTTCTTTTTTTTATATTTTATTTAAGCATCTTTCCTCCATCATTCCTAGAGATAAATAGAATAATTCAAAATAATATATGTCAAAAATAGAATTTCATATCAAAATATTTCTATATTTATTCGAAATTTTACGAGTTAAAGTTCCCGCACATGCGCAGAATTCATTCGTATTCTTAGCATTGTGCTTTCAGACCAGATTGACACCTTGTTTAAAATTTTACTTTAAAGTCGTAATGAGATTCTTAGACCCTTCAGAAGCTCTCAGGTTACGAGGCATCGTGGCTGGATCGACAGAGTGTAGCGCTTAGTTTTGCAGGACTTCAGTTCGAGGCTCGAAGCCCACAAATATTTTTATATATTTTTCTTTTTTTTATATTTTATTTTAGCTGGTTTCCTCCATCATTCATAGAGATGAATTGAATAATTCCAAATAATATACGTCAAAAATAGAATTTAATATCGAAATATTTCTATATTTATTCGAAATTTTACGAGTTATATTTCCCGCATATGCGCACAATTCATTCGTATTCTTAGCATTGTGCTTTCAGACCAGATTGACACCGTGTTTAAAATTTTACTTTAAAGTCGTAATGAACTTCTTAGACCCTTCAGAAGATCTCAGGCTGCGAGGCATCATGGCTGGATCGACAGAGTGTAGCGCTTAGTTTTGCAGGACTTCAGTTCGAGGCTCGAAGCCGACAAATATTTTTATATATTTTTCTTTTTTTTTTATATTTTATTTTAGATGGTTTCCTCCATCATTCCTAGAGATAAATTGAATAATTCCAAATAATATACGTCAAAAATAGAATTTAATATCAAAATATTTCTATATTTATTCGAAATTTTACGAGTTAAATTTCCCGCACATGCGCACAATTCATTCGTATTCTTAGCATTGTGCTTTCAGACCAGATTGACACCGTGTTTAAAATTTTACTTTAAAGTCGTAATGAGATTCTTAGACGCTTCAGAAGCTCTCAGGTTGCGAGGTATGGTGGCCTGATCGACAGAGAGTAGCGCTTAGTTTTGCAGGACTTCAGTTCGAGGCTCGAAGCCGACAAATATTTTTATATATTTTTCTTTTTTTTATATTTTATTTTAGCTGGTTTCCTCCATCATTCCTAGAGATAAATTAAATAATTCCAAATAATATACATCAAAAATAGAATTTAATATCAAAATATTTCTATATTTATTCGAAATTTTACGAGTTAAATTTCCCGCACATGCGCACAATCATTCGTATTCTTAGCATTGTGCTTTCAGACCAGATTGACACCGTGTTTAAAATTTTACTTTAAAGTCGTAATGAGATTCTTAGACCCTTCAGAAGCTCTCAGGTTACGAGGCATGGTGGCTGGATCGACAGAGAGTAGCGCTTAGTTTTGCAGGACTTCAGTTCGAGGCTCGAAGCCGACAAATATTTTTATATATTTTTCTTTTTTTTATATTTTATTTTAGCTGGTTTCCTCCATCATTCCTAGAGATAAATTGAATAATTCCAAATAATATACATCAAAAATAGAATTTAATATCAAAATATTTCTATATTTATTCGAAATATTACGAGTTAAATTTCCCGCACATGCGCACAATCATTCGTATTCTTAGCATTGTGCTTTCAGACCAGATTGACACCGTGTTTAAAATTTTACTTTAAAGTCGTAATGAGATTCTTAGACCCTTCAGAAGCTCTCAGGTTACGAGGCATGGTGGCTGGATCGACAGAGAGTAGCGCTTAGTTTTGCAGGACTTCAGTTCGAGGCTCGAAGCCGACAAATATTTTTATATATTTTTCTTTTTTTTATATTTTATTTTAGCATCATTCCTCCATCATTCCTAGAGATAAATTGAATAATTCCAAATAATATACGTCAAAAATAGAATTTAATATCAAAATATTTCTATATTTATTCGAAATTTTACGAGTCAAGTTCACGCACATGCCCAGAATTCATTCGTATTCTTAGCATTGGTCTTTCAGACCAGATTGACACCGTGTTTAAAATTTTACTTTAAAGTCGTAATGAGATTCTGAGACATTTCAGAAACTCTCAGGCTACGAGGCACCGTGGCTGGATCGACAGAGTGTAGCGCTTAGTTTTGCAGGACTTCAGTTCGAGGCTCGAAGCCGACAAATATTTTTATATATTTTTCTTTTTTTTTATATTTTATTTTAGATGGTTTCCTCCATCATTCCAAGAGATAAATTGAATAATTCCAAATAATATACGTCAAAAATAGAATTTAATATCAAA